>NC_050575.1:261390697-261702781 GCF_011100635.1 Trichosurus vulpecula | reverse complement strand
AGAAAAACAAACAAGCAAACACATAAAATCCGTATTCTGTGGTTTCATACTTACTGCATTCTATGCTGGCTAAATAGTTGATCCTCACCACTTGACAGAGGAACAGTAGAATTATGGGGTCCAACCCAAGTCTATGAGTCCCTCCCACCCCACCCCCAAACCTCTAACATTATCATTCCCTGAGACTGAGTTAGATTGGAGATCTTCAGCCATGCAGACAATATTTATACCACACCTGCTGTCAACCTCCCCTGAACCTTTGTCAGTCTTATTCATGCCAATTTACTACTCTTCCTCCAATCTCTAGGGGAAAAATTCATATATTAGATAAGAGGGAAGCAGGAGTGGGCACTCTAGAACAGACTGAAATGTATTTAAGTAATATTTAACCAAAAAAAACACATAGATAATGTTAATATGTGATTTTCTAAGTCAATATGCACCTGTTGGGATCCTGATGTATAGTTTAATGGTCCTGTTTCTTTTTAGTTTGACAACATTACCTCAGACCACCCAGTTCTCATGCCTGTAAATCAGAATATTTGAAAAATCACTATACATGTCATATGCCCCAAATAAGATGACATAAATTCCAAACAATAAAAATAGTCACCATTGACCTAGTGCTCTCTACAAATGACAGCCATGGCTTTGGAAAGGATCCTCATCTATTTCCCAAATGAGATTATGGATATCTGGCCCACAATGGAAGCAAAACAAATAAAATAGACTTTAAGAGTTTGGTTTCAATTTGTTTTCTTTACAGGAAGGAAGGAAGGAAGGAAGGAAGGAAGGAAGGAAGGAAGGAAGGAAGGAAGGAAGGAAAGAAGGAAGGAAGGAAGGAAAGAAGGAAGGAAGGAAGGATGGTAGGGAGGGAGGGAGGGAAGGAGGAAAGAAAGGAAAGAAAAAAGGAAAGAAAGGAGAGGAGAGGAGAGGAGAGGAGAGAAATAAGCAGGAGAAGCATAAAAGCCCCTGTTGTGTTAGCACTGTCTTTTTGGAGGACTGGAGGGGCCTATAACTATGATTTCATCTGTGGGCAAGGATCTCTTAACGGGGAAACTTTCTCCACTGATGACCATCAGTAACTCCTCTGTAACTCACAGTCTTGGTGAATTGTCTGGGCCACTGAGAAATCCAGTGACTTGCCCGTGGTCACAAGGCTAGCCTGTATTAGGCAAAGCAAAGACTGAGGTCTTCCTGACTCCAGGATCAGCCCTCTACCCACTCTGCTATCTTACCTCTCAAGAGTTCATTAATATCCTGAAAACAAGATCCTCTGAAGAGTGACACTTCAAGCATAAGTGAAAAACATCGACAAGAGTTCACATTCATAGCTCAGATTAAAGTTTGTGAAGCACTAGACAGGTAGATAGAGCTTTGCAAATCTTAATATAGAATATATATGTATATATAAAATCCATATGTACACACAACTATATACGTATATATGGTATAGCATATGTGTGTATGTGTGTGTATGATGTATGTGTGTATATGTATATGTGGGGGGGTAGAAAGAGCCTCATGCAATCTTCATAATAAAACTGATGTAGGTGTTATTTTCAGATGAGGAAACTGAGTCTGAGAGACATTACGGGAGTGGCCCAGGGTCATATTCTGGTAATTGTCTGAAACAGGTTCAAACCAAGTCTTCCTGACCCCAGGGCCAGACAACATTCTGTCCACTATACTAACTGCCTCTCAAAATAAATAAATAAATTCATTTTTATTATCCCTTTTCATTGGCTGTATCAAAGCATTTTGCAAAGGTCACATTGGTGAGAGTTCAGAGTAGTATGAATCTATATGATGATTACATTTAACCTCTTAATACAGAGTGGAGAGTATTTAAAAAAAAATCATTCCTAAACTTGAAATTACTGGTCTTATCTCATAGGAAGTTCATGTAGTCCGAGTAACAGTGAGTGAAGGATCAGGTTACAAATACAGTGTTTTCCAGAAAGACAATCTTAAGCATATATATAGCTATTCAAATTCCACGTTTCCTTTCATGCTATTTTCAGTGTTTTTCAAATTAAACATTAGGCTTAGCAGCACACAGTGAATGGTAGATTAAAGGGCCAGTCTAGTTCCGCAAGCCTTGGGTTTTCCACATTTGTCTAGGAATAGCTTTTCTCTGGGTGGGCCAGGTGAAATACAGAAGCAACTAAGTTATTGTTGCCTCGCTTCCGTCAACTAGATGGGCGTGGGGAAGCCAGATGGGGGAAGGTCAGAGAAGAAGGAAAATGAAGGCAAAACAGTAGAGAGAAGGGAAGATGGGCAGAAGTACTTTGTAACTGCGACATAGTTTAAAGCCTTCCACCAAAGTTCCAAAACTTTTTGTTTAAAGGATAAGTATACAAGACAAAAACCAACAAACATACAAGTATCTATTAAGTGTTTACTATTCAGGTATTATGCTAAGCTTTGGCAATTCAAAGAAAGGCAAATATAAACTAATGTAAAATTGATGCTTAATAATTATTTTAAAAATTTAAAACTTCTATATATCCTGTTGAAATTGTTGGGGGGGTTGGGGGGTGGTGGTGAATGAAGTCCAGATTTGTCATTGCATGAGTATAAGGAACTCCCAATAAAGAAATTCCCTCCACCAATGCAATTAGAGATTTCCCTGGAGGAGCGCAAGAAGAGGGTTAGTGACTTTGGATCACATAGTTAATATGTATCAGGGATGGGACTTGAGCCTCTTCCTGTGTCTGAGGCCAGCTTTCTATCAATAATCCCAACCTGCCTTTTTATTCCCTCACACAGCAAGGTTGAAAATAGAAAATACACCTAAGTGATAAGATAAATCCCTTTGTTACCTCAGGAACTAGGTGGCACAATAGGTAAGACTGCTAAACTTGGACTGAGGAAGACCTGATTCCACATCCTGTCTATGATGTTTGCTATGTAACCCAAACCCCTGTCTGCTTCAGTTTCCTCATCTCTGAAATGGAAATAATAGTTACACCTACTCCATAGGATTTTGGTGGGACCCAAAGTAGATGACCTAGTGTTTTACAAACCTTGAAGTGCTTTTTAAAGCTGTTTTTCAGTCATGTCTGACTCTTTCCGGCCCCTTTGGGGGTTTTCTCAGAAAAGTTACTGAAGTAGTTTTTTTTTCCTTCTATAACTCATTTTACAGATGAAGAAACTAAAGCAACAGGGTTAAGTGACTTGTCCAGAGTCATACAGCTAATAAGTGCCTGAGGGTGGGCTTAAAGCACTAAATAAATGCATATTCTTATTGCTAATTATTACCACATTCAAAAGTACTAATGAAGTTATCAGCTTAGCCAAATAAGAACCCCTAGGTGTTTTTCCCTTGGGGTCTGCCTTTTGTTTCATTTATAAAATAGTACATAATCTTGGCTGGAAGATGGAGAAAAATTATTATGGGTTTGTAAGTGAACATTAACTGCCCAGTGGTTAGAGACTGCATTTCTCTACCTTGTACTTGGTGTGTTGTCCTTACTGTCTTGGTTACTGGAAATCTCCTTCATGCCTGCTGCATGGTGTCCACTGTCCAGTCAGATGCCTGCTGAATGAGATTATCAGACCATTTAGTGAGGCACACCGTGCTATTAGCAGTCAGTTTTGACAAGCAAAGAGCCAATTAGTGGCATGAACTAAGGATATAGACCTCTATTTTCTCATTCATCAAAACACATCTTCTTAATCCATTCTTATCTATAGTTTTCAATTGGGGGATATTTACATAATCCTCTGTTTTATGGGTTGCCATGATCAAAAATGGTGGACAAAGTCTCATCTTTTCAACACTAGCATTTTCTTAAGGTTATTTATTGTAAGGCAGCAAGACATGGAACACCACTGACTCTGGAGCACTGAAAATGAGTATCACCCAGAGGGCAATGAAAAGGCATGTGGTAAGGAAAAGCAGGATAGAACAGACTCCAAAGGCATATTGCTTAGAGAGGAACAGAAATAAAAGGATGAGATCAAGGAAGCATATGACAAGGAGAGGAATACAGCCTGCTCATATCACAAGAACAATGGATGCTGGGTAAACAGCCAGAGTGCTCCCTCCACTGGTACCTTTGTGATGTCAGAATTCAGTCAGGAAGCCCTCTGGTATATTTGGTGGATCCCCTGGGGCAAACTTTTGGGAGAACATAGACAAGAGTCACACAGGATGGGTGGGAGTGGATGAGTTACCATCTGCATTGTTGGAGGGAAATCCCAAATTGATGAGATCACAGATCCAGTGAGTACTTGAATAAAACTTATTTTAAACAGACTTAATGATAGCTGGAAGATGGCCAGACTCTGGGTACTTCACTAAGAAGCAGACAGGAGTGGCAGGAGCCACTCAAGTCTCCTGTTACGATTTTTATTATAATGATGCCATGCATCCATCATCATAACAGTTAATGTCTTCTTCTGTATTTTTATTTTTTTTACAACAGTCAATACAGGCAATCTGCTAGCTTTGCTGTAAGCCATGTAGTAACAAAAACAGTCACTAGGACCAGTCTTTAAAGAATCAATGCTTTGCTGTCTGCTTTGTAGAGAAAGTCTACAAAGGATATTAAAATATTAAAAGTAATAGAGAACCATCCTAGCTCTCATCCCCACCCATCCCCACTACCAACATTCAATAAATCAATAAACATTTATTAAGTATCTTTTATGTGCTGGGCACTGTGCTAATGGAAAAAAAGAAGTAAAAGACAGTCTCTGGCTTCAAGGAGCTTACCATCTACTGGGGGAGACTAAATTATACATTCAAAGTATAAATTCAACAGCTATATGTTGGAAACAGAATTTTTGACTAGTTTGCTGTGCTCTTCCCATTCTACAATCCTTCCTCTCACTTCTTAATGCTACATCTCCTGGGGGGGGGGGGGGGGGAAGAAAAGGGAACAAGCATTTATTAAGCACCCACTATGGAACAGGTGCTGTGCAACCTTATGAGGTGGATGCTGTTACCGGCATTGAGAAAATTGTAACAGAGGCTTGCCAGGGTCAGTCACATGGCTACTAAATTTCTGAGGCTGCCTCTCCTTTAACATAGCCTAATATTCACTAACTTTGCTTTTCTTTCAAGATTCTTGTGGAAGAAAAGCAAAGTTAGTGCATATTAAATAGGATATATTAAAAGTGAGACAGCTTGATTTCATGTTGGATAGAGTGCTGGGCCTACAATCAGGAAAACCTGAGTTCAGATCCACCCTCAGAATCTCAAACCTCTCACAGCTTTGCTGAACCTACAAAATTCTCTCTGCCCCTACAAAGCTGTTCAGGGCCAGGTGTTTGTATTGAGTCAGTATAGGTGACTCCATTTTAAAACCCTGTTTTCAACCTTGAATCCATGGCAGGTACTTGCATAAGATGGAAGTAGCACATGCTCACTAATTCCATCTATACAGCAATGAGGGAGGAACTGAAATGACCCTAATCCTATCTTCTCATAAATTTTGTGGACCAATGAAAAGCTGAGGCAGCACTAACCCCATATCCTCATTTGAAATTTGGACCTATCAAAACTGTTTTTCTTTTATATGGAAAATGCTTACTCCTGTCTATAAAAAAGCAGAACACAGATTAAATCCTATCCAGTCCATCAACAGGTGTTGACTTGGTGTATTAATAAATTCCTTTTATCTTCCTTCCTGAGTTTGCCAAAATTGCTTAGGGTGAGGCCCTAACCTAAGTTTCTTTTAACAATCCACTCCTCTTCTGACATTAGACTCATGGGTTTTGTATTATTCTATACTGGGGTGGGGAACCTGCAGCCTCAAGGCCACATGTGGCCCTCTAGGTCCTCAAGTGTGGTCCTATTGGGATTCCGTTAAAGGGCCACACTTGAGGACCAAAAGGACCACAGGTGGCCTCGAGGCTGCAGGTTTCCCACCCCTACTCTATACAATAACCTTACTTTAGCTTCCTCCCAATACCTCAGTCTGGATTTTAGGTGGGAGGGCAAAGAAGGTAAAGTTTTAAGGCTAAGAAGGTTGGAGGTTGCCTGACCTTCTCCCTCTGCATAGTCACTTGTTTGGGGATGATAGTTGACTCTACTAGCAATACAACATAAAATAAAATACTACTAAATTCTCATCCCCCGAGGAAGATCCTAATAGAGTGAGCCACCTTCAGCTCATAACCAACAGAAGTACTCCTAACATACGTACGCCCTTGGTCCCCACTTCTTTTATGCTCCAATCTTACTCCCAAACAAAATAACGAAGGAAACAGTAGCAAGGCCTGGACCTTGTTTAAAAAAAAAATAAAGTGTGAGAATCACGAGACCTGGGTTCTGGACCTAAAATTCTTTATCTGTAAAATGAAAATATCAGATCAAATGTTCCCTTCAGCACCAAAACTGTAATCTCTCTGAGGTGTGTATAAGGTATACCAGTGATCCTGAAGAAATGAACTCAGGCTTCCTTAGAACTCAAAGAGATCTTGGCAGCATAAAGAGAAAGCCAGCCATGGGCTGATTGTCAATCAGGCAGCATGGCCTAAAATGCACTCCTCTGTGGGCCTAGGCTTCCCTTTCCCTTTGTGGTGCCGATTGGTAGGAATGTGTGTCTGCTGTAGGCAGATGCTTAGTTCTTTTTAGCCTAAAGCTGTTGGAAGCTCTGAAAGTGCAGGTGGCCACTAAAGGAAGACTGGGTCCCAGGTAAATGGGGTCAGGGATAATGCAAATTTTGCCCCCAGCTGAATTGAATTTTTATTGGCCTAATGACTTTCCAAACCAATTTGCAAAGCTGTGCTAATGACTTTAAAGAGGTTTGCCTACATTTCTGTGAGCTGGGGGAAAATGCAAAGTACTTTAGAAGTGCTTCAAAGCATAACTGCTACCCCTGTCCCCCTCCCTTTCCTACCTGGTCATAGCCCTTTTCTTCTGAGGAATTCAGGTGTTCTGTATACATTGACTCATGAACCCAAAGATTATTCCTGTAATTCAGGTTAAAAAAAAAAAGCAACACTAAAATCCCTTTCTGAGGGAGGCACTTCAGGGCATATGTATAAATATCTTCCTTAAAGGTTCACTCTATAGGGGTCATTCCAGTACCTGCAGAAAAAGATCAAGTCCCCTGACTTCCTTTCCCAAGAATCATTGCCCCAATATTTTTAGTTCTTCTGTAATTCTAAGCAAAAACAAGAACAAACAAGCAAAAAAAAGTCACCCTGTAATTCAGTTTGCCAGTAGGCTACCTAGAAGAGGAAATAGCTTAGGCTTGAGACAGAATACTAACCCAAACATTACCATGCTGTAGTTATTGTTCAGATGTCGTATGGAAGGCCCCCAAGCTTGATACATAATAAATCTGTATGTTCGTCTGAAATAGTACTGAATCCTCTAGGTATTTGAATCTGAGCCTGGATTTGTTGCTGCTTAAGGGAAAGAACAGTTGAAAAGAATCCCAAAACATTTAGGTGTCAATTTGCATGTTCATGGCACCTCTGGCATCTAAAACAAAAAGAAGGCCCAACATGCACATATTTCCATTGTAAGAGGGTCAAAATGATGCTTGATGTTGGGGCCACCCCATTAGGGATTGGAGGATGAGTATAGGTGATGGCACCACGTTTTGGGAAGGAGTTTAATGAACTAGAGAGCTTTCCTAGGGGAGCAATGAACGGGTTAAGGGCCTCCTATTGAAGGAGTAGGGGATCCTTAGGTTAAAGAAGAGAAAACTAAGTGTGAGTATGGGCAGAGGTGTCACGCAAATTGTCTTAAATAATTTTCAGGTCTTTGTGAAAGAGGGATTAATCTAGTTTTATCTGATTCCATCGAGATTATGTGGAATGACGAGTAGAAGCAGCAAGGACTCAAATTTCATTTTGATGCAAAAACCAAAAACAAACAAACAAAAACCTACCTTTCTAACAATTAAAGCTACCTAAAATGTCACATGCTGCAACACAACAATGTTGTGTGGGAGGCAGTGGGTTCCTTCTCACTGGAGATAGCTCTGGCAAAAGTTGGATGATCATTTCAATTCAATATGCTTTTGGTACATGCCTACTATATTCAAGACACAGGGCTAAGGCTAGGGATATAAAGACAAAAACAGCGTAGTCCTTGGCCTCAAAGAGTTTAAGTTTTACTGGGTGATTCCTGATTGGGCACATTGTATTAAGATTCATTTTTTTTAATATGGATTTTACTAAATGTCTTCTGTTGTTTTTCATTTCTTTTGTGTCTGACTCTTCATGCCTCCATTTGTGGTTTTCTTGACAAAGATACTGGAATGGTTTGCCAATTCCTTCTCCAGATCATTTTACAGTTGAGGAACTGAGGCAAACAGGGTTAAGCAACTTGCCCAGGGTCAGAGCTAGTAAGTGTCTGAGGCTGGATTTGAACTCATAAAATTGAGTCTGCCTGACTCCAAGCCCAGTGTTCTGCGCCCCCTAGCTACCTGATTCCTCTTTGGAAGGTTTCTAAAGTTTGCTTAGAAAGGTAAAGGGCAAAGAGTTGAATCAGTCTGCTTGTAATTAAGGGTAAGAGAAAGTAAGGTCCTTGAGTTCATGGCAGAGATAATCCCTGCATCGTACAGGGTCTCCTGAAGTGGTATACTTTAAACACACATGCCAAAGACCAGCCTTGCTTCATACTTCTGGTTGGACTGGAAATTTTACCACCACCAGCTTTCAAAATAGAATTTTTTCTTCCAATTCTGCTAAACAAACAAAAATAGCAAAAATAGCAATAGAAATTGTTGTGAAGAGTTTAGCAAACACAACATTTCTCAAGGGAAGGTTACTTATATCCTATTAATATAGAAAAGTCCAATATTTTACTCTAACACATTTGTTTCTGTCCATCCTTAATCTAAACAAGGATCTTATATATGAAGAAGCAACAAGAGCCTATTTTGGCCTAGGTATAACTGAACACATAAGAAATACAAAATTGCCATGGAAAGTAGCAGCTGCATTTACAATGACATACCTAATAGTGAACCTCATTTCCATGGTAATTGTTTTAAATTGAATATCTTTGCAGCATATCTGGGACCAAGAATAAGTATACCAAAATAAAGGTGATTAAAATAGCAAATTAGTCCATAAATGACATTTTCATAAAAGAAATGCAAGGTTTGTTTGAATTTTTTAATCATTAAACAATAATAAATTGTATAATTCTAACATGGGCCTTGCTGGTGTGGAAGATGCCAAAGATGATAATTGCATGGCTCATGCCCTCAGAGATCTAATAGGAGAGAACAGAATTACATACCCATAATGCCATTAGATATAATACCAGGGCAGCTAGGTGGCATAGTAGATAGAGTGCTAGGTCTGGAGTCAAGAAATATTCCTCTTCCTGGGTTTAAATCCAACTTCAGACACTTAATAACTGTGTGACCCTGGTCAAGTGACTTAATCCTGTTTGCCTCAGTTTCCTCACCTATAAAATGATCTGGAGAAGGAAATGACAAACTACTCCAGTATCTTTTCCAAGAAAAACTCAAATGGGGGCATGAAGAGTCAGACACAACAGAAACGACTGAACAGTAACAATACCATTAGAAGAGTGTACAAAGCATAGATAAATATGGAATTGTATAATTCAGAGGAAGGATGCCCTGAAAACTTGGGGGAGGGAGAGAGAGATATGAAAACCAGATGCAGTAGTTGAAAATGGCATTATGGAAGAAGTAGGGTTTGAATGCCTTGAAATCTAGGCAGTGTGGAGAGGTGCAAAGGGAAGAATCACAGGAGCAAAATGGAATGATTAAGTCTGGGATCAGATCTTTAATTTGAGGGGGGGATATTCTTTAGGACATTTTAGGTGCTGTTTGTGGATGATATGTGATGACATTAATTACCCAAAGACATCCTTGGTCATTTGAAAGAGATAAACCTGGTAAATCACACATGAGAAGTAAAACGAATTAAAGTGCATACTGTCCAGATTGTAGAATGCAGTTGGGTAGGTAGCCTGCATGATAAGTTCATTGGTACAGATATCCTGAACAGGCAACACAAATAAACAATAATCTGGGCCCCAAACTAAATAAGATGAAGGAAGGAAAATGGATCACATTGGGAAATTGTACAGTGCTTTTAATGCTCCTTGCCATAGAAGCTCATTTTTAATATGGCATTTTCTTGGTATTGCCACATGTCTAGGAATCATGGAACATTCTTATTTCAGCAGAATCAAAATTGCAAGACATTCAAGAAAAAAGGCAAGAGACTGGAGATGTAATGAGTGTTGTAAAATCCATCATGGACGACAAGCCGGACTGTCAGAGCAGGAGGAATAATTATATGGGGAGAATAAGTAATGAACAAAAAAGATGGAAGGCCTGAATGATGCACTGTTATCCAAAATATAATAAAAGAACTATAGGAAAACCTTTGAGCAATTGAAGTTTAATGGAAGGACATGGACAAAATTATAGAGGACAACAAGCCATGGAGGGGTTATGACCTGTACCAGTGGAGGAAGTGTTCATCGGTATGAGATCATAGATATACAAAATTATCCAAATAAGTTTCACGTTTATACTCCAGTGATTTACAAAAAGGATTTGAAGCAGTTCCAATCTTTAATTAGGTAACAGGGTACTCTGAAAACTAGAGCAAGGAACCAAGGAGATATCTAGTCTTGTAAACTACTCTGCATCTACTCTTGTAAACAAGCTCTAAGATCCATCATTAAGAATGCATGACCTTAGTTTTTATTACTGAAAGGAGTTTCAGAGTAGAGATTACTTAAATGGGTCTGCTTGTACAAAGAGGCAATGTAAACAACACTGAATGGCAGGTGGCCCCTACTTTTCAGTTAAAATGTTATTCTATGAGATTGGGATGCACGTAGATCAACCCAATGGGCTGAGTAAACTGGGCTTGCCCCTGTTGGAGAAAGCTAATGCTCCCTGTAAATTGCTAGAAACCAGTGTATTCTTGGTTTGTCAGTACGTCAAAGAAGTCACCAAAAATAAGCATGGGGACAGAAGTTAGGCAGCAGACTTTAAAAGAAATGTAATACAGCCCTTCATCTACTTATTTGCCCTGATTTTCATGGGAATCTCAGGCTTTAGTAAAATTCTGACATTTATTGTGGGCAATTGTTTGAGTTCTTTATGTAGAAGAACCAGTAAAGGGTAGAGAAAAGAGAAATGAATTTGAAGGCAAGATTTGAATGTATGAATTTGGATATGTGAATTTGGATGTGTTATTTAACCTTTGAATCTCGGTTTCCTCATCTACAAAATGAGGAGGCAAGCTAGATGACCTCCAATCACTTCACCCTATAAGTCTATAGTCATATGAACAGGAGGATTTGGGAATATCTGAAAAGACAGTGTCATTATAAATATGGATGGAATGAGTTATTAAGAGGAGTATAGTTAAATATCAATAGTAAAACTGGAAATCAGAAGAGCTGACAGGGCCTATGCAGTGCTTGGCACATAGTAGGGGTTTAGTAAAATGTTTATTGACTGATTCCAAAGGAAAAGAATGTAGGCTTACAACCAAAAATAATTTCTCCACCAAAACAGTATAATTCTCCAGAAGGAAAAAATGGAATTTTAATGAAATAGAGGACTTTCAAGTACTTGATAAAAACACCATACACACACACACACACATACACACACACATACACACACATATATATATATATACACACACACATATGTATATATGTGTATATATATACATATACATACACACACATTATATATAAGCACCCAGGACATAACAGGTGCTTAATAAATATTTATTGATTTAGAATCAACATTTATTTATTTGATATAGAAACTTTGAAGTGCAAACACAGGAATCAAGAGAAAATAGGAAAGAGGAGTGAGTAAGTAATCATAAGGGACTAAACAAGTATAAACTGCTTACATTCTAAATGGGAAGATGATCCATGAGTCCCCATGTGAACCTTAGTATCATGAGAGGTCAGAGAGGGAGTCTAATTAGACAGAAGACCTGGGAATGGTTTCGTTATATTGATGATCTTTAAGAATGGAAAGGGTTGGGAAGACGATTTGGGGTGAGAGAAAGTAGAAGAAGGTTATGGAAAATTATCTGACATAATTGGGTTATACAAGTAGAAATCTATACCAACAAATAGGAAGTGGCTTACCCTTGACCTTATTCTCCTCTGAACTGGTCAAAGGAGGAAAGAACACTCACACAGAGTTGAGTACAGGAAAACATTTAACTCAACAGGGAAATAGTGGAGAAGGGATTAAGGAAAAAGGGAGAATAAGGGAGGGAGAAGATTGAGAGGGGAATAGTAGGGGCTGGTAAATATTTAACAACCAACTTCTCACACTTCTAAGCTTAATCTACATAATTAGCATTTTCTCCATCACTTTATTAAGTCAAAGCAATCAACAAAAATATGAATCAAGCCTTGATTTGTTAAATTTGATGATTTCCCAGGTGTAAATCCTTACACAAAAAATTTAACAATTGACTCTCATGAGCCAGTTCATATACTTGAACTAGTCTTATAGAAAAAAAGACCCTATCACTAAGTATATACAAAAATATTTACTTCTGATTTTGGAAAGGCAAAGGATTGGAATCTGAGAGGGTACCCATCAGTTGGGAAATGGCTGAGAAAATTATGATATATAAATTTGATAGAATACTCTTATTCTATAAAAAAAAAAGTGATCATGGGGATGGGCTCCAAAAAATCTGGGAAGAATTGTACTAACTGATGCAGAGAAAAGTGAGAAAATCCAGGAAAACAATTTATATTGCCAAGTCAAACAACTTAGCCAACTAGGTTGATCAGTGGAGAGAAGACTTGGCCTAGAGTCATGAAGACTCAAGTTAAAATCTAGCCTCAGACACTTATTACCTGTATGATGCTGTATGAGTCACAAACCTCTGTTTGCCTCAGTTTCCTCAATTGTAAAATGTGAATTATAATACCTACCTCACTATTGTAACAATCAAATGAGATGGCATTTGTGACATGCCTGGCACATTGTAGGTGCTAAGTAAATGCTTTTTCCCTTTGCCTTCCCTTCCCTTGATAAACTTAGGAACTCTTATCAGCCTTAAGACCAATTATAATTCCAGAGGACTGATGATGAAACATTTTACCCACCTCCTGATAGAGAGGTGAAAGACTCAAATTGCAAAATGAAAAGTCCCCTTTTTAAATAAGGTTAATGTGAAAATTTGTTTCATTTGATTACTTTATTTTTCCTCAGTTGAGAGGTGATAAGAAGGAAAGAAGGTAGACTTTTGCTGATTAGGGGAAAAAATTTAAAAACAAAAAAAAATACAATTCTTCTGTTTTAATATAATTCATCTATTAGTTGAATTTGTTTTAAATTCCAAAAGAACTTTTCAAAATTCCATTTTAAGTATTCTGATCTCTTCTTTAAAATCATATGAGACATCCATATTATATTTGTTCGGAAGCCCTTCTAGAACTTGCAATAAATATAGGTTTTCAGTGCTTTCAGATTCTTTGGCTTTACCTTCTTCAGATTTAAGTAACTTCTTCATATTCACTATTATTTAACTTAATCTGGATTTAGGAATGAAATTATTTCTTAAGGTTTCCCTCTAGTGAACATTTTATCTAGGATGTTGTTGGCAAAACAAAAACAAAACCAAAAAAATAAAAATAAAACCAGCATGAAGTCCTTGCGTAGTAGCAGCAGAGTACTGGTTCTTAACAAAAATATCTTCTGTCCATTTTGTGCACACTCATGGTTTGCCTGAGTTAGTGGTCAGTGCCATCTGCACTGGAGCATTTCCAGAAGCATGGGTACTGGTATTTCTAATTTGTTCTGATATATCCTGCATTCTTAGGATGCCACTTATTTTGCTATTCTCTGTTGTCAAGCTGATAATCATAGCAATTCTGATTAGGGACAGCCTGCAACCCTATTTTTTTCCTCTTACTGTTTTTCCCCCCATAGGAATGATTTTATCAAGGTACTAACCAATTAGTAATATTGCCAGAGTTCAGCTGGCCAGTATTTCAGAGTTCTTGCCAGGCCTGAGGACTATCCTTAGGTAAAGTAGGCAGCTGCCTCCATGCATGTGAATAGTGCTACAAAGACTTTTCCTTGCCAAAGTTCTGAAGATCAGCCTGTTGTAGAGCCACTCTGCCCTCTATGTGGCCTGAAGTTCTCACCATTAGAGTATCTCCTTTGTTATGTAACAAAGGGTGATGTGTAATCTCCCGAAAGCCAAAGTTAAAAAGCACTTATATTCTTAGGTGGGTAGGGAAGCCTTTCCATTCACTCTGATCTGTGGTTATAGGATGAGTAAAGGGAACCTGTACCTCATTAGCACACTTTTCTAACCATATGAGCTAACCAGTTTATACCATGTCTGCCAAGGTCCACTTACCAAGCTAGTGGGGTTAGGAGATAATATTCATTAAAGACATGGTAACCTAAATTGTTGAGGTTGAAAAGCTAATGTCTATGTTGCAAAAAGCCCTCTGTCCAAGATTTCCATCTTTAAATGGGGGTGAAACATGGCTTCTGTAAGTTTCAATCTCTAGTAACTTTCAGCCACTTTCAGAGAAATACTGGAGACGTCCATAAGGACTACTTCCAAAGGACTAGACTGTGGGATTAACCCTCAAGGAATATTTCACAATTTCTAGCAATATGTGATCCCCTTGGGCAAGTACTTCTCACATACCACTCTATTCCTACAGGACAGAAACTTGTGAGAAACAGCATCTATTTCAAGACAGAAATAGTGAAACAAACTGAGAAAGAACATACCATTTATACTTTGTTTATATATACACACATATACATATATATACATTCATAGACATACATATAAGTATGTGTATATATACATATATACATACACATGCATATACATATACACATGTATACAAACACATATATACATATACATACATATATACATATATATATACACACATACATATATATATACTCTTCATTCAAAAGAATCTCAGATTTGGAGAAATTTCAAGAATTTTAGCAATCTATTCTTTTGTGTTTTTGGTTTTGGTTTTTTTTTTTTTGGAGGGGGGAATGCAGGGCAATTGGGGTTAAGTGACTTGCCCAAGGTTATACAGCTAGTAAGTTTGTCAAGTGTCTGAGACTGGATTTGAACTCAGGTCCTCCTGACTCCAGGGCCAGCGTTCTACTCACTGTTTAGCAACCTTTTTGAACTGAACTGATCTTTCCATTTCCTTAAGACCCATAGCAATTGTCGTCTATGTCACACAATAATTGCATGCTGGAATTACTACTAATAATAATTTTAAGGTTTGCAAAGTGCTTCATAAATATGTCATTTGATCCTCATGCCAACTTTGGGAGGTGGGTGCTAATATTGCCACCATTTTACAAATGAGGAAATTTAGACAGGCAAAGATTAAGTGACCAGCTTAGGGGTCTTACTAGTAACTAGTAACAGTTTGAGGCCGAATTTGAACTCAGGTCTTCCTGTCTCCAGATCCAGGCCTCTATCTATTGTACCACCTCTCTGAATTTATAAAGTACTTTAACAACAATAATGATAGTAATAGTTGACATTCATATGGTGTCAAGCATTTTGCTGAGCTCTTTGAATAAGAAGACAAGGAAACAATTCCTTTCTTCAAATTTGCAAAGAACTTTACAAACATTATTTAATCACCTATTAGACTTCTGGTCCTGCTTCCCACCTAGTCCCCCCAACTACTATCCTGGGAAGCACCACATCCATTCCCAAATAGTTCTGCTCCTCTTTGACAACCCCTTCTCTCTTGGTTTTAATGATACTGCTTCTTCTCGGCTCTCCTCCTTCTTAGGACCACTCCTTAGTCTTCTTTGCTTTATCTTCAACCAGGTCATGCCCACTCTCCATGGATGTCCCACAGGATTATGTCTGAGGCCTTCTTCTCTCTCATAGGTTCCCAAAGTGGGCAATGCTGCTCCCTGAGGGGTGCTGGAATGATTCAAGGGTGTTTTTTTTAAATGATGAAAATTTAAAAAAAAAGTTAAAGGGTTAAAGAAAGTAGATTTCCAGGGGGCACTGAGTAATTTTTTTTTGAAAGGTACAGGCTTTAAAAACACCAAGCCAAATAAGTTTGGGAACTAGTCTATTTCACTTGGTGATCTCATCAACTCCTATGGATTCCATTTTTATCTCTGTTTGTGATTCTCAGATTTTCTTATTCATCAACTTCTCTGTTGACCTCCAGACTTGCATTTCCAACTCCCTAGTTGTCTGGGATGAGAGATGTCAGATGTCTGGGATGACAGATGTCTCTAGATGGTTGGGAGACATCTTAAACTCAGCATGTTCAGGACTGAATTCCTTATCTTTCCCCCTAAGCCCTCCCCCGCTCCTACTTTCCGTCTTTGTGGTGAAGGCATGACCATCATCCCGGAGTAACCCAGGCTTGTAACCTCGATGTCATCCTCAATTTTTCTTTTTCTTACCCTCTCACTCTCCACATCCAGTCCACTGCTAAGGCCTACCAATTTTATTTCCATAATATCTCTCACATACTCCTCCTTCTCTCCTCTGAAACTGATACTTCCTTGGTATAGGCCCTCATCATCTCACACCTGCGCTATTCAGAGTAGAAGACATCACCTCCAAAAACTTTGGCTCATACACTCAATTTGAGCTTTAGTGGCCCTCCTTTCTGTTCCCATTTTCTTTTACTTAGTGTATTTATTGTCAGGATACGTTACGGCCCTGCACACAAAGAATAGGGACAGGATAACCTCAAAATGTTTGTAGTAAGAATTCATGTAATATGTTTACCCAAAGATTACATGAACTGTCTGAGGAACCCCTCCCAACTGAGTTGTTCTCCTACCCACCTTCTCTCCCATAAATACCATATTTCGCCAGAGTTTTTTTTTTTTTTGCTTTAAAACCATCTCTAATTCCTCTCTACAACAAGTCGTGAATTATCTTACTTACATTCCTGTGGATTAATTTCTAAAGAGTAATATTCTTCAGGGGCCTCCAAAATTCGTCCCTGAAGATAACTGCAATCTTGGAGCAGCTTTAATAAAGTCAGGTGTGACCAATCATTTCCTCCATGAACTACAGATTTAATATGATGCCATACAATTCTAAAAAGGCAGAGAGAGAGAAAGGCCAAGCCAGGGTCATAGCAAAATATGGACCTTGATATGGCACACATGATGAGAATAAGCAAACTAAGCATTCCTCTAATTTTGTATGTGAAAGAGTAAGAAACTGACAAATTTAGAGAGACAGAGACAATCAGAAATACCAGAGGGTTGTCAAAGAAATTCAGTCTTCATGCCCCATGAGATGGGAAAGATTGTAACCTCTATAAAAGGTGAGCTAATAGGAAATCATAAGTGCATTGTGTTGCCACATAGAGTCATCTGAAAAACTTTTAATAAAAATGCCTCCAAAGTATATTACTTTTTATATTATACCAGGTGGAGCTGGGATGTGGGAGGCAGTTTATAGGGGAACTGTTGAACACAATTTTATTAGTAGGGTTGTTCCCTTGATTATAATAAGGGAAGAAATAATACTTATTGGTTTGGTTGTTTTGGTTGTTTTGTTTGTTGGTCTTATTTTTTTTAAAAAATCTCATAGAAATACTTTTGCCATGAACAAGATGAAAGTTGAGAGGGAGCTTGAACTTGTATGACTTAGAGAACCTAGGTTAGGGCTGTTGTTTTTAAATGTTGTCATGATTAGCCAAGTTCCTTAGTTGGTCTGTTATTATCAGTGGCAAATATCAATTAAACATTATGTGCTGTTCAGAATTTGTGGGAAAAAACTCAAAACATTCAAGCAATTTATATTTTAAGAGAAATAAGGTACCTTTGGATGTAAAATGTGCTTTCTAACAACAGCAAAATAATCGGTGTGTTTTTACCTACTTTCTGTCTTTCAAGAGGGTATTTGAAACCTATGTAAGGCTTCATGCAGCTTGGAAATTAAAACCATGATATCAATAACATAACCCTAACCACATTTTAGAATGAAGGAGGATTTTTACCTCAGAATACAGGAGCTTTCCTTGTGCAAATCCCACTAGGACCAATAAAGAGTAAACTATGCATTTAAATGCAGCCTATCTTTCTCCTCCCCACCCCAAACACAGACACCCTTGTTCAGAATGATGCGTGTATTTATCTATTTCTCATAAATCAAGAACTTAATAAAAAATCCATCAACATGACCACTTGAGACATGAATCATGAACATTGTATCTATAAATCATAAGAAACTTCAAAGACATATATATTTTATTCTCTTTTATGTAGACTTCCCAAATGCTTTGGAAGGCTAAGGAATGGACAATTGGGAAACTACAGAAAATAAAATACAAAACTATTGCTGAACCCAACTGATGAACAAAATGGCTTAAGTGATATTAATTTTAATAAGTTTCTTTAGCTAGTAAGTAAATAGGAACATGTTTTTCATGGCGCTCCTTCAAAAAAGCTGAGTTTCTGTAGGGTAGAGTCAAGAAGGCAAAGTTAGAGGTAGCATTTTTGCTCTACAACAACCTAGAAAATGTGCCAGATTCAATTCTGATCAGGAAACCCAAGAAAAAGTCAAAATGAGTCAAAAATTTTTATGACAAAAATGAGATGACATGCCAGAATTTCTGTGATGCTGTTAAAGCATTACTTTGGGGATCATTCATATCTCTAAACTCTTACATCAATAAAAGTAAGAAAGAGCAGATCAGTGAAACAATCATGCAACTGAAAAAAATAAACTAGGAAAACAACAATTAAAAACTTCAAATTAAATACCAAAATAGAAATCCTGAAAATCAGAGAAGTTAAGCAAAAATTGAAAGAAAAATTGAATTAATAAGTAAAACTAGGAAATTAAAAAAAATAATGAAATAGCTAAACCATTGGCTAATTTGATAATTTTTTTTAAAAAGGAAGTCAAATTACCAGTATATAAAATGAAAAAGGTAAATTCATGACTGATGAAGGAGAAATAAAAGTAATCATTAGGAGCTATTTTGTCCAATGATGCCCATAAAACTGACAATCTAAATGAAATGGATGTATATTTTCAAAAATATAAATTTCTCAGGTTAATAGTACAGGAAATAGAATATTTAAATAATGCTATCTTAGAAAAGGGATTAAACAAGTCACAAATTAGCTTTCTAAGGTTAAAAAAAATCCTACAACTAGATGGATTTACAAGGAAATTCTACCAAACATATTTTTGTTTGTTTTTTAGTTATTTTTGAAACATTCTTTTCTTTTTAAATTTTGAGTTCTAAATTCTCTTCCTTCTATCCCTCCCCCACCAACTGAGAAGGTAAGCAAAATTATTTCAATTACATAGGTGAAATCACACAGAACATATTTCCGTATTAGTCATGTCACAAAAAACAACAGCAACAAAAACAAAAAAAGAAAGTAAGAAAATTACACTTCAAGTTGAACTTAGGGTTTATTAGTTTTCTCTCTCTCTCTGGAGGTGGATATCATTTTTTTAAAATCATGAGTTCTTTAGAATTGTCTTGGATCATTGTGTTGATCAGAATAGTCAAGTCCTTTACAGCTGACCATCATTTAATATTGCTGTTACTCTGTATAATGAGCTCCAGATTGTTCCCATTTCACTTTGCATCGGTCCATATAGGTCTTGCCATGTTTTGTTTTGTTTTTTTGTTCCTGAAATCATCTCCCTTGTGATTTCTTACAGCACACTAGTACTAAATCACAATCACATGCCACAACCTGTTCACTTATTCAGCCATTCCCCAATTGGTAAGCATTGTCTCAATGTTCAATTCTTTACCACCACAAAAAGAGCTGACATAAATATTTTTGTACATACATGTCCTTTTCTTTTCCCTTTGATCTTTTTGGGGTACAGATGTAGCAGTGGTATTCCTGGGTCAAAGGCTATACACAGTTTTATAGCCCTTTGGGCATAGTTCCAAATGTTCTCCAGAATGACTTGACTAATCCATAACTCTACCAATAGTTTATCAGTCTGACTATTTTCCCTCATTTCCTCCAGCATTTGTCATTTCTGAGAGGTGTTTTAATTTGCCTTTTTCTGATCAATAGAGATTTAAAGCATTTTTTTCATATGACTATAGATAGCTTTGGTTTCTTCTTAAAGTCACCTGTTCATATCCTTTGATGATTTATCAATTGGGGAATGACTCTTTTTATAAATTTAGCTCAGTTTCCTGTGTATTAGAGAAATGAGGCCTTTATCAGAGAAGCTTACTGCAAAATTTTCTGATATTACTTCATTGTCTGTGACATCTTTTAGCAAAATATAGATTCCTTGGTTATCTCTTTTAATTACATATATTTTGCTTTGTCTGAGATAATGGCAATTACCTCTGCCATTTTCACATCAGCTGAAGCATAAAAAACTCTACTCCAGCCCTTTATTTTTAACTCTGTGTGTGTCTTTCCATTTCAAGTGTGTCTCTTGCAAACAACATACTATTTGATTCTGGTTTCTAATCCATTCATTTCATGATTGAGCTCTTTACATTCATATTCAGTTATGATTACTTATTGTATATTTACCTCCATACTATTTTCTTATGTTTATCCCCCCTGTCTCTTCTATTGCCTCTTTCATCAACCCTCCTTTTTATCATCTGCCCCATATTTCTTATCCCTTTCCCCTCCTATTTCTCTATTGAGTCAGATAGATTTCTGTACCCAATAAAGTGTCTATGTGTGTGTGTGTGTGTGTGTGTGTGTGTGTGTGTGTGTGTATACAGGGTGTCCATAAAGTCCATGTGCAATTTAAAATAGTTGTAACTTTGTAACTATATGTGAGAGAAAGAATCTGTAACAAAGATTAGAAAGCTTGATGAATCTAGTTTATTTTTCTCTTTAGAAATTTCATGTTTATTTTTATTTTTAGAAATTCAATTTAAAAATTACTTATTTTTCAGGATTACTGTTGACCCATGTCTTCACTAGAAAAGAAAGTAAACTGTGTTCTTTGGTTGGCTAAACTAAAATCTACCACTGCAGTCCAAAGTCTACCATTTTCTTGGCCTCCAGGTTCACCAGATTCGACTACATTGGATTTCTTTTTATGGGGACATGTGAAAACTAATGTTTATTCAACCAAACTTTGATCTAAAGAAGACTTGCAAGCTAGGATAACTTATGTGATTGCTGGCATTACTGAAAATCAGCTTGAAAATATTTTCCATGAACTGCAGAGTCATATTACCCTTTGTATTAGTAATGATGGTGGACATGTTGAAAATTAACAAGAACAATAAAAAAATTATTTCTTCTTTCCTTTGCTTTTTACAGATTCTTTCTAACACATGTAGTTACAAAGTTACAACTATTTAAAATGGCACATGGACTTTATGGACACCCTGTGTGTGTGTGTGTGTGTGTGTGTGTGTGTGTGTGTATGTGTATATGTATATATATGTGCATATATATATACATACATATATATATATATGTGCATATATATATATACATACATATATATA
This sequence comes from Trichosurus vulpecula, assembly GCF_011100635.1. Taxonomy (NCBI): domain Eukaryota; kingdom Metazoa; phylum Chordata; class Mammalia; order Diprotodontia; family Phalangeridae; genus Trichosurus; species Trichosurus vulpecula. Next base: position 261,681,348 of record NC_050575.1, on the reverse strand, counting down.
TACATACATATATATATATATATATATATATATATATATATATATATATATATATATATATAATATATATTCTTCTCTCTTCAAACCAATTCCGAAGAGAGTAAGGTTCAACAATGGCCCTCCATTCCACCATTTTCTTCTCCGTTGCAGAAGTTATTCCTTCTTTTGTGTTAAATAAATTTTCCAATTCTACTTCTCCCATCCTCCTTCTACCAGTACATCCTTCTTTTGTACTCTTTCATTTTTCTCTTTTTTGAAGATTATCCCAACACAATTGACTCACACTCATGCCCCTTGTTTATGTAGATTACTTCTAACTATCCTAATGATGATGAAGTTCTTAGGAGTTACAAGTGTTATCTTCCCATATTGGAATGTAAATGGCTTAAAAATATTACGTCCCTTATGATTTCTCTTTCATGTTTACATTTTTATGCTTCACTTGAATATTGTGGTTGAATCACTAATTTTCTCTTCAGCTCTGGTCTTTTCACGAGGAATGCTTGAAAGTCCTCTATTTCAGTAAATATCTATTTCCTCCTCTGAAGGATTATAATTAGTTTTGCTGGGTGGTGATTCTTCATTGTAATCCTAGCTCCTTTGCCTTCTGGAATATCATATTCCAAGCCCTCCTCTCCCTTGACATGGAAGATAATAAATCTTGTGTGATCCTTCCTGTGACTCCATGATATTTAATTTGTTCCTTTCTGACTGCTTGCAATATTTTCTCCTTGACCCAGGAGCTTTGGAATTTGTCTATGATATTCCTGGGTGTTTTCATTTTGAGATCTCTTTCAGGAGGTGATTAGTGGATCATTTTAATTTCTATTTTGCCCTCTAGTTCTAAGATGTCAGGGAAGTTTCCCTTGATAAATTCTTGAAAGATGATGTCTAGGCACTTTTTTATCATGGTTTTCTGGTAGTCCAATAATTCTTAAATTACTTTTCCTCAATTTATTTTCCACATCAGTTATTATTTCTGATGAGATGGTTCACATTTTCTTCTATTTTTTCATTCTTTTGACTTTATTGTATTATTTCCTGAAGTGTCATGGAAGTGCACTTGTTCAATTGTAATTTTTAAGACTTATTTTCTGCAGTGAGTTTTTGTATCTCTTTTTTATTTGGCTAATTTGGCTTAAGGAATTCTTTGCTTCAGTGAATTTTTGTATCTTTTTTACTATTAGGCCAACTGTTCCTTAAGGTATTTTCTTTAGTATCTTCAGTGCCTCTTTTACCAATTTGTTCATTCTTTTTTCATAATTTTATTCCTTCACTCTATTTCCCGAATTTTTCCTCTACTACTCTTATCTCTTTAATTGTTCCAAGAAATGGAATTGGATCCAATTAGCATTTTCCTTTGATGCTTTCCTTGTAGCTATTTTCAAGTTGTTGTCTTATCGTGAGTTTATGTCTTGGTCTTCCCTGACACTTTAGTAGCTTTTTTCATCAAATTCTCTTTTTTTTTTCTGTTTGCTCATTTTTCTAGCCTATTCCTTGACTTTGAATTTTATGTTAAAGTTGGGCTGTGCTCACTTGGAGTTGAGGAGGCCCTGTCTCAAGCTTCAGGATTTTTTGTGCTGCTCTTTTTGGAGCTAGTTCTGGGGGTCTGCAAATTTTCAGTGCTTCTAAAGTGGTATAATATAGGGAGAAGTGTGGTCACTGCTCTCCTGATCTATGCTCTGGTCTTTACCCATGAAGGGCTTCTGTTCTTCTGCAACCACAGGAGCTAGTATTCCACTTTGCCTTGAAACTGTGAGCAGGGCCCCTGCTCCCTTGTGACTGCCCACAAGTTCTCTACCCTGGAACTGTGACCCAGAAATGCTTATGGGCAATAGAGCTGCCAATCAGCACCAGCTACACCCAGCACCATCAAGGGGTCACCTATAATCTCTTTCTGACCAGTTGTCTGACTCCCTTATGATCTCTGGGCTGAAAGTTCCTGCAGTTGCTGCTCCTGGCATTGCCACTGCCACTGCCATCACCTCCAACACCATGGCTGTGCTTCTACTACTGCATGCATGAGCTCTTGACAGGCCTCCACTCTGCTGTCACAAACGTCTCTAGCCAACCTGTTAAGTTGTCTTAGGTTGAACTTTTGTTGGCTCTGCCACTCCAAAATTTGATCTGAGGCATTATTTAAAGTTGTTTAGAGAGGAATATTAAGAGAGTTGAGCTAGGTTGCTGCCTGTCCTCCACCATCTTTGCTCCATCTCTCTACCAAACTTTTAAACAATTAATTCCAATACTACATAAATTGTGTGAAAGAAATGGTAAAGAAACAGTCCTATCAAATTCCTTCTATGACACAAATATAGTCTTCATACCTAAGCCAGAAAGAGTCAAAATAGAAATTAAAAAAATACAAACTATGGACTAATTTCCCTAATGAGTATTGATGCAAAAATTTTAATAAAAGGCTAGCAAAGAGATTACAGAAATATATCAGGAGATTATAAACCATGACAAGGTTAGATTTGTACCAGACATGTGAGGCTGCTTCAAAATTAGTAAAACCATAAGCCTATTTAACTGTATCAATTACAAAACAATAAAAATCATATGATATTTCAATAGATGTAGAAAAACTTTTGATGAAATAAAAAGTCATTCTTGTTTAAAACAACAACAACAAAACAAACAGTATAATGCCCAAGAATAAATGGATCCTTTCTTAAAATAAGTAGCATCTATCTAAAGTCAAGAGCAACCATTATTTGTAATGGGAATAAGCACTTAGCCTTTCCAATACAATCAGGTATAAAGCAAGGATCTGTTATAGTCATTACTATTCAAAATTATACTAGAAATACTTACTATAGGAATAAGATAATACTATATATATATATACACCATCACTATATATATACGCCAACACCATCACTAGGTCTATATACACCCTAAAGAGATCAAAAAAAGAAAAAAAGGACCTGAATGTGCAAATATATATATAATACTATAGGAATAAGATAAGAGAAAAGAAAGTACAGGAACAAGCACAGTCAAAGAAGAAACAAAGCTATCACCTTTTTTTGTAGATGATATAATGTGTAGTAAAATAGAGTTGGTTGTGCTAAGTGGTTATGATTAATCACTTCGAAATAAGTAACTGACTCTGCTACTCACAACACCCTGCTAGCTAGCTCACCTGTGGCAAGTGGCAATCTAGTTCATGCCATAAATCAGATATGTTAATGAGCCCACCCTAAGGTACCCATGATATACTAATGAGTCAACACTAAAGTTGCCGTCGTAAGGAAACAGGTCACCCCAAGTTGGGCTTGTTAAGCTCCCACTCAAAGAAAATATTGTATTAGACCTATAGTAATGACTCCATTTTGAGGTGGTATACCAAGGGACACCTGTGGCACATACCTCCTTCATATGAGTTGCTCAATAGAGAAGCTCTGTCAGTCTGATTTTCTATTTATGTTTATAGAGCATAAGTTGTATATACTCCCCCACAGAGCATAAGTGCATTCCCATATATACATACACATACAAACTTAACATATATGTGTGTTTATATATGTCATTGTATATATGTGTGTGTTTTGATTTCATAGTTATATGTGCTTTTGCCATTGCCATACTATGCCATGCTTTACCATGCCAATAAAATAAACTATAATGTATTCCCTTGAGCAGACATTTTTGAATAGCACCCTGAAAGCTGAAGGGCCCAGATCCAGGTAACTGGTTTCACTACAGCATGATGGTTTACAAAGAGATCCCTAAAGCATCAACTAAAAAACAAAACAATTAACAACTTCAACAAACTTTCAGGATAAAAATAAATCTACACGGATCATTAGCCTTTCTACATATTACCAATACAATTAAGCAAGAAGAGAACAAAAGAAAAGTTCCATTTAAAATAACTAAAAACAGTATAAAATATTTAGTCTACCTCCCAGGACATACACAGGAACTATAAGAAGACAATTATAAAATATTCTACACAAATAAAGAGACAACTAAATAATTGGGGAAATATTAATTGCTTGTGGATAGGCTGAGCCAATATCATATCAATGACAATACTACCTAAATAATTAATTTATTCAATGCCATATCAATCAAGTTGCCAAAGAATTACATTATAGATCGAGAAAAAAATCATAGTATAATTCTTCTGTAGGAACAAAAAGTCAAGAATATCAAGGAAGGACATGAAGATAAAAAATAGGAAGGAGACCTAGCATTACCAGTTCTCAAATCATACTGCACAGCTGTAATCATCAAAACAATTTGATACAGGATAAGAAATGGCTAAGTTGATTAGTGGAATAGATTAGATACATAATATATAAAAATGGACAAACACAATAACCTAGTTTTTTTTTATAGAATCAAAATTCTAGTTATTGGGGCATGAATTCACTATCTGACGAAAACTGTTGGGAAGAATGTAATATAATCCGGCAGAAATTAGCAACATCTCACCCTGTATAACAGGATAAGATCAAAATGAATGCATGCTTTAGATTGGAAAGTGAATCATTAGAAAACTAATGAAGCATGGAAGAAATTATGTGTCATATTTATGGATAGCAAAATAGTTCATAACCAAACAAAAGACAGTTTTGTGAGAGTTAAAACTGATAATTTTGTTTATGTACAATTAAAAAGTTTTTACAAAAACAAAACAAATGAAACTAAAATTAGAAGAAAAGCAGGAAAATGGGAAGTATTTTTTGTAGAAAGTTTCTCTGATAAAAGCATCGTATCTCAAATATTTTGGGAACTGAGTCAAATTTACAAAAACAAGAGCTATTCCCCAATTGATAAATGGTTAAAGGATATAAACAGGCAAAGCTATCAATAGTTATATAAAAAGATGCTCTAACTCACTAATAATTAGAGAAACTCAAGTTAGAACAACTCTCACACACAAAAGTCTGACAAAGATGACAAAAGAGAAAATGACAAATGTTAGGCGGAATGGGGGAAATCAGGTACACTAATATGCTATTGGTGGAGCTTTGAACTTGTCCAGCCATCCTGGAAAGCAACTTAGAACTATGCCCAAGAGCCTATTAAACCTTTGATACAGCAACACCATCACTAGGTCTATATACACCCTAAAGAGATCAAAAAAAGAAAAAAAGGACCTGAATGTGCAAATGCACACATACAAACACACAGATATAAATGGATACACAGATAGATAGATAGATAGATAGATAGATAGATAGATCAGCTCTTTTGTGATGGCAAAGAACTGGAAACTGAGGGGATGCTCATCAAGTGGGGATTGGATCAACAAATCATGGTATATAAATGTGATGAAAAGCTATTTTGGCAAAAGAAATGATAATGATGAAGGGAATAGTTTCAGAAAAACCTGGGAAGACCTATACGAACTGATGCAAAATGAAGTGAGTTAAACCAGGAGAATAATCTATACAGTAAGAGCAATATTGTAAAGGTAATCAACTTTGAAATATATAGTAATTCTGATCAATACAATGACCTACTACAATTCCAAAATCTCATGATGAAACATGCTATACACAGCCAGATAAAGAACTGATGGATACAGAGTGCAGATTGAAGCATATTTTTCTTTTGTTTTCTTTTAGAACATGGCTAATGTGGACATTTATTTTGCATGAATATATATATACACACAATTGTATGTGTATATGTTAGATATAAATATAGATATAGATATAATAGGTTTTGGGGGGTTTTTTATCATCCCATTGCGTAAGAGAGAGGAAAAGAGGATAGGCAAAAACTGGAACTTTAAAAAAAGAATAAAAATCTCTGGGCTTTAAAAAAAAATAAATAAAATTTAAAAAGAAAAATAAGTTACTCTAATCAAAGAGACTTGATAACTTCCCCTCCTCCTCAAAAAAAGAAAAGAAAAGAGCAAAGGAAAGAAAAGAAAAGAAAAGAAAAAAAAGAAAAGAAAAGAAAAGGAAAGAAAAAGATATCTTGTTAGGAGAAAGATCATAGAATCAAAATGCAAAAATAAAATTAGACTATGAAAAGAAAATGTTAGACTTTAAAGCTAAACCTAGCATTGCCATTTAGTTGGTCAAAGGAGAGAAGAAAAAATGCTTGTGAAATAACATTTGGGAAGGGGGGCAGGAAGGAAGAGAAAAGGGGAAAGGAGACTTCTTTGATAGGTATGTTCTAAGATTCTGATGAAAGGCAAGCTTTCATCCCATTTGTAAAATATTGAGTGTTTTCACATTCTTCTGACAAACTCCAGATCTTCTCCAGAGTAGCTGTGGTTGTTACTTTATGAATACAAGTAAATTCCTTTTCTGACTGGATAATTCTCTTTTAAATCCTCTCTCTTGCTTTGCTGAAGAGAAGGATAGGTGTGTTATGAAATTTGTTTAAATCATGCCAGCTCAAAGAAAAATATAGCTTTTGATTTTTTTATAAAGACAAGTTTCAAGAAAGATTCTCAGTTTTTGAGGGGTTTATTGTGAATCATTTTATTAAAAGACACTAAAAGCCATCCAATAAGGAGCCTCATCCTGCCCTGATGGGGAATCTGCATTCTTGAGGACTAGAACAGTGTAGTGTAAGTTATGCTAGATTGTATCAAGCTGGGCAGGGTAACTCATCCATTAATACTTCAACTCTTGCCTAATGACCAGCCAAACTAAATTCACCAGGTACCCCAAGTTTTTCCATCGCAGCAACTCTCAAAAGCTATCTGCAATGTTTTGGAAGGATTATGATCTGCATTGGTAAAAGGATGTCACCATCACCCATAAAATTAAGGCTCCTTAAAATACTAAAGCACTTTAGGATTAAGTTTTAGCCATTTGACACAAGTAGCTGCATGCAACTTTCAATCTTCTTTTATCTTTTGTTTTTATGTCATCTTTATCTCCACATATGTGCCTCCTCCTCACCTCTAACTAAACCCTTAGGAGTCATCCCTTGTAATAGGGAATTTAAAAAAGAAGAGAAAAATGTATTTCACAAAACCAATCAATACACAAATCAATTGGCAATAAACATTTATTAGGTGCCTACTTGTGCCAGGCACTGTGCTAAGTTCTGGAGATACAAATACAATTGCAAAAAAGAAATAGTCATGAAAAAGAAAGACAGTCCTGGCATAGCAGAGAAACTAAGAAACCTAAAATGAATGCTACAGGATAGATTTTTCAAGAAATCTCAGTCCTATTCCCCTCCTTAAATGGAAGAGTTTATGGTTCCACCCTCTAATCTGAGAGATGGAGGAGTCTGATGAGGTATGATTAACAAGGCTGCTTTGGAAGATGAGATTTCCCAGTGATGAGTTTACTGTAAGCAGGGTGGAGAAGACAAAGAAATCCAAAATTAGTTACCTTAGAGGTCAGCAGTTACAACTCCATGATTTTAAAGATGAGGAAACTGAGGACAAAAGAGATTGTGACTTGACTAGAGTCACATAGCTAGTAAGAATCTGATACAGGATTCAAACCCAAGCCTTCCTTAATCCAAGGTTTATTCCATCTACTATATCAATCAGACTTGGATCAGGCAGGATGATTAATGACCTTCAATTTTCTATGACTTCTCCCTCATAATCATAAGTGCAATGGCCAATAAATAGGGCTCAGAAGTGAGAGCCATCCTGCCTGGTTCAGAGGACAAGAAGACAAGTTCAAGGGAATGAGGTTTTATCAGGTATCAAAAGGCCTGGCATAGCATTTCATACACAGAAACTGCCTTGTTATATAACCGTGTACAATTATTTCAGATCTTGGGGCCTCAGTTTACCTACCTTTACTTATTTCCTACATTACTTCAAAGAGGTGTTGGAAGACTTAATTAGTGCTTTTGAAATGCATCTTAAGTGAAAGGAATTGTGACAACAAGTTCAAAGCAAATTTTTCCCTGCTTTCATGTATACTTAGATCTTTCCTTTCTGATAAGAGCTTGAAAGAAGTCTGCTATCTAAAAGTCATGGCTTTGGCTTTTCAAATTTTCAAACTCTAATATTTTCTTATTAAAATAAAATTTTATTAATTAAAATGGTTTATTAAAATAAAATTTAAATTAAAAAAGAAGTGATTACATAAGAAAATATGAGTAATTAAGTTTCTTGAACATGTTGGTTTAGGTTACTGATTTCCATTTAAATAAGTATCTAGAACTGTTTGTTTGCAGGTTGATAATATGTTCACTATTTCTGAGATTTAATGTGGTGATAGGGGCAGGAATCTCTGATGGATTAGTTTGAAAGCTTCTACAATGTTAATAAGATATACAAATATCATTTTAATTCAGGTGCTAAAACCACATAATAGCTGGAGAGATGATTTTGAAGGGTAAACCCAATACTAGCCCAGTAAAAATATCACAAAATGGTCTTACCTATTTATAATAATCAACTTTCACTGAAACTTAAACTCCACTCCTGGCTTTGCACCCCACCCCACCCCCAGTAGATGAGCTTTATGCCTATATTGCTGAAAACTAGACCTTCATTCAACTTCCTATAATCTGCTTGCCATTATCAGTCGAACCACATGCCTTCTTCCCTTCCTTCCTCCCCTCTCCCTTTCCAATACTCTTTTATCTTCTCCAATTCTCAAAGTCAGAGATTATCTTTGCCCCCAGTTTAGCACAGTTTCTGGCACACAGTAAGCTCTTAAATATTCTATCTATCTAACTATATTTCCATTTGCCTATCTGTCAAAATTCATACTATAGCCACCTGTGTCTATAGATTCACTTCACCAACTAGGTTAAAGGCAGAAATTATGTCTTGTCACTCAGGGAGGGAGATCTTTGTATGTTCTTTAATGCCTCATAATGCCTTGTGATAGATAAATAGATAGATAGATAGATAGATAGATAGATAGATAGATAGATAGATAGACTGATAGTTGAATCAGTGGATGGATGGATGAATGGATGAACAAAACATTTATCAAGTACTTACTATGTGCCAGACACCATAATAAGCACTGAGGATATAAATAAAACCCTTCAGGGATATATATTCTAATGGAAAGTTGCTAGCATATGAAGGGGAATTGAAATTGGTGGGGGGAACAGTTATTGACAGAGTTGGAGACGTCCTAGCAGTTCTGTGGAGGCCTGTATCTGAGCAAGATTCTGCTAGAAATGGCCTATCAAAGGCCAGGGAAGTTGCAGAAATGAAGTCTATATTTTTTTTTCTGGTGGAGAAGAAGTAGAGATGATGACCTCCTCAGATAATATTAGCTTTTTTGCTTGTCACATATAATGCTGTCTTATTAAACTTGGAGTTCACAAAATGCTGCAGTCTTTTTTTCAGAATAACTGTAGTCTATCTATGCATTCTCCAACTTCTACTTATGAGGTTGATTTGTTGTATGGGGGTGTGTCCAAGTGTGTTCAGGACTTTGCATTAATCCTTACCAAATTTCATTTCAGTAGATTCAGCCCAGTGCTCTGAGAGCCTTTGAAGATCCTGTTAGATGCTGACTCTGTTATCCAGCGTTTAACTATCCCCTCCCAGTTCTGTGTCCCCTACCAGTTTGATTAGCTTACCAACCATACTTTTATCCAAGTCATTGATAGACATGCAAAACAGCAGAGGGTCAATAACAGACCCCTAGAGGACTCCAATGGAGACCTTCAATTCTTTGACATTGAACTATTAACAACCACTTTTTGGCTCCAGCTATCCAGCCTCCAAATCTATCGTGTTATGGTATCATCCCTACCAATCCCTATCTCTTTATCTTCCCTAAAAGAACAATATGACCTTATTTCTCAAAAGCTTTGCTAAAAATCAAGGTAAAGTAAACCCACAATATTTCTCTCATCTAGTTGTCTAGTAAACCCATCTAAAAAGGAAGTAAGGTGAGTTACAATGATCTGTTCTTGATGAAACAATGCTGGTTCTTTGTCATTTCTACTTCCTTTTCTACTTTTTCCCAACCATCTTTTTAATTATCCATTCTAGAAATTTGGAAGTTATTCTATGTTTTCCAGATCTCGCTAGAAAAATATTCTGAAAAATATAAGTGTACTTAAAATGTAATTATGCTTTAAATCCACTAGCCTCAGGCCATCTTAAAAGTTCTCTCTCCAGTGTTTTGGAAGGAAAGGATGTTGCTGGCATTGGAAACCTTAAATTAGAAGGAATAAACGAAGGTGAGGCGCAAAACTTTTGAAAGGTTGCCAACACCTGCTTTAGTTAGTTGGATAGAAATAAATGGGTGATTTAAAAGTTTAAAGGAGGGAGAAAAATACAGAACTGCTGAAATGAAGTCTCTAATCTACCTATCATATCCCTCATTGTCAATTTCTAAGTTAGTTCTAGGATTCTGTAAACTAATGTATGGGAGTAATTGTCACACAAGACCAGGCAAAAAGGAGGGAGAATGTAAGTCGATAAGATAATGGCTTCAGTCACATCCTATATGCCACTACCACTCAGAACTGTTCCACTTTCAAAATCCAAAACTCTGAAATTTCTTTCTCTGATAACAATCTCCTGAGCTTCTACCTCTGCCATGTCCTGATCCATACTCGTTCTTCACTCCCATCATGTACTTCAAGCCCTCCATTCCTTCCTATTCATTCGGTCTATCAGTGTCACTTCTGACCTTACTTGGTATTGACAACCACTTCTGCCTCAGATCTATTGCATCTTGGCTTTCTGTTGTTTTGGTCCCCATCAAGCCTATACCTTGGGAAATGCCTATGATAGATAGATAGATAGATAGGTATATAGATAGCTAGATAGCTAGATAGATCATTGGATGTTGCTTCCAAGCTTCTCAATGCTATTGAAGAAAATAAGAGAGAGGGAGACACACACACACACACACAAAGAGAGAGAGAGACAGAGACAGAGAGGGACAGACAGATGGAGACAGAGAGAGAGAGACAGAGAGAGAGACAGAGAGACAGAGAGAGATTGAGAGAGAGAGAGAGAGAGAGAAGTCTGTTACAATTTTATGCTAGTTAATAACCCCTGGGCTCAGAGAGATGAACTGACTTGACCATGAGCACATAGCTACTGTCAGGTAGGATTCTGACCCAGGTTTTCCTGAAAACCAGTGGTCAAGGAGACCAGAGAAGTTATTTGCTCAGCCTCCTTATTTTACAGGGAAGGAAATGGAGGCCCAGAGTAGTTAAATGATTTATCCAAGGCCACACATAGTATGAGTTAGAGGTGCTAAAAGCACCCAAGTTCCCTGACTCCCAGTGCAATGAAGAGAAAGATCCACACTGTTTTTGTATCCTTCTAAGTAAAAAGACAAGGTTGCCAAAAACCTGGCCATAACCTTGTGGGTTTGGAGATCTAAATTGAACTTACACCTTTTGGTGTTGAGTTAGATTCACAAAATTTCAGTATCCTGTTTCTGTGGTGTGTGGGAGTGAACAGGGAGAGAGAAGTCTCATAAAATTCCATTTTTAAGGGGCTCTTAAGGCTCTTTGGGCTCAAAATTACTTATACAAAACAACATTTTGAGAGAGAAGGAATCAGAAATATGTGGATTCTAAACACTGTCTGCCATTTCACTCCCCCGCCAGCCACCAATACATGGAGCTATACACCATTTGTTGTTGTTTTTGCTTGTATTTTTTTCTTTTCTTTTTTTTTTTTTTAAAGACAGAGGACTAAGGAAGGAGGGAGTTTTAGACAAAGCATGTTTGAACTTTCCCTGAGTTCTACACATTTGAAAAATCAGTGGTTAAATTAAAAACATATTCATTTATGCTTTTCTTTAGTCAGAAATTCATATTTCTGAAAGCAGCAATTTAATTCAGGGCAGCAAGAAATCTGAAAAATACTCAGCTATGTCACCAGTGGGTCATAGTATGGCTCAGTAGGTGTAGTATTAAGGTGAACAAAGATCTTCCCCACCCATTCAATAGGCCTCAGGTGGGGCTAGGTGGGAAAGCTTGATTATAACTTTGTTTGTAAGTAGATCTAAAGCCTCTACTTGTTAGGTACTAAGCAGATTTGGGTGTGAAGCCCTCAGGGCACTAAGACAATGGTATGAGCACTGAGTTGTAGTCAATCATGAATTCAGCCAATCAGAGACCTGAGTTCTAACCAATCAGATGCTGGCTAGGACTGTATACAAAAAGAGTGCAGAACTGAGTGCAGCAGAATTGAAAGCAGCAGCTGAATTGAGAAGCAGACATCAAGAAGACATTGAGGCAGCAGGCATTGAGAGAGAGAGAGCCAGCATCAAAAGAGACTGCAGAGCTGAGAGTGCAGAACAAGAGAGTTGCAGAGATCAAAGAGCTGAGAATCTACAGCATTGTATGATTAGAGAACTGAGAATCCAGAGAATCCAGGAGACTGCAAGGACTCTGAGAACTGCAAGGGCTTTCAGAACTGTGGAGAGGATGCAGGCAAGCAGACAGTTAGGATTCATGAGTGATTGTTTACTGGAAGGCCCCAGCAGAGAGGAAGGTTACAGGATGACTTGTTCCTTGCTATAATACTGTGTTATACTTTCCTTGTTCCTCCATTGAGGTGGGCTTAGTAGTTTTGGAATATAATTACTGCGATATCGAATGGGAATTACTGGTTCTGGGACTGGATTCTCTGGCCTCTGCCTTCTATGTAGAGAATTTCTTATACTTTGTGATTCCAAACCATTCAGGCATGTTCATGGTCATCCTGGAGGTCATGAATCATGCCTTACTGTTACAGTAGGGTGGCCCTGTACTCAAACACACAAAGAAACTTCATAGCATCATAGAAATGGAGCTGGAAGGGGCCTAAAAAGTTCATCTGGCTGACCTCAGATAATAAGGTAATGAAAACCCACGGACGTTAAGTGATTTGATCAAAAAAAGTCACACCACCTAGAAAGTCACATAATTGATATATTTTCATTATAGCTTTAGAATGGGAAGGGGCCTTTCTTAGGGGTCACCCCCTCTTTTTACAACTGAGAAAACTGAGGTCAAGAGAGTTTGATAGGATCATACATATATAAAGCTGGAAGGACCATTAGAGACCAGCTAGTCCAACTTAATCTTTTTACAGATGAGGAAATTGAGTTCCTCCAAAGTTCAGCAATCTCCCCAGGATAACATGAGCAGTAAATGGAAGAGGCAGGAAATGAACCCAGTTCCTTTGATTCACTATCTAGAGCTCCAGACCCTGTCTTCCCCAATCTCCATTCTCTGCTTTTCTACTCTATATCCCTGACATGGTATTATTTTCTGGACAAATAACACCATAACAGGAGAAGAGAGTTTCCATTCCAACTGCTATAACACCATAACAGAAGAAAAGAGTTTCCATCCCAACTGCTAGAATAGATATTTTTAAAAAAGAGTAATAAAAATGATTAGACTTGTTCTTTCTCCCTTTTTTTGAATTTTATCATTTTTATTTAATATTTTAGTTTTCAACACTGATTTAGCCTTGTTCTTTCTCAAAGGACAGAACTGAAATTATTGGGTAGAATTTACAGTAGAGAAGATTTTCGTTCAATTAAGGAATAGTTTTTTGAGAAATTAGAGGTTCTTGGAAATGGAATTCTTTTATTTGCTAACTCATCAAACACTTGTTAAATGATGCTCCTGTGTGGCAAACATACAGCATGACACTGACCTTCTTATTGTTCTTCAAGCAAGATCCTCTATCTCCTGATATTGGGCATTTTTACAGTCTGTCCACCATGCCTGAAATGCTCCCCTTGCCTCCATCTCCTGGCTTCCCTTGGTTCCTGCAAGACCCAGATAAAAATTCACCTATTATCAGAAGCCTTTCCTAATCATCCTTAATGCCTTCCCTTTGTTCATTACCTCTAATTTATCCTTTCTATATCTTGTTTGTATAAGATAGACTTGGAAGCTCCTTGAGAGTAGTGACTGTATTTTGCCTTTCTTGTATCCTCAGCACTTAGGCCTGGGGCATAGTGGGTACTTAATAAAAGCTTGTTACTTGACTGACCTCTGACTGACTGACATTAATGTAGTTTAAGGTCTTAAGTATGAATAGGTCACAAACAGATTGAGCTACCCTGTTAGAAACACTGAAAGCATTCAGTCAAAAAAAACATTTAACAAATACCTACTTTGTGCCAGGAACTATGCTAAGTTCTAGAGATACAAGAAAGGCAAAGTACAGTCCCTACAGTCATAGAGCTCACAAGCTTTATGGGGCAGACCACATGCAAACAGGATATATATAGGATAAAATGGAGATAATTAACAAAAGGAAGCATTAAGCATTAGCATTAAGGGGGTTGAGAAAGGCTTATTGTAGAAGGCAGGGTTTTACCTGCAACTTGAAGGTAGCTGGGAAAGCCAGGAGATGGTGATGAGGAAGAAGAGGATTACAAACATGAGCCAGTAAAAATGCCAAGAGTTAGAAGGGAGAGTATCTTGTTGGAGAAATACTTAGGAGACCAGTGTCACTGGAGGGCAGAATAGCTGGGGAAGAATAAGGTGTAAGAAACTAGAAAAGCAAGGTCTGGGAAAGGGTGGGTTATGATGGACTCTGAACTTCAAAGGGCTAGGCAAACACTGTCTGAGACGAAAGGCTGTATAGAGCACTGAAAGAAAAATGATAATGAAATTAGAGTTAGAGGTCTGGGGTTCAAAGCCTCCCTATCCACTTTTCAAAAAACTATCTCTCACTTTACTTCTCTAGGCTTCAGTTTCTTTATCTGTAAAATTAAGGGACTGAACCAAATGATCCTTAAGGTCTATTCCAGCTCTACATTTACGATTCTATGGTTCTGTGTTGCACAGAAGCCCAGGGGCTAACCTTGTTGACCTCCAAGATTCCTCAATGACTTAGCCAAACTGTTATTCTTACCATGCTTCAGAGATAACATTCTTGTTTCTGGGACTTTGCATAATGTAACCCCCCATAATGTACTTCTGATATGCTTCCATCTCTTAATATCCCCAGCTTCCCTCAAAGCCCACTTCCACCTCCAGTTCTAGCTCCTGTGTCATTTCTTACATGAAGCCTTTCCTGATTCCCTCCAGCTGCTAGCATCCACCACCAAGAACTTGACTTTTAAAATATACTTTATGCATATTGCCTACATACATGTGGCTTCCCCTTTGTAGACTGTAAGCTCCTTGAATCCTTGAGGACTGTTTATTTTTATCTCCTAAGCATTGTGCCCACCACATAGTAGGTGTTTAATAAATACTTGTTCATTGGTTGATTAATTGATTGAATTCATAGATTCTATGGAATCAGATAGCAGTGGTAGGAAATCAAAGATAATTAACTTGATAGGATTTTATTTGGGCCATGCACCACAGTCTTGAAAAATCTCCCCAGTCATTATGAAAGATCTAAAATTTCCTATGGGACCAGATCCCTCCCTTAGGTGTGTCTTGATGCTTAAACCTCGATGTGTATCTGATGCTCAGGCAGGCAGGCAGTGTGCTAAATTCATGGAGTCTAGGAATAGCCTCATGGATCACCCAATTGCCACATAAAAGTCTTTAGAGGTGGGAGGAAGCCTAACCCAATCCTGCTCGTTCTCTCTAACAAAGGAAGACTCACAGGATCACAGAGTTAGAGCTGGGAAGGACCTTAGTCAGAGCTGAGAGGGACCTTAGTCATTCAGTACAATCCCTTCAAATTTATACATCTGGAAAATGAGGTGCAGTATATGACTTGCCCAAGTTCACATCGGTAGGAAGTGAAAGAGTTAGAAAAATGCAGAAGCCGTTTTGTTATGCCATGCTTCCTCTTAAAATCACAAAGAGCTCTGCTCTTTGTGATTTGGACCTGGCTTAGAGGGGTGCAAGGTAAAAGCCTTCCCAGTCCCTTTTCTCCTAGTTTCCTCTCCTCCAATGTATTCTCTATTCACTCACTACATCTACTCTAGCCCCCTACCTTGTATTTCCCTGTTTGGATAAGATCTGGCATTTGCCAGGGTCATGAAGCAAGCACCCCAGCTTCACAGTTACCCAAACCTGGCATGGGCACCCACTTCCAGTCTAGACGCCAGCCTAACTGTGGTGCTAATGCTAGGTTTCAACAGACTGAACTTTGCATTTGTCATAGCTCTGCCCACGGTTATTACTTTGATCTTGATCCTTGCAAACCACAGTCATTGACAAAGGTAAAATGAATTTCTGCCTTTTAAAGGCTTTGCTGGAATTTCCCTTGATTCCCATTCCCCTTTGGTGCCTTTTGATTGAGCCTTACCATTGGGGCCTAAGGCCAGCTGTAAGTAGAGTGCCAGAGATAATATTGTGCCAGCCATAAATCTTGTGCCATCCTGATTCTGACCTCTATTTCTATGACAGATTAGTTTGGGAAAGCATGGGGCCATTTTTACTTAGGGAAGCATCATAATCACACATTCCAAACTGTATGTTCTACATTTAATTTGTTCTGGGAACTGCTCTGCATTATACTGTGACTCTGAGGGAGCAATCATTTCTAAAGGGAAGATTGCTAAGGCCAGGACCCAACTGAAATAAGCAAATACATGCTTACTATTTGTGGTTATGATTAAGCATTCTGTTGTCCTCTTGGTGAAATATATTCTGGAGGATTCTGTTTTGAGCTTAATTGCCACCCATGTCTTTTCAAAGACTGTTTCTTTCCCACATGAAAAAAAGGAGACATTGCTTCCAACTAGTTTTAGAGAGTTAGCTTGTTAGGGTTCAGATGACCTCCATAAAGCCAAGCGTCAAAAAATTTCTATAATGCAAAATCAGGAAGTAGTCCTCAGGTCTAGTAAGTCCTCCCTTGAAATGTGCACATAAGTAAATAAACCAGTAAAGACACAGGTGACTCTGGGGCCCTTGGGCAAATGCCCCATTGTCTTCTAGGTCAGTTGACCCTAGCCCTGTTCAATTAGAAACACAATAAGGAGACCTAGATAACATGGGTTAGTGGCTAAGTCTCAAGTAGACCCCCCCAAGTCTCCTAACTGAGTGTTCATTTCATTATAGTACACAACCACCTACCTACTAGTGAGGAACTCAAGAGAACAGTTTTAATCACTGAGGACACCCAATAGAATGTAATAAAGAGTTTCAAAACCCCCTTCATGTACACCTCCCCAACTAGGGCATTCTTTGGAATTCTATAGAAATAATTAAATACTATGACCCTGTGCCTGCTACATTCAAAAACAGGATCCATGGAACTATTACAGTTAATACCTTCATTTACAAGGGATAATAAAGACATTGCCATTTTTTTCTTTGAGTTTTTTTTTTTTTTTTTTTACTTTTCCTGTTCCCTTGACTCCCAAATAAGGGATTACTGAGTTTAAAAAAAAAAAAGCCGTACTCAGAGACCAAACTACATGTTGGAAACAGAGTTTAGATGAATGCAGAAAGCTAGGTCTTTTTGGCAGAAAAGAGATGGTGATGCCTTCTGCCATCCCCAAATACATTGCCCTGCCAATTTTAGAGAAAAAGAGGAGAAAAATGAGGCTAGGTAGTTTCTGACAAGTAACTGGCTCTAGCTCACTACTTCCAGCGCCATCCCTCTGTCTTTCCTTCCAGAGAAGCACAATTGAAATCTAGTTACTTTTGCATATGCACCTAGAAAAAGGCCAGTTTTTTTCCTCCCTGGTCAGCAAAGATGCCATCATGGGCTAGGATAAATCAGAGTGATCATGTAGGTTCCCCAGTCTGGGGTGAACTTGTACTGTAGGGAGATCATGAGAAGGGAGTTACACCATAATTAAAGGTAGCTGAAGGTGGAAGGTAATGGTAATCATTTAATCAATAAGCATTCCTTAAGCATATGTTATAGGCCTACTAGGCCCTGGGGGACACAAAGACAAAAAGACAAAATTTCAACAATCTCTCTGCCCTCAAAGAGCTTATATTCTATTGGTGAAGAGAACACATACCTAAACAAGTACATAGAAAATAAATGTAATTTGGCGGAGGGGGAGGAGGGGAAGTAACTTGGGATATCAAATGCTTGAACTTAGTTCCAAAGGGAAAAGGGAATTTTAGCTGGAGCTAAATACACATATTAAACCTATAATCATTTCCTCCCCAAGTCAAAAAGCAAATGACTATGGCTGACAATCTGATGGAAAAATCAATCCCTTTTCTCTTTCCATACACATACTCCAAGCTACACATATAACCACATAACCCCTGTTGCAACATCTCGATTTATTTTTGTTTTTTTCTCTATAAACTTCTTTCTATGATGTTCCTGATGTTTATGAACGAATGAAAAAATATTTATTAACAGCTAAGCACTGAAGATACAAACAAAAGCAAATAAGATGGCCTCTGACTTCAAGGAGCTTATATTCAAATAAGGGAAAACAACATATACAGAAGAATAATCAAATATAGAACAACCAAACAGCTGACCTCACAGAAGGCAAAAACGAAACCTCAACAGGTTATTTTTTAAAAATCTCTTACCTTTTACTCTTTCCCTCCCCTAACCTCCCAAATTATGTCTGAAAGATTTTTGGAAAAGTAAGACTATTTTGAATCCATGAAGTATTCTATAAGAAGCTATTTTCTAATGTAATTTTTAAACATTCCATTTGGTCTTCCCAAGGAGAAATAAAAAAAAAATTAATAGAGAATAATATTAAAAGATATTTAAAACCTTTAAGCTAAGACTATCTTCCTCATTCTGAAACTGTCCAACTTTTAAGAAAAGGGCTTCAGAACTTATTCTGTTAAGAAATAGGACTTCAGGTAGCATATCCCAGAACAAAAAAAGCTTTTTAAAAATGAACAGAAAGGGGGCAGCTAGGTGGCGCAGTGAGTAGAGTACTAGCCCTGGAGTCAGGAGAACCTGAGCTCAAATATGACCTCAGACACTTGACACACTTCCTAGCTGTGTGACCTTGGGCAAGTCACTTAACCTCAATTGCCCTGACTTCCTCCCCTCCAAAAAAAAAAAGAATACAAAAAAATGAACAGAAAGGGGAAAAATGCTCCAGTGATGATTTCTTTTCCTTTAATTAGCAAGTTAGCAATTAGCCTGATAATTAGCCTGATAAGGCACTAATCACTTAGTTAAAAAAACAATCAAATGCTATTTAGTGTGGCAGATTCTGTACATGTATGTCATACTCATTTGCAGTCAGCTAACTACAGGGTAACTGTCAGAAACTATCAAAGATTTGAGCCTTTGATAATGCTGGGAGAAAAGACTATATTACTCTATATTCATTCAAGTTCTCAAGAAACTTAGATCCAGAGGGAAGGAAAAAAGATAAAATCATCAGCTGAAGCCATTTCCCACCACCCTCCCCTCCCCCCCACCCCGGGGTCTTTTGATACTCAGAGCACTAAGCTAACTGGAGAATGGCATCCACACATTAGAATGATAACTCCCATAAAGGATGCAATATCCAGAAGGCTACGGTACAGTGGTACTAAGAGGTACCTCCGTCCTATAGCCTACTTCCTTTTATCCATTGTCTTCTACTTATTCACAGGTATTCTATCTTCAGCAAATCATTGCAACTATGCTCCTAGTTTTCTCTCATCTAAAGTTAACATGTTGCAGGTTTCAGATTTCTCATCTACATTGCTATTTCCAAAATAAGCATACTACTCTTCCAAAGATTTTTCTAAGGGTTTTTTTTTTACTGCTAGTAAGTACAAGAGATTAAATTGGCAAACAAAAATAGAAAGTTAAAAAACTATAAGAAGCCTTCATTACTTGCATGAATAGACATCCCTTAGACTCGGTATAAAAAAAATGTAAACAGAAATTCCGTACCAGAAATCACTGAGAGTGACACTATTTAAGGATACTCTACTTTAACCAGATTCCCCACTAGGTGAAGAGGGAAGGGAGGACTATACTGTGTGATTTGCCTTAGGAACCAGACCCCATAAGCCAGAGGAATGGGCCTCCTAGTCAGAGGTATAATTTCCTGACTTCAGATGTTACCAGATAAAAGTATGTCAGGCCTCAAATTCTTTTTATTGACCAGCTCACATTCTCCCATTGCTTAAAACTCCTTGGAAAACAGAATTTTGAAGCTGTCATTTTTATTTGTATGTATCACAGCCTAATAACAATTGACTCCCTGGATTTTATTTTCAAAAAAGTCTACCAGAAATGTGTTCAAACTAAATGTGTTACTACTTTTCTCTCAATTTTCTCCCTTTTCCTTGAAATGTGTTATATTTCCCCCCTATATCTAACAATCTTTCTGTTTTCTATTAGATTGTTCTGTGTATTATAGGGGCTCTTTTTAAAAACTATCTTGAAATTTCCTCATTTTCTCAGTTTTTTTAAGTTATTTGATTTTCATTAAAGTATAACCGTCTATTTTTAAGACATTATGATAATAATTTTCTTTCCGTTTCACCATCCTTTCCTTCCCCTTTTGCTTTTTCTGCCATTTAATTAATGAATCAGCAAGTATTATTATGCATCTGCTCTGTGACAGGCAAACACTACTATACTAGTCGCTAGTGATATGAGTACAGAGAATAAAACAATACCTACTTGAAAAGAAGCTACTATTCTATTAAAGGAAACATTTTCTTCCTTCTCCATCTGTTTGTATCTCAATGTTTGCCTTGTTTTTTAAGTATATTCCTCCAGCCTTGGTCTCCCCTCCCATAAAAAAATATTTGTGTCACAGAATTTTTAAAGGTAGAAGGCATCTTAAAAATCATTTAGTCTCTAAGTCGCTATGTCTCTGAGCTGTAGGACACCTTGGAAACCATTTCGTCTGGCTGATTCTAGTACAATCTTCTCTGCTGCATATCCCCAAAGTAGGGGGTTTGTAGAACTTGAGAGTGGAGGTGAGCCTCCTTTCTCCTGAAGGGTCCTTTCCACTTTGGGGTAGCTCTGTTAGGAAGTCTTTTCTTACAATAATCCTGAATCTGCCTTTTATATCATTGCCAGGTGGCACAGTGGGTAGAGCACCAGGCCTGGAATCAGGAAGACCCGACTTCAAATCTAGCCTCAAAACACTTACTAGTCGTGTGACCCTGGGCAAGTCACTTAACCCTGTTTGCCTCCATTTCCTCATCTGTAAAGTGAGCTGGATATAAGGAAATGGCAAACTACTCTACAATATCTTTATCGGAAACAGGGATAGAAAGCATTTACTACAAGTGAAAGGACTGAGCAACAGCTTCTACTCATTGATTCTAGTACCACACCCCTCAGTTTGCAGGGACAATTGGGAAATCCATATTCCAAGATACTAGGCCATTACATTGAAATACTGTCCGTGATGTATGTGCGTGGTAGGAGGAGGTACACTACTCTTGCCCTCTGGAGTCAGGCAGAAAAAAGCCTATCTATGTTCCACATGACAGGCCTTCAAATATTTAAAGAATATTTGTCATGTCTCCCATCCCCTTCAAATCTCCTTTTCTCTAGGCTAAATAACTCCTCATATAATATGATCTCCAACTCACTTTACAAAGGCGAAAACTGAGAACCAGAAAAGTTAAGAGAGTTGCCCACGGTCACAACGTGAATAAATAGCAGGAAAAAGCCCAGAAATCAGGTTTCCTGATTCTTAGACAGTGATCTTTCCACTACACCAAAATGTAAGTTAGTCATTAAAGATGTACTAAGCACCCACTATGTGCCACGCACTGTGCTAAGCACTGGGGATACAAGGAAAGGCATAAGACAGTCCAGGCTTTCATGGAACTTACAATCTAATGAGGGAAGATAGTCCATGGAAGGTACTAGAATTAAGGGGGAATCAAGAAACTTTCTAATACACATTTCCTTCCTTCAGAAGGTGGGATTTTAGATAGACCTTGAAAGAAGGTAGGAAAGCTAGGTAGCCGCCAAACCTGTCTCCTATTCTGCGTGCTGTAGCTTTCCTGAAAACAAATGTATTCAATTTTTGTGTTCCCTGTGTTTTCAACCATCACCCTTATTTCTTGGCTCTAGATGCATAGATGTTAGAGTAGAAAAAAGGATATTTTCCCCCTCACTTTCCTTTTATGGGACCCTATTCCTCTATCCCTACTTCCCCACCATCACACATTTGGTTGTGTGGGAATTTGGAGAAGGAAATGGACAAGTAGAAGTTCCCACAAAATAGGGGTGCTATTATTTTATTCTCAAGAAAAAATATTAAGCTTTTACTATAAGCCTGACACTGTGCTGAGTACACAGCACATTTCCGGATACAGTGACTTAAAATAGTAATATAATCAAGTAGGGGTGGTGGGATACCCAAAAAAAATAGAGTGAACAGAAACCACCTGTAGACCAGGTCACATGGCAAAAAAAACAGTTGGCCAAAGAAGGAATTGGCTAGGCCAGGCACTCTCTCTACTCTGTACAGGTTTATCTTTTCTGGTTTCACCACAGTCCAAAAGTACTGAGACACCTAGCTTAGAAAACAACTTAGTAGTTTCCAGGAAGAAAGAATGACAAATTTCATTATAGGGCAGGAAAAAATGTTAAGATTGAAAAGCAACCTGGATTATATACCAGTAAAGTATAGGTACATGCCAGAATTTCAGAATGATTAGCTGGCCAAAATCGTTTGGAAGTACCCCATGAAATTCCCCTCAGAATTCCATTTCCCTGTTTCTCACAAAGAGCAAGGAAGGGCAAAATGAACCTAAAAACAATGGGCAACCTGAGTTATTACTGCCTCTCCTTGAAAGAAGCCTTTTCACTCAGGACTCTATTCGTATTGAATCTTCCTATTACCCCAAACCACTAAAGCCTGTTAGGCTTGCTACCCATAAATGATACTGGGGTGAAGATAATGAGGCTGACACTAAATTGAGAGGATGGCAGGAACCTTAGTGATCACCCAGCTCAATCCCCTTATTTACAAAAAAAGTATACTGAGGCCCAGAGAGCTGGAGTAGCCTGCCTAATCAATTTGCCATGTGTCATTTAAACCCTGTTTTTGCTCCTAAGTCGAACCAAACTTAAGTTGATGATTCTGAAATATTCAGGTAACTTTCTCCTCAACATTTTCCCCCCCTCCACATACTTTTGGTTCCAATCTTGGCCAAAGCCCAGGAGTGCAGAAGTAGCTGAATACTTGCTATGAGAATGGCTTTCCAAGGTTCTCAAAGGGTTCAAGAAAGACTCTTGTGGTATTTCTGGCCAAGCTAGAATCAGGAAGTACTGGATCTCTCACAAGGAAACTTGTTCTTACACAATTTCCAGCAGCCTCCTGCCTCCCTCACCCCGCACCTCTCCCTCCCCCCAACACACTTTTTCTGCAGAGTCAAGACTTTCCATAGTTCAAGCAAGGTTCAAACAAGCCTCTGAACTCATGAGGGCTGAAAGGGTACCCCACATTTTGGAGTTTGTTCATTCCCAGTAATAAGTACAGTGGGATGTCTGTGCAGAGGTAGTTTGGGTCACACAATGAGAATGGATATAACTGAAAACACTAATCAACAAGCAATTAGACTTAATACTATGGGATAACCCACTTATGTGCCCTCACATGACTGGTAATGCCAGGATAATTGTATAACAGCAAAAACAACAAATGCCATCTTTTTCACTTATTTTTAAAACAGCAAATTCATGAACCTTATACTCTTTAAAAAGGGGAAAAAAGAGTAATGCTTTTGTAGGCCAATGAATTTTAACGTCCCAAAAAAATGCAAAGACCATTAATTGGTCAATCCTCTAGTCAAAAAGTGTTAGTGGTATTATCTGAATTGAATATTTCTTGGGCAATATCCTAAAGCATTTATAAGGGGGAGGGGCAGATTTCACTAAGGTATGTAGTTTAGTTGCTATTCGATCATCAGAACTATGGTTTTATTTTAAAATACTTGTTTATTCCCATGAACTTGAGAAGAGGAGGGCAAAGGAAGGGAAGCAATTAGATCTTGTGATTTTTAAGGTTGTACTGAGTATAAGGTATGAAAATATCATAAATTTTATTTCATGCCTTCTTGCCAATTGTTAGAAATGTGCAGTCCATATGAATTCATATAACAAGGGTGGAATGTTGGGAAAACCAATAAAGATTTTGTGGTCTGACCTATAATGAATGTAGTTTGATATAGAGTCTGTTTTTCACAACATGGCAAAATGAATCATAAAATAATGGACCCTGAAACTCCTGCATTTTTTAACAATAGCCTGGGGACAGTTTACAGTGTAATGAATTGTAATTAACCCACCTTCAAGATATTTTATGAGTATTTTGCCAATTAGCTTCGCATGCTTGCTAATGACTCATGGCCAGCGCATGTCTTTACAGAACAGGCTTTTACAATGCATACTAGCCTGTTAACTCAGCACAAGTATGCAATGTGGTAAGGAAGAGACAGGTAGATTGCACTAACCTCACCAGGCTACCCATTTTGCCATTCCAACAGCCTCGGCCATCCTCCAAAACCCAAGATAACTGTAATAGATTGTGGTGTCAGAGGGCTTTGGTTTCTAGATGGATCGCAAGGAATGCACCGCTCCCTGGCAGACACATCTGTTGTTACTTAGCACTAACATATATAATGCTGCTAATTGTGGAGCCATCTTTGTTTTCCTTACTTAGCACATGGGTTAGCATTATTTTATCTTTGTGGTTCATGGCTTCCTGCCATTTGCAACACAAGTCCACTCGAAAGAAAATAAAACAACTACCAAGCTGCCTACATATATTGTTTTGTTTTTAAATTAGAGAGAATATAGTGCAGCCACACTGAGTGCCTAGGACACTGCCTCTCACTTGGCTAACTTAAATCTCTCCATTTATTGGGATGTTTCCCCACTAAAAGACTGACTTCCACTAGTGAATGGGTGAACTGAAGAAAAAAAATGCCAACAAGAAGCCTGAGTCTTGCTTTCAATTCCACAGCAGGGAAAAAGTTAATTACAGGAAAAGTTGAATCTTAACTGCTTCTTATTTCTTCAGATGTTCAGTCAAACTTAAATTATAAAGTCAACTTAGGAAATATACCAAAAGTTGGAAGTCTTATTTCACTGTTTCCCAAAGCAGGACATTTATCTTTGAGGCATCCCCATGGTCACCGTCAGTGGCTTCTCCCCAAGGTATGATGGGGGCAGGTGGGGCAGCCTTTAGAACTTGCACAAAGCAGAGGAAAGCTTTGCTGCAACTCTGCCTCTGGCTTCTGACTGTTCCAGGAACCCCTGGAATTCCCCCTTTTGCCTCCCCCTTCCTCACTGACCAAACTTTGAAAATGTCCTAATGAGAAAGGGCACCAGATTCTTTGAGGTAAAAAAAGGAACTTGTGGTCATCCTGAAGATGCCATTGAATATAGATGGTGAAACTGGGAACCAGGAATTAGAGGGCAGAATGGGGAGGATTTGAATGCTGTGAAGGGAAGCAATGTGAAGAGCCAAGGTAGAAGTGTAGAGGGCTACAGTGCATTGTCCCTAGAGGTCAGCTAACCTGCCCAAAGGATGATTTCTTTGTGGTGTCAGCCAAAGGCGAATGTCACTCAATTTATGTAAAGAAAATCTCTGGAGAAACATTCCAAATGATAGGGTAGTTTCATGGCTTCTGGAGATTCTTGGTGATTGTGTTAGGGTACCCTGGGGTTTGTTGGGTTAGATCTTTGGATAGCCACACTGAAGAATCCACCCTGTGTCTCTTCCGCTCTGAGAATTTGTCTTAAGATCAGTGCAGTGGAATCTTCTTCTTAGAACTAGTTGCCTTAGGGCACAGAGTTTTAACGACCCCCTTGACAATCTAGTGAAGCCTCTTTCTCAGAATAATGTTTTAAAATTCACAATGTAAACTTTACTATGTTGAAATATAGTTATCAAACTATATATAACTATAATTATCAAAATAAAAACTTTTTTAAAAGTTTACAGATGGTAGGTTAAGAACCTTTGGCACAGAGATGCTTCAGGAATCTAGATTCAGGAAGAGGATATAACATAGGCCTAACCAAGAAGTCCTTCTCCTTCTGTGAGTTCTGAGAGGTGTGTCCAATATTTCTTTCTTACCCTTTAATGCCTTGCTCCCTCCCCTAAAGTTACAGAAAATGACTTCTCTTCTGCCAAAACTAGCTAAATAAAGATAACTAAGTTTCTAGTTAGTCAGTAACATTTAACAAGCATGGTCTATGTGCAGACCACAGTTCTAGGAAGTGCTAAAAGAAACAATAAATAAATTTTTAAAAATAAGTAAATAGGTAAATGAGTGAATGAATAAAAGAGTACTCCTTGCTTTGACAGAGAGAGAGAGAGGGAGAGAGAGAGAGAGAGAGAGAGAGAAAGAGAGAGAGAGAGAGAGACAGAGAGAGAGACAGAGAGAGAGACAGAGAGAGAGAGAGAGACAGAGAGACAGAGAGAGAGACAGAGAGAGAGACAGAGAGAGAGAGAGAGACAGAGAGACAGAGAGAGAGAGAGAGAGAGAGATACAGAGACAGAGAGTGAGAGACAGAGAGAGACAGAGAGACGATTATAGCAATCTGCTGAGAGAGAGGGCCAGCCCAAACCAATAGTGTTTGGCTTTTCTGCTATTATGTTCAAGGCAGCTGTGCTGCTTACATCTGTATAGCTAAGCTACTCAGCAGAGGACTAATTTAAGCCAGTTTCTTCTACGTAACAGGTGTTTAATAAACATTATTGAATTGCCCACCCTTATGGCAGAAGTTCTTTGCCTCTCAAGAGGTTTGGAGCAGGTTATAGGGATTGTTCATTCTCCCAGTGCCACTGCCAAAACCCCTAGAGCCATGGAGCACAACTCCTAGCTATTCAACAATCTTACTGTGAATACCAAATACTCAACCAGGCCTTAGGCAAATGACATTTGTCGATTAACTATCTAAACTGAATCAGATATAAGGACAATCTAACTTAAAAATAAAATGGCAAAATA
This sequence comes from Trichosurus vulpecula, assembly GCF_011100635.1. Taxonomy (NCBI): domain Eukaryota; kingdom Metazoa; phylum Chordata; class Mammalia; order Diprotodontia; family Phalangeridae; genus Trichosurus; species Trichosurus vulpecula. Next base: position 261,654,660 of record NC_050575.1, on the reverse strand, counting down.
AAAAAAAATAAAATGGCATTGATTTTCAAGGTTGTTTTTTTTTTTTCCTCTTGCTTTCACTAGCTACATAGATATCCCCTACTTCCCCATAAGGAGGTATTACTCCCAAAACTGTAATAAAGTCAGAGGTTGAACTTCCTCTTAGAAATAGAGTTGTTCAATCAAGAGAATGTATATTGACTTTTCAGCACCAGTAAGAGCTCCAATTGTTAGGCAGTCTTATGGAAATAACATATTTCCAATAGGAGATGACCTTTATTGTTCCACCATCATCTGGACATGGATTTTGAGATGTTCATCAAGGGAGGGGGGTGACGTGTTATGGTTTGGTTTGGTTTTGTTAATTTTTTATTCATCCCATCTCTTGCTGGGTTCTTCTTGTGAACACCATGTGCAAGGCAAGTAGTTAGCATTAAGAATCCAATCCATAGCTAGTGATTACAGTAAAGCTCACTACTACAGCATACAAAAATCAAATTCTACTTATTTGAGGCCCATTGAAGTTGTGCTTTACAGATCCGAGCTACTAGTATAGATGAAGTATAGTATAGATGAAGGGTCGTTGGCTTAGAAATAAGAAAATTCAGGGAAAAAAATAAGTTTAGTCACAAGAAAGCTATCTTGAAGGAAGATAGTAATTTGTTCCCAAGTTCTTAAACACTAATCTTTTCATGATGACTTGTCAGTTGCCATCGCTAGGGGGGGGAACATTATTTCCTCATTACAGTATCTCACTTCTAGATATTAGATTATTTGTTCATTGAAGTCTCAAAGGATCTTTTCTTTTTTGCAAATTACATAGTGCAATTCTTTGTGTGCAATGGCTGATCAATAAATGTTGGATGAGAAATAAAGGTATCAATATATTCATGACATAAGAAGTGAAAATTACATGTATTGATTCCTGTCCTTCAACTATAGGTGAACTATTCAACTTAGGAATTTTCCCAAGATTTCTATACTTTTTTCTATAAGATTTGTTTGACATGTCAATCATTAATGTTTTAGGGATGGCACTAGCAAAACTTTGATCTATTTTACCACAATGACTCTATTCTGGATCACTTGGATTAATGAATTACCTCATTTTGGCATTCAAATATTTTACAGCCCAGATAAGGAGAAACTGGATTTTCCTTCTTTCTGCCTTCAATAAAAATGTGAGAATCAGTAGTCAGTATCTTTCATTGCATGCATAACCTGCGGTAAGACTTCTTTGGGAGAACTTAGGTATGGTTTGTTGGACAAGAGGAGAAAGAAATGTCTGATTCACAGAACTTCAGGTCCCAAGGGACCTCGGGAGCCCTTCAGGCCAATCAGAACTGGAAAAGGATCCTTTTAAAGATATACTTGACCAGTAGTCATTTGGTCATTGTATGAATATATCCAGTGAGGAGTAATCTCCTACTTCCTAAAGTGACACATTCCATTTTTTTTTTGCTACCTCTATTTATCTGGATTTTTTTCTTAATGTAAAACCTCCTTCCTGATTGATAACATACTATTAATTGAAGTCCTTTGCTGCTCTACAATTTTATTGGTAATAAATCAAAAAAGTAAAAGAGATCACAAGTATTTGCCAATCATATGAATATAAAATAATAAAGAAATATTCTGCCTTACTACGAGATAGATTGGGCAGTTCTATCTCAGAAATATCATTTACCATGAGTAAAAATGATAAAGCTTTATGGAACATTTACTTTGTTCACTTTATTTTTGCATAATATTTTTTCAATTACATGTAAAAACAATTTTAACATGTTTTCTTTAAAATTTTGAGTTCTAAGTTCTCTCCCTCCCATTTCCCTTCCCTGAGATGGCAAGCAATTTAATATAGGTTATACATATACAACCATGCAAAACATATTTCCATAATAGTCATGTTGTGGAAGAAAGCACAAAAAAGACATAAAAAATTAAGAAAATGAAAAATAATACGCTTCAATCTGCATTCAGATTCCATCTTTGGAGGTGGATAGCATTTTTCATCATGCGTCTTTTGGCACTGTCTTAGATCATTTTATTGCTGAGAACAGCTGTCATTCACAGTTGATCATCACACAATGTTCTGTTACTGCATACAATGTTCTGGTTCTGCTCACTTCACTCAGCATCAGTTTGTGTAAACCTTTACAGGTTTTTTGTGCTATCATCCTGTTTGTCATTTCTTATAGCACAATAGAATTTCTGTATAATTATATGCAATAACTTGTTCAGCCTTTCCCCAGTTGATGGGCATCTCCTTAGTTTCCAACTCTTTGCCAACACAAAAAGAGCCATTATCAATATTTTTGTGCAAAAAGGTCCTTTTCCTTTTAAAAAAATTACTTTGGTATACAGACCTACTAGTGATATTGCTCGATTCAAAGGTATGCACAGATTTATAGCTCTTTGGGTATAGCTCCAAATTGCTCTCCAAAATGTTTGAGTCAGTTTGTAATTACACCAATAGCATGTTAGTGTCCCAATTTTCCCACATCCCCTCCAACATTTATCATTTTCCTTTTCTGACATATTAGTCAATCTAATAAGTGTGAATTCGTACCTCAACTTGTTTTAATTTGTATTTCTCTAATCAATAGTAATTTAGAGCATTTTTCATATGATTATAATTAGCTTTGATTTCTTCTTCTGAAAACTGATTGTTTATATCCTTTGACCACTTAACAACTGGGCAATGACTTATATTCTTAGAAATTTGACTAAATTCTCTATATATCTGTGAAATGAGGCCTTTATCGAAACATTTGCTGAAAAAAAATTCCCAGCTGTATGCTTTTCTTCTAATGTTGCCTGCATTGGTTTTGTTTGTGCAAAATCCTTTTTAATTTAATATAATCAAAATCACCCATTTTACACCTTATAATGCACTCTATCTCTTGTTTGGTAATAATTTTTTCCCTTATCCATAGGTCTAACAGGTAAACTATCCTATGCTCTCCAAATTTGCTTATGGTATCACCCCTTACCTCTAAATTGTGTACCCATTTGGACCATAGCTTGGTGAAGTGTGAAATGCTGGAATATACCTAGCTTCTGCCAAACTGTTTTCCAGTTTTCCCAGTAGTTTTTGTCAAATAGTGAGTGTTTGTCCAAAAAGATTGGATCTTTGGGTTTATCAAATACTAGATTACCATGGTCATTTACTACTGTGTATTGTGTTCCCAATATATTCTACCCCTCTATGTCTTAGCCAGTACCAGATTGTTTGCTTGCCATATTGTAATATAGTTTGAGATCTGGTATGGCTAGGTCACCTTACTTCTTTTTTTCATTAATTTCATTGATGTTCTCGACCCTTCATTTTTCCACATAAATTTTATTTTTTCTAGTTCTATAATATATTTTTGATAGTTTGGTTGGTATTACACTGAATAAGTAAATTACTTTAGATAGAATTGTCATTTTTATTATTTGGCTCAACCTACCCAAGAACAATTAATATTTTCCAGTTGCTCAGATTTTACTTTATTTGTGTAACAGGTGTTCTGTAATTGTGTTCACATAGTTTTGGGGTTTATCTTGGCAGGTAGACTCTCAAGTATTTTATATTGTTCACAGTTATTTTAAATGGAATTCTCTTTTCATCTCTTGCTGCTGAACTTTGTTGGTAATATATAGAAAAGCTGATGCTTTTGCGGATTTATTTTATAACCTGCAACTATGTTAAAGTTGTCAATTATTTCAACTATTTTTTAGTTGATTCTCTAGGATTCTCTAAAATATACCATTATATCATTGGCAATGATTGATAGTTTTGTTTGCTCTTTGTCTATTCTAATTCCTTCAATTTTTTTCTTCTCTTATTGCCATAGCTAGCATTTCTAGTACAATATTGAATAATAGTGGTGCTAATTGGCACCCCTGCTTTACCCATGATCTTATTGGAAAGGCTTCTAGCTTGTCCCCATTATAGATAATACTTGCTCATGGTTTTCCGATAGATACTACTTATCATTTTATGAAAAGCTCCATTTATTCCTGTGCTTTCTAGTATTTAACAGAAATGGGTATTGTATTTTGTCAAAAGCTTTTTTATGCATCTATTGATATAATGATATGATTTATGTTGGGTTTGTTATTAATATAGTAAATTGTGCTAGTAGTCTTACTAATATTGAACCAGCCCTGCATTCCTATGTGATCATACTATATGATCCACCACTCACTTTAGAATAGAAAGATAATCACAATGACTAAGTTTTATGCTCTTCTAGATTTCTGAGCATGCAATTCCACCATATTACCTGTTTCCCACATGGCTATTTTAATATAATATTTATGCAGACATATCTTTAAAAACCATGATTTTTTTAATCTAAACTTCTGATTTCATCAGTCCAGTGAGCTCCCAATGAAGAAACTCCTTCTCCCAATACAGATCAGCAACTGTGCTGCAACTATTAATCTTAGTGATTTGCTAGAGAGCAGGTCACATAGATGTGTCAGAAGCAGATCTTGAACTCTAGCCACGAAATCACTTTTGTAAATAGTTTAAATCAACACTGATGTTTCAGTTCCAGGAACATCTTTACTGCTTCACCCCTCTGCTTCCCTTATACCTACTACCAAACCCTGGACATCTTAATCTCATTGCCTTGGCTATAAGTAATACAACCACAATACCTTCTCCCAAGCCTTATTAATCAGACCTAGTCCTCTCTAAACCCACTCCAATTTAAGAAGCCCATTTCCTAGACCATTTAACTCTGTGTTTTATAAATCTTGTTATATTTTCATATTATCATCTACCCAACATCCTCAGTTTTTCAACTGATATTCCTTTCACCATCTTATTTTAATGAGAATCTTACTCTAAACTGAGGATATCACATCCATTAAATTTTTTTCATTGTATAGCCTGCTCCCAACTTGCTCCAATGCACAGAGCCAAGAGAAGAGTTAAAATCCATTCCTTTAGGACCATCCTTCAAAGACCTTTCTAATTTCTAGGTTCATGAATTATATTTTTCTATGCAATCCTTTCCCCTCATCCTTATCACTTCCAACTTCCAAACACTAGTTCACAATTCTAATTAATTCAATGCTATGAATATGTACCTGGCTTCATTTCTTTCCTCCCAGCTCCCCTGATGCCACCCTCAGGAGCTTCGTACATATATATGTGTGTGTGTGTGTATGTGGGTGTGGGTGTGTGTACACACACACACACACACACACACACACACACACACACATATATATTGATGACCGTTCTATCAACATAATAATCCAGTTTCCTTTAGTCAAACAGCTCCCCCTTTCTCTATGGTATTTCACCTATAAATAAGATGCTCATTCCTAATGCCTTGCCAGTTTGAGAAATTATGTTATCTATTATACAAAGCTTTGAATTGATAGTTTCTATTAACTCCCCTCCCCTGTACTTCTCTCATCTGCAATTTTAAGAAATCTATTTTATTTTTCAAATGACATTTTTAGTTTCAAATATTATTTTTCAATTTTTTTGTTTTATTCAGATAATGTTTTGTCAGACTGCTTTTTTCACATTAATATCACTTCTCAATTATTCCCCATTTCCACTCCATAAGAACCCTTCCTTGTAATATAAGCAGTCAAAAAAGAAATCCAACACATTGGCAATGCCTAAAAACATGTGTTTCTTTCTACACCTAATGTACACGACCTCTTTGCTGATAGATTGGAGTGATACTTCACCATCAAGTCCTTTTAAATCACAATTGATTTCTCATTGATCATAGTTCCAGATTTCTTTGTATCCAAATACTGTGTGCCTAATCTGTTCAACTGATTGATCTCTCTGTTTTTACCCAGTATCAAATTGTTTTGAGAATTACTGTTCTGAAGTGAAGTTTGCAATATGGTATTGCTAGGATACCTTCTTTCCCATTTTTTTCATTATTTCCTTTGAGATTCTTGACCTTTTGTGCTTCCAAATGCATTTTTTTTTAGTTTTATAAAGTAATTTTTTGGTCAATTTAATTAGCATAACACTGAATGACTAAATTAATTTAGGTAGAATTGCCATTTTTATTATATTAGCTTTGCCTATCTATGAGCAATTAATACTTCTTTAATTATTAAGGTTTGTCTTTATCTCTGTAAATATTGTTTTATGGTTGCATTTATATAGTTCTTGTGGGTATCTTGGTAAGCAGCATCCCAAGGATTTTATACATTTTGTAGTTATTGTTATACATTTTGTGGTTATTTAGAATTTTATTCCTATGTCTTCATGATGGCATTTTTTTGTATCTTAAAGAAATACTAATTATTTTGTAAATTTATTTTATATTCTTCAACTTTGCTAAAGCTATTGTTTCAATTAACTTTAGTTGACTCTCTAGAATTCTCTATGTATACCATCATATTATCTATAAAAAGTGATTTTTTTTCTTCTTCATTTACACTTATTCTCTCCATTTCTTTTCATTGTTTACTTCCTGATCACATTGGAAAGGATTATTGTTCATCCTCATTACAAATAATGCTGGAACTTGTTTTTATATATATACCATTTGTTGCATTAAAGAAAGCTCCATTTATTCCTGTTTACTACTTTTTTAACAGAAATGAGTGCCATATTTGTCAAAAGCTTTTAATGCATTTATTTATATAATTAAACTTAACCTTTTCTTAATATTATACCAACTTTGCATTCCTACAACGAAATTATTCTGATCTCTGGAGTTGGAAAAACCTAGAACTCAGCTCCTGAGGTCTCAGCACCAAAACAAACAAATAAACAAACAAACAATGAGTAAATGAAAACAAAAGGACTTTTATGATGCCAGGGATGCTCAATACACCAACCCAGAAAAAGAGCCTAATTCAAAAGCTCCTATAATCCAAACTTCTAAGAAGAAAAAAAAACCTGCCCACAAGATCATAAATCTGCTGAAACTGCTCTCTGAGGTCACTCATGACCTCCTTTACTTTAAATTTAATGACTTTTATTTTCTTTCCTCAGGTACATTGACCTTACAACATTTTATTCTGGGGACTACCTCTTCCATTTTGTGTACTTTTTTCTCTTAGTTTATGTGTCACTGTACTCCTTGTCCTACACCTTAAATGTGGTATCTTCTCCACATTTTCTCCCTTTGTGAGAGATTGCAGGGTTTAATGGATAGAATGATGGACTAAATATCAGGAAAACTTCAGTTCAGATAGCACCTTTCACACTTGCTAGCTACATGGCCATGGAGAAATGATATAACTTCCTTGAGCTTCAACTGAAAAAATGGGGATTTTAATACTGGCAGTAGCTATTTAACAGGATATCCTATTATATGTTTGGTAACCTCAAAACTTTATACAAATATCAGCTATTCTTGGTTATGTAGTATGCTACCATGATTTTGATTTTTACCTCTAAGTAGGTAAGTCACAAATTTTACCCAAGAGAGTCTATCACCTATTAGGGCTTCCTGCCTTGAGTCTGTCCCCTCCAATTCATCCTTGTCAATCATTCCTGGAGTAATCATCCTAATCTACTCTTCTGAGCATGTCCCTCTACTGAAAATCTTTCAGGTGTTTCCCATTGTCTACCAAACAAAATATGAATTCCTTATCTTGGCATTTAAGGCCTTTCACAATCTGATTGTAACCTACCTTTCCAGCTTTGCCATATATTTCTCTTTGCATACTCTAAGTTCTGATCAACTTGAACTATTTCCACTGCACCCTAAAATTCTCAGCCCGACTCTTCTCATTTCCATGCATTTATTCATATCATATTCCATTGACTTTTGTCTTTTGCAACAAAATTTCTCATAACATTTTCCCTTTCCTCTCCTTTATACTTAACATACTCTCCATTCTAGTAATTTGTGGATGTGTTGTTGGCTTATTTTTTTTTGGCCACAGTTAACATTTAAGGTACTTGAGTGTCAGGCCTGTGTCATATTTCTATGTCCACTACTATACACAATGACTTCAACCCAGTAAATGATTAATAAATATTTATTGACTAGAACTGAATTCAGTTCGATCAACTGGAGTATTTAAGTGGGAGAAGAAAAGAGGTCAATTAATTTCACAATTTAAGACCTTTTTTATTCCCTAAGAGGAAGCCAATCCAAGTGGGTTTTATCCTGCTTACCTTGTAAGATTTGACCAAAGTACAACATAAAGTGAACTGTGTCTGATGTGAAGGAGGAAGCTGAGCAGCTGTCATTCATCTCTGCATTTAAACAAAGAAGAGGAAATAGGCTTAAATTGAATCAAGAGAGATTTCCGTTTGGACATAGGAAGAATTCCTTGACTATCAGGGTGATAAAGAACCAAAATTGGCTCTCAAAGGAATTTTTGGAGCCCTTTCATCCTTGGAGACTTTCAAGAAGAGGAGAAACAATAACAGGTCCTGGATGGTTTTGACCTTCACTTTTAGAAGGTCAGAGGCTAGACCAGATAGAATAGGGCAGGATCCTCTATTAGTCTATGAAATGATTGCCACAATTAAATGAAAAATAAGAGGGACCTACTAAATTAGTAATGCAAGTTAACATAAGCCCCAGGACTGAAAGAAATCAGGCTGTGGGTAAGAACTCTAATGGAAATTAGAAACATCCCTAGATCAACAGAAATTAAAAACACCACCCACTGCAATAACATGGAACTTCTTCAAGCTACTGACATCTGCTGCCCGTGATATCAAACAGGCAGATAAAAGGTAAGGGGGGGGGGGAATTTCAGGTCCACAAAGATGTTCACCAGTCCTTCCCACACCATCTGTAATCACCACTGCACAAAAAGACAAAGCCAATGAATGTTTTGCTGAGCAGGGAAAAGAAAGCCCTGATGCAGATACCTGGGAGCAGTTGTGGTAAAACAGAAAGACAGAATAAGTTTAGAATTACTAAGCATTCTGTGAAGTAATCTTTTATGTGGTCTTAAATCCCAGTCACCAGCCAAACTGTAGTAGTCAGAATACTGCCTTTCCTAAAAACAATAGTAATCTTTAATGCTTACGCAACATACTGTGTTTCCATGCTGGTGCCTTCAATTGATTTATAGCCAATCTTCACACAAACCCATTAATACTGATTTTGATACTTTGGGGGGATACTGGCTTTCTATGTCTACATGATCTTTTGGGATATTTTTACCATCTTGGGATCTACTAGGATTCCATTTTAGTAATAACACTGAATCACAGGATTCTATATCCCATCAGTTTACTTGGTAAGGCTCTTTTTACACATACACACACACACACACACACATGTGTTGAAACAGTGAAAAACAATGAAGCCATGTGTTTACCCAATCATTCAGAAATCCACTCACCAATACAGTGTGGTGGCAAGCCTGCTAAGGCTCAAAAGAATATTTGGAATCTCACCACAAGCACCTTGGGTGTTGCTTGGCACTGCTCATTGTGTCTGGATAAATAATTTGGAAGATGATCAGACAGTGTCTTCTTTTTACAGGGTGTAATGGAGATAAAAGCCAGAAAGGCCCACACTTTACAAAAAGAAATGATATTGTGAACTTGCAGGTGAAGCACGAATTGAATTTTCTGACATCCGGGCACACATATATTTCTTCTCTCTCTGACTCTATTTCACTTGTTCCAGCTTGATCATCATTACAAAGATTTAAAATTACAAAGGGTCTTAGATGTCATCCCCCTCACTTAAACAATCAGGCTCAGAGGATCACAGACCTAAGACAAAAAGGGATCTCAGATGTTATGTAGTTCAGCTTTCCCATTTTACAGATAAGTAAAATGTTAACCAAAGAGGTTAAGGAACTTGCCCAAGGTCACACAGGTTGCAGAACCAGGATTTGAGCCTAACTTCTTCGAAGCCCAATCCTATCAATGCTATTTCCACTACATGGAAATTTAAAGAAGATTGTACACACAACACACACAAACAAGAGTGTATATGTGTGTATAAATATATATATATATATATACACACATATACACATATGAAATATAAGTAAACAAGCTAATATATCTGTTTTCACTCGTATATGTGTATAGAGAGATATCTATATCAATATATGGATATTGATATCAATATTTACATCTATATATGCCTATATGTCTATACATATACAAGGTACCCCCAGTTTTATGCAGTTTTAAGCTTTGATAGAATACATGCATACATATGTATGTATATGTATGTGTATATGTAATATACATATTTATATATATATATATATATACAAATATCTATCAATTCAATTCAGCAAGAATATATTAAATACCTACTATATGCCAAGCAATATGGAGATTGTCTGAGAATACAAAGAAAGGCAACAAACAGTCTAATGTCGGGGGGGGGGGGGGCAACATGCAAATAACTATGTACAAACAAAACATATACAGGATAAATTAGAGTTAGTCTCAGTCGGTAGGCACAAAGATTAAGGTGAACTGGGAAATGTTTCTTGCAGAAGATGGAATTTAGCTCAGATTTGAAGGAAGCTGGAGAGGCCAGGAAGCGGAGATAAGGAGGGAGAGAATTCCAAGAAGGAGGGACAGCCAGTGAAGATGTATTTGAACTTTCTATGTGTGTTTCTGTATATATGCTATACTTTGATATTACAAAGGTCTGAGATTTTGTCATTGTGTATGCTCTGTCCACTGATGGAAGGCACAACTACTCTACAACTTAGTAAATGATCATTGAGCCCCCAAATTTTTCACCCTACTAAACTAATCTCTTGATGGTCCTTCCTACAATTAGCTAGACTGCATCCTCACACTCCAACTTTGCAGGAGTTCCCAGATCTTGTGCTCCCCAATCATAGCCTTTAAGAACTCAAATTCACCTACACGCTATTATAAGGCATGACATATCTAATGACTATTTTTGCATTGTTGTGTCTGATAACTCAGAATGCATTGGTAATGGTGCATTCATTTCATGCTGTTTCCAGAAGTTAGGAGGGGGCAGAAAGAAGGGGTGCTTGTTTTACCAAGGTATAGAATCTGAGGTATAGCAAATATTCAACTTATCTGAAAGGCAAACCTGAGATTAGAACTCAAATATACTGACTTCTTAGGACAAATGTATTTCCAAAATAATGTTGCAAATAAATTAAATAAATGCAAACCACAAATACACACACACACACACACATATATACATATATATGTGTGTGTGTGTGTGTGTGTGTGTGTGTGTATATATATATATATATATATATATATATATATATACACATATAAAATCAACTTCTTTCCTATGTGCACCACTATATTTATAGCAGTACTTTTTCCCAGTCAAGAACTGGAATCAAAGTAAATGCCCATCAGTTGGATGATGGCTTAAAAAATTGTATTGTGTGTGCAACTCCCGTTTCCAATGTTTTCTGCCCCCCTGCTGGGGCCTTCCCACAAACACACCCACAGCACAGCACAAGTCTGCATTTTCCCCTCAGCTCTAACTGCTCTCTCTGCATTTCCTCTCAGCAAGCTCCTCCCACCACATGTGACATAAGCAGGTCACATGGACTATTAATGGGTGGGAAAGATCTTCAAATCTAAATTGTCATTATACTTTACCATTTAGCTAATCCTGAGAGATTAGTAGTTTTGATATGGAAATAAGTAATGGCTTATGTTGAAATATTTTTCTAATTTATCAAACAAATGATTCTTAATAAACTAAGGTACTCCAAGGGGTGGTAATTTAGTTAATGAGAAAATATCAGTATTGTCCTAGAATTAGGGATGATTAGAATAAATATGAAAATGAGTTAAGTAGTACACTGAGAGATAGCCTACAAATGAGGTTCATAGGTGATAAGTACCCCTCTGCCCCATTTTTACCTTATTACCTGCCAATAGAACAGAATACTATTGCTCTTCAAGAACTGATAAATACAAAGACTTCAGAGAAGTACAGGAATATATGTGAACTGAGTCGGACCATATTAGTAGAACTAAGAAATCAATGTACATAATGACCACAAAAATATTAATTGAAAGAATAACAAAAAGGAAACCAAATGTTGTATATTCTAATGACCAAACTTGATCCTGGTGAAGAAATGAGAAAATGCACTTCCTTTGTTTTTTGAAGTAGTAGGAGACCATGGTCAGACCTGTCAGACTTGGTTGATGTCTTAGTTTTGTTGAACTAGATATGATACCTTTGCCCTTACACAACTCTTTGAAACAAAATGTTTGAAAGAATAAAGGCCAATGACAAATCCCCAAAAGGATTTGCTCCAGATTGACACTGTCATTACTTGTTTCAGTTATTCAATTCAATAAGCATTTATTAAGTGACTTCTACACATACATTTCTACACATTTCTACCAAAATGAAAGAGAAATAAAACAAAATAATCCCTGCCACTAAGGTACTTACACAATCCTTTTGGATTTGGTCATTTAAGGAATTCTTAATTTATCTATGCTACCACATGTGGAAGAGTAGAAAGATCTTTTGATTTCAGGTTCAGAAGAGGTCCAGGTTAGAACTCCATCTGTGCTGCTTATAGTAGCTACCTATGTTAATTCAGGAAAATCCTTTTATCTTTCTACACATCAGAAGATCACAAAATAATACAATTAGATCTGGGAAGGATCTCTGAGGTCTTCTAGTCCAACACCCAGTCAGACTCATGGTCCCTTCTCTTACCTCCCTCAAGTCTGGAATTTTTGTGTCCCTTGAAGAAGGCTGGGCAGGATTATATAAATATTTAGCAATGCTTCCTGAAAACTATATTTTGACAACCTATGTGGACATACATATCATATAGACAGTACATATTTTGCATATACATGCAGAAAACCAATTCACAGTAGGAGGCTCATTCATGAAAAAAAAATTAGGTCATATGACTATGACAAAGCTCAGGAATATATTGTGATATATTCACAGTAGGAGGCTCATTCCTAAAGAAAAGAAAATAGGAGTCAAATGACTCTATCCTAAAGCTCAAACACATGATGCAATGTTGATGCAATAAAACAACCACAGCTACTCCAATTAGAAACACTTTCACATCTCACTTGATCCTTAACCCCAATGTGAGGGAAGAATTCAAGTTCTTAGTACTCCCATCGAACAGATTTAAAAACTCATTGTCATGGAGGATGTGACTTACCCAGTCTTTAAGTGGCAGAATAAGAACACAAATTTCCAGCTTCCCATTATACCACTGAACAAAAGATAGTAGTAATCCCCAGCCACTTTTGCTTTTGAAATTAAAATTCTGAAAGCAGGAGCATCAGCAAAAATACATACAACTTCAATTTCAGAGACATTTTCTTCTCTTCAAAGCCCTAAATCTCCAATGTTGTTATAATAAAAACCAAACCAAAACAAAAAAGATAGCATTTACACCACACATTTTGACAAACTTTTACTAAGCACCTGTGATATACAATGTACTCTACCAGGGACTAAGGATTTGAAAACACAGGAAAAAAAAGTCTTCTCCCTTAATGAACATATATTTTACTGAGTGTAGGGTATATGTATAAAGAAAAGTAAATATAGGATAATTTGAGGAGTCCATCAGGGGGAACAGATCAAGAAATTAACTAAAGCTCATCCACAGACTTTACTCATAGGAAAGCATCCAGAACAATCACTCAGAACTGGCCTCCTACTTTTTTTCTTTCTTTCTTTCCTTGCTTTCTTTTCTTCATTCTTTCTTTAGCTTCTTTTCATTCTTGTTTCTTCTTCCTTTTCCTTCTCTTCCCGCTCTTTCTTCTTGTGTCTTCATTGGTGTAAGGCACTTTCAGATGATGAAATTCCCAATCATACAATAGATAAGAATGAAATTTTACACCTTGCTGCCTCCCCATTAAGTGAGAAATTATAGTAAACTTCATGCCACTGGTGAAAATGGAAAATGGTGAGTTGGTAATATCTCCAAGGTGACATCTAATATGCACAGAATCTTACCCTTTCTTTAAAGAAGAGGTGCTGGTTTGAGAACCTATCAGAAGGGAAACATTTCCTAATACTGGGATCTTCCAAGAGTTTTTCCTACTGGGGCTCCAGGAAAAGGATGAATCACAGACTGAACTTCCAAAACAGAATGAAGGGGTCACCTACTTAGGGTTTCCTTAGGTCACAAACATAGAAAAATATTATGGCTTAGTGGAAAGAACACTAGTCTCAGGATGAGTAGAGACATGCATTTGAATCCTACTTCCAACACTTACTCTAACTGTATGACTTAGAACAAATCATATAATATCTTAAAACTCCAATTTAGGGTAGCTAGGTGGTGCAGTGGATAGAGTGCAGAGCCTGAAGGTAGGAAGACTCATCTTCCAGAGTTCAAAGTAGGCCTCAGACACTTACTGGCTATATCACCTTGGGCAAGTCACAATCCTGTTTGCTTCAGTGTTCTTATCTGCAAAATGAGCTGGAGAAAGAAATGGCAAATCATTCCAGTATCGTTGCCAAAAAGACTCCACATGGGGTCACAAAGAATCGTATGCAACTAAAAATGACTGAACAACAAAAATGTCAATTTCCTTCCCTGTAAAATGTAGTTAATAATACATGTAGCACCTACTTAACAGAGTTGGAGTCAAGATCAAACAAATTAATCTGTAGAAAGTTTTATGCCTTTAAGCATTATAAAAGTGGCAGATATTATTAATTAAAATCAAGTCAACAATTATTCATTGATAATTTATTGGTTCCACGTATAATAACAAAAAGCAAGGCCAGAGACCTCTGAAAACGTACACAAACCACACCATCCATACTTTATTTGTGCAATTCTTCTAACAGAGAACATCGATTTCAAACCAAGAACTCAGCATTGAGGAGATGTTTTGGTGTATTTTCTACTGATTCCGTAAATAAGAGAAAAAGGTGGAAAATCAGGATCACAGATTTAGAGCTGGAAAAGAATTCAGAGGTAATATCATCCACTTACCATAATGTAAAGGACAAGAGAATTCCATGACTTGGCAATCTTATATATGTTTGGTATTTCTCTCGGTAGCTATGCATTAAAGCAGCAACTCAAATTTCATTTGTTCACCCATCTTGAAGAATGCCTTTGAAAAATGTTTCTTGGGTGGACAGGAGTACTCGGAGTCTAAAGCTGTTTTTTGTAATTTTGTTCTTCTTTGAACTACAAACTAAAGGATGACTCAGCTCACCATTAGCTGTGTAGATAACATAAATAACACCTGGGGAAGTGATTTTCTTATTGATTTATTGCAAAACTTGAAAGAAATGCTCTGAAGTAGAGAGTTTACCATGCTATTGAAATGTCATTGCTTCCATGTTGCATTAGAGTGTTACAAACTTTGGGAGAAGTTTATTATCCTTTTACTATATGTAATGCTCAGCTAGATGCATTACTATTTAATTTGGTTTCAGGAGGAGGAAGTATATTTCAAAGAGATGAGACATCTATTTTCAACTGATTTCATCATTTTCGTCATAACCAAAAGAGGTCTGAACAAATCAAGACTTTAATACTTCTGTGGATCAGGGAATCTCATTTAGGTCTCCTGCTCAACAATGGGCATTGTAACTCAATCATATCTGCCATGTGATTCTTGCTTGTGCCCATATTTTCCAAAAGTGAGATAACAGTTTTCATGACCTCTATAATTAACAGTTCTGGAAGAGTTCTAGTCCTAGAGTTTTTTATAAGTAAAACATGTTTTTAGGGAAGTTTAGTGGACAAATATTGTAGAAACTCAAGTCAGAAAATGTTACACAGGCAAAAAGTTCTTTGGAAAGGTTAGGATTCTGACATAAGTTATAAGGAGTCATAGATTTAAAATTTTAGACAACTTCTTTTTATATGTCCCCCCCCCAACTCCAAAGATTAATAGCCTACAAAATGTTTACTGTAAATGATTATGGGTCACCTAGACCATTAAATTCATTCACACATACACACACACACACACACACACACACACACACACACACACACATACATACACCAATGTTAGGGCCAAGATATGTAAGTATATGGGTTTATCTCCCTTTTGTTCACATGTAGGTACACACACACACACACACACACACACACACACTCACTAACACACAATGTTAGGATGAAACTATGTAAGCATATGGGTTTATCTCCCTTTTCATATTGGTATTTACTTGTACACAATTTGCTTTTGATCCTTTGAAGGGAAAGTGCTGACTGAAATAAGTTAATTTCCCTTTTTCATTCTCTTCTTGCTTTGATAACAACTAACTCAGTATGTTTGAAACTGGATCTAATAGCTAGGTTCTGTATGCTGGGGGGAGGCTGAAATCTCATTTCAAAAGCTTGATTCTCATTTTAGGGCAAATGCCAGACAATCATAGTAAACTTTTCTACTAATGTGAGAGTAGAAGGAAAACTCTTAATTTACATGCACAAGGACATCTCAAGAAGCTCCAATGAGAAATCTCTTTACTGAGAGATGCTATTTGAAATTTGCATACCAAATCAGTCCCAGGTCAAAGGAGCTCATTTTGTGGCATGTTCTAATCTCATTGATGGAGTGAATTTTCAAGAACCAGGATACTGAGTCTGGGCTATTGATTTTAACTGCATCATACAAAGGGCACACAAATGTATAACATATTTATTGATGATTTTCTTCATTGAGTTCCTTCAATGGCCCTGGCTGTATGTAGCTGAATTTATACTTGAGGCCTAAAGTTGACTAGATGCCCTAGTAACCAGAATAAAACTCCCCAGAAATTGCTGACTTTCGCATGGTCAGGGATGAAAAGCAATAGCTTTCCTATGGTTTCTACCCCAAACTATAACTCAGCTCCTATGCACTAGAAGATTCACAAACTTTGGCAAACTTTTCAGTAAATTTGGGCTTAGTTTCAGGATTTTGGTGAAACCTGAGACCAGGCTTTCTTTGACTTCTCTCAGGTCAGGTTACAAAAGTTTAACGTAGCTCTGGCTCCCACTTCCCCGAAGCCTCTCTGTCGTCTCATGAGCTGATGTGGTTGATCTGGCATATGTCTTCCAGAGAGGAAGGAAAACCAAGTCCATTGAGATATTCATTGTTTTTCAAAAGTAATAAAACCAGAATACTAGAATATAGAGATGTGGACTGTCCTCCCTATTTCAGTAATTGTACTGACAAGATCTTTGTGCTCAAATTCAAAGACCAGTTAACCCCTCCCATGAGCAACACACTATAGAGCTAAATCTCCTTTTGGGGAGAACAATGGCAAATTCAATTGTGTGTCCTAAGTGCTATGGTAGGTCAATCAGGTTATATATAATTAGCCCTAATTGATACTCCTCCAAGGAGTAACATTCTTTACCTGCAGTCAACTAATACTCAGAAAGGTGCAAAATTCTTTCTGGACTTTGAAAAAACATCAAAGCAATTCCTCTTACTGTGATTCTCTTGATCCAACCTGGAGCCAAGGGTTGCAGGATCAGCTCCAGTAAGAAGCTGGAAGTAACAATAAAACAGAATTCACAAAATGTCTGATAATTAGTGATAGTTAGCAAGAAATTGTTCCCCACTTTAGCCAGAAGACTCCTAGCAGCCAAATTCCAAAAAGAGTCTACAAAATGTTGCCTCCTGTGTTTTACCACAGATAGCAGCAATATCCTTTAGGAATATTTCAGAGAAAGGGCAGTGGAATATAAACTAATTTACCTCATGAACTGAATTTAAAGTGATACCTGAGCAAATACAAGTTGATAATGACTCTTCTGTTTCACATCATCAAACACCATCAAGCTAGACAGGAAAGATGACTTAAAGAAAGTTAGAAACAAAAAGGCTGCAAAAAAACTATTTCCAAAGATTTGGTGTTTTTTTTTTTTAACAGTGGGTATTTAATGGAGGAAAAAATGTAATAAAATAATCTATCAAGTGACATCATAGAATTAGAAACAGGAGACTTGGATTCTAAGTTTGCTACTAGTTAACTGTGTGATCTAGTACAACTTACTTTCCCCCGTCATGGCCTCAGTTTTCCCATCTATAAAATGAGAGAATAAATGATCTTTGAAATCCTTCCAGTTCTGACATCTACGAATCTATGATAATAAGCAGTGCTCAAAGGAACCAGAATATGACTAATAGAATATGAAATGAGATGTTATTATTTTATGTTTAAAAAGGGAACAGACATGGAATTCACTAAGCAAAAAGAAAGAAAAACTTTTCATTTAAAAAATTCGAACAGAATAGAAATTGTAGCCCTCCTGTGTTATTATGCTTCTGTAACATTAGCCCTTTACTTACCCGACCTTTAGCAGTCGGGAATAAGCAGCAGTGACTAGGGCTGGGGAGTCTACTTCCTAAATCAGTCTCATTCCCTCCAAGGTCTGCCCTCCTTTTGAATTATTATACCACCTGGCACAAGGAATATTATTGACTCTGGAGAGAGGAGGCTAATTTTGCAATAATTTTTACAGATTGCTAACTGAAAAACAAGAACAAAAATGAACTACTAGGTAGTTGAAACCACTGACTTTCACTGCTCCTTCCTGCTCCTGAGTAATTTATTGCAATAGACCTCAGCTCCCACACTCACTCCAACACTTTGGCCCGTCTGGGGTGCTTACTTCGTGTAGGCCTAAGGCCAAGAAAGAATCAGCCTTCATCTGTGTATTTCAAAGCACACTACATAGGTTGGAGCTCCCACAACCTTTTCCGTGTTCTTAACACTATTTGGGAAAGTGGAGCTAATAGCTTACAAAGAAAGTGATCTAAATGCAAATATCTATGGTATCACCTGTGGATGAATGGCAAGGGCACTTTAAAAGGGTGAAAAAAATTAAAAACAGTAAATTACATCAATCCACAAACTTCCACTATTTTAATCCTCTTAACAGTTTGAAATAGAGCACGTTCTCAACTGAGGCAGGATTTAACCTTCGAAGTTTATGTGGCCTGTCATTCCTTTCTCATCTTGACCTTGATCTCCCAAACAAGAGTTCACACTGATGTCCAAGTGAATCATTTGTATATACTCAATAGCTGCCCTCCTATTATGGAAGATGCCCAAACAGACGTCTTAAACACAATGATAGCAGAAAAAGAAAACTGCCTATATAATATTAACCAAGCTAGATACCATACAGGGTAGCAACAATGAAAGAAGAACAGGAATTAAGATATCCATAAGCTTACAGGACAAAAAAAAATCCCCTCTTCCTCCTCCTCCTCCTCCTCCTCCAAAGAGCTAGGAATAAATCTCAGCACCTTATATACATAAATGCCCAAAGTTTAGGCACTAAGTAAGATGAACTGGAAGTCTTTATACAATGAGGGAGGTTTGACCTAATAAGCATTAGAGATTTGATAGGTTGGAACTCTTGACTAGAATATGACTGTAGATCAGGGCTAAGGAACCTGTGACCTTGAGGCTGCATCTGGCCCTCTAGGTCCTCAATTGTGGCCCTTTGATTGAATCCAAAGTTGTGAGACATGTGGTCTCAAGGCCACAGGCTCCCTACCCCTGCAAATTGGCCTCACTCAAAATAAAAAGAATAGGTAAAAAGAGGTGAGAGTAGGGGGAGATAGTATTATATATTAAGAAAGTGAAAAATTCAGGAACCAAAGTGAGGAATCATGATGGAAAATAGGTAGGTGATCAGTGGAGAAAGAAATAGAAATGATTTTGTCTTTGGAATAAATTATAGACCACCTAGAAAGAAAGGGCGAATAGATGAGTAATTTGAGAAACACATTACAAGCCTGGCATAAAGATAAATAGATAGACAAAGATAAAGACAAGCAGACAGGCAAATAGATAAGTTATTAATTATTTACTATATAACAGGTATTGTGCTAAGTGCTGGGAATACAAATATAACTAAGCAAGATTGCCCCTGTTTTCAAAGAGTTTATATTCCAATAGGGAAACAAAACACAAAAAAGTGGGACACAATACAAAGGGTGGGGGGCAGTAAACATATTCCGAAGCAAATGAGCATAGCCACCTAGAGTTTGATAAAGCTAAAGATGCCTCCTATTAGGGAAAAAAATCACTATTTCACAAAAACTGCTGGGAAAACTGGAAAGTAGTCTGGCAGAAAGTGGGCATAGATGAACATCTCACACCACACACTAAGATAAGTTCAAAACGGATACATGGTATAGACATAAAAGGTGATATCATAAACAAGATAGTGAAGCATGAATGAAATTATCTGTCAGATTTGTAGACAGGAGGAATTCATAACCAAAGAGAAGATAGAGAGTTTCATGGGAGGTAAAATGGATAATTTTGGTTACATAAAATTAAAAAGGTTTTATACAAGCAAAACAAATGCAGCTGAAATTAGAAGAAAAACAGAAAAGTAGGGAACATCATTGCTTCAAGTTTCTCTCTAAAGGTCTCATTTCTCAAATGTATAGGGAACTGAGACAAATTCTAAAAAATAAGAGCTATTGCCCAATAGGTAAATGGCCAAGGGTCAGGTAGTTTCAGAGGAAGAAGTCAAAGCTATCAATAGTCATATGAAAAAATGCTCTTGATCACTAATACTTTCTTTAAAGAAATGCAAATTTAAACAACTGCCTTAGATCCATCAGATTGACTAAGATGACATAAAAAGAAAATGACAAATGCTGGAAGGGATGTGAGAAAATAGACTGTTGGTGAAGGTGTGAACCAGTTCAGTCATTCTGGAAACAATTTCAGATTATGCCCAAAAAACTATTAAACTAAGCAAACCCTTTTTAACCTAGCAATACTTCTACTAGGGTTGTATCCCAAAGAGAACAAAAGAAAAAGAAAAAAAATCTATATGTACAAAAATATTTACAGCACCTCTTTTTTATGGTGGCAAAGAATCAGAAAGTAAGAGGATGACATCAATTGAATGGCTGAACAAATTACAATATGTGAATGTGATGGAATACTATTGTGGTATAAACAATGCTCAAGGGGATGGTTTCAGAAAAACCTGAGATTTATATGAACTGATGTAAAGTGAAATGAATAGAACCAGGAATTTAGAGTAACAGCAATTAGAGTACAGATTGAAGCATAATTTTTTTCTTTTCTTTTTTTAGCATGGCTATTACAGAAATTTGTAAAACTTCATATTTGTAATGGGTTTTGTATTTCTTGCCTTTTCAATGAGTGGGGGAAGGAAGGAATCTAGAAATGGAATTAAAATTGAATTGAATTTAAAAGAGGGTGGGTGAAGCGACATTGTACAGAAGTGTGGAAGACCTGAATAGAGCATAGAGGACTAATTATGGGTCAAAATAAGTAAAAAGATCACTTATCGGAGCCCAATGTCTCAATGGCAGAGTCTAAATTTCTGGTGGGGTGGAAGATGTGCTCAGAGTGGAGGCAGCATAGTGTGGAGATAGCCAAGAGATAGGGTATTATAGTGATAGAGGTTTTAATCATGATAAGATAACAATTACCTGACTTGCCTTAATGAAAATATGATCCTTCAAAAGGTAGAGGAAAACAAGAAGGAAAAACATGTTTTGTGGACTTGATTCTCACCAACTTGTTACTGTGACTTGTTACTGGGATGGTAAAGTTTCAAACTCGGGGGGGGGGGGGGGGCAAGTGATTCTCCCAAACTAGAATTTGTGATAAACAAGTGGAAATCTTGACCTAATACACCCTAGATTTTGGGAGAAGAGATTTCGGAGAGTTCAGAGAAAGGGTAGGTAGGATTCCATGGACAAAATTTCTATAGAGGAAGTCAGCCCAAGAGGGATTGGAAACTGGGGAATGAATATTCAATGTCCCAAAAGAAAATGATTCTGATGTAAAGGAAAAATAGGAATTGTCTGAAGAAGCCAATTTGTATACATAGAGACCATGCCAACCAACCCGGATCTTTTTAAAATATACAAACATAAGATAAATGTACATGCATCAATGGAGGATTGATATGAGTATGGCACAGTCCTATAAAATAGTGTTAGGAGCGCTAACCACTGGACTTAATATGCCTTTGCTGCAGTCTCACACTACAACTTCCCTCCATGGCTGGGGCTTCCTCATGCTGCTGAGTGAGGCATGGGGGCTCCAAAAACTGCAGAAGCAGCTGTCAAATAGATTCTAGATGGGGGGTTTGCCTCTGGAATTATGGCTGCTAAAGTTAGGCTGGAAACACATCCAGGGCCCTGAGCAGGGTATTGGTCCATGTTGTTTCCCTGGATAAAAATTTAAGCTCTGAAGGGTCAGCAACTGCCTTGATTTTTTTTTCTTTTTGTATCCTCAATCCTAGCACAGTGTTTGACACATTATACATCCTTAATAAATCCTTGCTGATTAATGGACTGATTGACTGGTTGGGTGAAACAAAGAGAATGTGGTATGCCTTTCTTCCCTTCTGTCTTCTCTTCCTTCTTTCCTGCCTCAAAGAGCTCAGAGTAAGGAACTTTATAAACCTTTAAAGTGATATATCAATGTAAATTATTATTATTATTATAGTCATATCTTTCTCCCCTCCCCACTCCCCCACCCTACTTCACCACACATTACATGATTGATAGAGGCTTGGTGAGGTTACTTTTACTTTTATTTTCATTAGGCAATAGAAGAGTTTTTTATCTTCCCATCTTCTCAAAGGGAAACATCAATTAAATTAATCGTTAAAAGATTGATATATTAATTGGAAAAGATTTTGACTATATATACAAAACAATTTAAGGTACATATATTAATAGCTAACCCAAAAGCTGTCACCAAAAATGTCAGGGATACACAAAAAGAAAATAAATTAGCACTACATCACCATTATATGTCCAAATGGATAGAGAACTATATAGGAAGATATGGTATTCCTATATAGAAACTTCAAAGCATAATTTAATCATGGTGCAAGGTACAAAGGACAGTGTGAGACAAGTGCTACCTTCAATACATCTCTTAATATTCTATAGAAAAGATAATAGGATTTAATACTGTAATAAACTTAAAGAGCCATAGAATAATAGAATCACGTAGTCACAAGGCCATCTAGTCCAGCCTATGCAAGACCACAATTCCTATTTCACCACCATGCTTCCCAGTCACTCAGGTTTGAAAAGCTCAATGTTGTCAAAAACTTCTTACTCAGACTCTGCCTATCTAATTACTTGCCAAATTTTGTTTCTACTTCTATAATGTCTCTTTCATCTGCATCCTCCTCTCACCACCCTAGATCAAGGTCTTGTCACCTTTGTCCTAGACAATTGCAATGTCCTCATTGTTCTCCTTCCTCAAGCATTTCCCTTCTTTCAGTTCATCCTCTCAATTATCCAAAGCATTTTCTTAAATCACTCTTACCACATTATCCCCCCATTACATGAACCTAAAGACTCCCTATTGCCTTTAGGTGAAAATATAAACTCCTTTGTTTGACATTTAAAGACCTTCGCAGCCTGGTCCCCACCTACTTTTCAAGTCTTATTTTATATCCAGGTAAACTGTTGTAACAACAATGCTACTTGCTGCTGCCGTGGCTGTGTAAGGCCAATAATACCAGCACACAGGAGGGTACTAGCACAGGTTCTTTGATTTGCTTTTCTAAGGAAAGCAACTTTAAGGGGTTAACAATCTTACTTTAATTAAATATACATATATCGTTCACTTAGCTCAAGGGAAAAAAGTCAGCACCCTGAACTTCAGAGAAAACACAAACAGAAATTACAAGCAGAAATTATATAAACAGAGCAAAATAACACAAAGCAACAGACAGGCTTCTAGTCGTTTGACCAAGACATTACATACATAGTTACCAAAAAGAGAAACACCAACACCTGGGTTTTTCAAAGCCAGGGGAGGCTTCTTAACGGCTACCCAGAGTCTTGTCTGGTCAAATCACATGACACCCTTCCAGTGAGTGCCCCCCAAGCAAAATGCTAACCTCAGAATATATATACACTTCTTCATGGTCAGAGGGCATCACAACCATGGGACTTAAACCCATGTGACCTAGGCCTTTCCATGACTCGAACAGGTCATCAAAGACTCCCAGTTCAAAGAGTCTTGAATTAAACAAAGGGAAGATTCAAAGACACTTGATTGCCTTAGTGCTGAGAAGCACTCCAAAACAAAAGACAATAAAAAGTCCTACTTTACTTGCCATTACGACTGGCCTTCCTATTGCTAATATGCAATTTCCTAATACATGGTATTTTATCTCCCTCTTTGCATTGGCTCTTCCTCCAGACTTGAATATGCTCCCTCCTCATCTCTGCCCTTTAGTATACCTTGTTTAATTCAAAATCAGGTGAAGCCTTTTCTGGTATCCTTAGCTGCCAATACTCTCCACTACAACTTACTTTGTACTTTAAAAATTTTTAATGTATTTTTATGTGCACCTGTTTTCTCCCTCTATAGACTATAACCTCCTTGGTGACATTCATTTTTTTCTCTGTATCCCCAAAACTTATCTAATGCTTGTTTGATTGATTTTACATGATACCAAGTAAGTAATAATCCAGCCTTTGTATGAAAACCTCCAATGATGGGGAAACCATTGCCTCCAAAGAAAGTCTATTACACTTTTAGGTAGCTCCGATTTTTAGGGATTTTTTTTCCTTTACATCAACAGGAACCTCTTCATTTTACAGATAAGGAAACCAAGACTTATAGATGTGTTTGCCTAAGGTTATATGGAGAGTAATATCTCTAACATCTGTCCCTTCCCTTCCACCCACAGAAACAGCATCCTAATTAGGGACCTTATCACCTCTCACCTGGACTTCTAGAAGAGCCTAATTATTCTCCTGACTTCCAATGTCTCTCTTCTCCAATTTATCCTCCATACATCTGCTAAAATCATCTTCTTAAGTCACAAATCTGACCATGTTACACTCCTTTTCAAATTCTTTCACTGTTACTCCTTTGTCTAGAGGATAAGGCCTTTTATAATCTGGTTACCACTTATACTGTACACTGGAAAACATGTTGATTTGGAATCAAACTGTGACATTTAAAAAGTTTGAGAGACATAGTTTCTAGGTAACTTAATCATTTTATTAATAATGTTAGTAAATTTTATTTTTATTAATTAAATTTCATTAATAAAGCTATTTATTAGTTAAAAGAGGTCAATAGTACTCTTGAATGCTAAAGACCCCTTATGGTGGTGGCCTTACAGTTTATATGCCCTTGGAAGAGCAGGTATTACTGAGGGTGGCAATCAATTCTAAATGGTTAACAAGTAATGAGTGAAAAAATATTATAATTGGAGGTGGGCTACATTACAATGAGGGTCTTGGTATATGTGACTTGGATCACCCAAGTCTTGGTCAAAGAAACTTAACAATTTCCATATCGCCTGTTTGATAAAAGGGAGAATCCACATTTTCCCAAATCTGTCTGAGTAAACATAATGAGCAGGAATCCTCTCATTAGCCCAAACTTAGAATTTATTTTACTATCCTATTAGATCTTAGCCTGGGTAAGTCTCTGCCTACAATTTCCCACACTGGTTGATTTCTATATGAGGAAGTAAAAAAGGTGAAAAACCTCAGTCCTGCTTCAATAGTTAGTTACTAATACAAGAGAGAAATAATCATTTTTTTCTTTATGTTTCAGGTTCAAACTCCAGCTCTTCTGTTTGCTACCCATTTTACCATGGGCAAAACTCTTAATATCTTTGGGCATCAGTTTTTTCCTAGTATGCAAAATGTGTCTAGATGACTGATCACATCACTTATAAATTTATGATCCTATGAATTGCCTTCCAGGCTTATTTATATCACTCCCCTTTTTTTCTATTTCTATATCCAAACTCAACTACTTGGTATAACATCTTCCACCACCAGAAATTCAGAGAAGGGACCTTTCCCCAACTCCCATTCTTGAAATGTAATTTCCCTTGCATAGACACATCACAGGTGCCACCTTCTTGGTGAAGACATCCTAGATTCCTACTTCACTCCACTCCCATTTGTTAATACTCTCTCCTAAATTTTTTCTTTATGAAATGTTTACTTGTGTACATGTTGTCTCTTCCTGATTCTCCCTCCCCTCACTCCAGGACTATTCAGGTTGCTTGAAAAGAGGAATTTTTAAAAAATCTTTGTATACTCAGCAATTAGCAAAGTTCCTTGCACATAGAAAGCAATTCAGTAAATATTTGTTTACCTGAATTAAAATGAGTTGAATTGGCAGTAAGTTAACAGAGGCAAGATTCAAACCCAAGTCCTCTGATTTTAAACTCAGAAGACTTTCTACTACAGCACCTATATAAATCGTTTTAGCAGCTATAACCTACCTTCAGTTTCAGGAACAGTAAGAACACCTAGCCTCTGGTCATTTTCATTTGGTTCCTTTGTTACACTTTATACCCACAATATGCAATTGTTGTTTACTTCTTAACAATGACTAAGAGAAAACTATATGCTCTGCTACTGCATTCTTATGCGTAGAGTCAAGTGAGGCATGGCTGGGACTCTTTAGATAGCAAGTCTCTAAGGTGGTAAGGCTTTTGGATAGGTAAAGATGGACAGAGAATAGGGAGGTTGAAGTATGATTAAACATCAATATTCCGTGATAGGCAGGAAAGCACAGACAGAATATTCTACTTCTGGAATCATGTGACCTGAATTTCAGCTTTTTTTGACATTTTACCAACCATCCCAAATCTATCACCTCCATTTGCAATCTACTTCTTCTATTTCTAAATGAACTTTCATAACTACAAGCAGTTCTCTTACCTTGTCGGTATTGGAGAATACTCTTTAACTTCATTAAAGTACTATTGGCTGAAGAGCTATATTCGACATAAGAAGATTCCATCTTAAAGTTCATATTGATGCATTATTTATAAAGTAGTCCCATGACCATGAACTGTCTTGACAAGGTTCTGGTGTCTAGGGTTATTTTGCACCGTCGGTTAAGATAAGGCTAATGAGATTGGAGCCCTTAGTTCAAAACGCATGTTGGTTAGTTTCCTTTGGATCAAAATGCTTTTTTTCCTAGCATGTTCTAGGCAGTGGTCCTGGAGGAGGAGTTGAAATACAATTTGCTTAAAGTCCACTCAATCAAAATTTCTCCACCAATCCAAATTATAGTAACTGCAGTACACCAACCTCCAGGTCATTATCTCTCCTTTCTCAAAGAGTTTGATACACAGTTCATTATGTTCCTCTCCTCCTGAACTCTTTCCCTTATAAAAGAAGACTTTAATACATACCTTGATGCTACCTCAAAATCCCTAACCTCCAAATGCCCCAACCTCCTTAAATCCCATAACCTACTTCTAAATTCGTACTCAGTTACACATAAGGATAGTCACACATTAGATCTCACTATTACAAAGTTCCCTAATTAGAAACTCTGACATTCCCCTATCTAACTATAACCTACAATCACTTAACCCCTCCCTATGCCTCATCCCTTTTAAACCTGTTCTTAACCCTCATCAAGACTTCTAATCCCTGAACTGAGGTTCTTTCTCAGGCTACTGTCCCCTGCTCTTCTTCCCTTGTCCTCTTGCCACTTTTTTTCTTTCCAAAACTCAGCCTTCTACCTCCCACCTCCAGAAATTCAGAGATGAGATTTTTCCCCATCTCCCATTATTGAAATGTACTTCCTCCACATAGACACCTCTCAGGTACCACCTTTTTGGTGAAGACATCCCAAATCCCCATTCTAGTCCACCCCTATCATCTACCTCCTCCATTACTATACAGGAGCAGCTGAACATACCTGGAGAAAGTACCACAATCATGTTGACTGGATCCATTAAAAAATCATGTTGGCCTTCCTTAAATGGGCCCTTAATTCAGTAAGGCATTTCTTTTATTCCTCCCTAAATGATTTCCTACCTACTTCTCAACAGAATTGATTCCAAACCTTCTCAAGTCTCCTACATCCAGCCTTCCACCCTCATCTCTCTCAGTTGAGTACTTTGCCTCTTATCATACAAGGGGGAAAAAGTCAATTGATGTTAACTCCCTTTTTTCTCATTCTCTTCATTCAAATCCCTTGATGCTATTTCTCACTCCCTCCTTTCCCCCAGTCTCTGATGAAGGGATGGACCTTCCCCTTGGCAAAGCCAATCCTTCTTCATGTACACTTGATCTCATTCCCTCCTGCCTTCTCCAACAGATTTAGTTACCACTTGTTTCTTCCTCTCTTGAATTAAGTGTCTGTCCTAGAGCTCTCCTTCCTTTTCTAGTCAAACTCCTAGAAAAACCATTCTACATTTACTAGCTCCATTTCCCCTCTTCTTACTCATTCTACAACCCTTTTCAATTTGGGTTTCCAATCTCATTGTTCAATTGAAGCTGCTTTTTCCAAAGTTAGCAATGATCTGTTCATCACAAAATCTGATGGCTTTTTCTCAGGACTAATGGTTCTCTACCTATTTAATATATTTGACATAGTTAATCACTCTCTTTCTTCCTGGATAATTTCTCCATTTTGGGTTTTCATGACACTACTCTCTCTTCATTTGCTTCCTACCTGTCTGAAAACTGTCAATCTATTTTTATTACTCATCATCTATATCATCTTCCTAACTGTGGGAGTTCCCCAAAGTTCTGTCCTAGACATTCTTCTTTTCTTCCTCTTTACTCTCTCTTGAAAAATATCATCAGCTTTCATGGGTTTAACGATCATCTTTATGCAGATGTCTATATGCGGTCTCTCCCCTCAGCTTCAATCACGTATCACCAATGGCCTATTGGATATCTTAAACTGGCTGAACCAAAGGCATCTTAAACATTTCTTAAACTGAAGTAATTATCTTTCTTCTTATTCTAAATTTCTTCTTCCTCCTTTTTAAACCCCTCTTTTAAATTTCCCATTTACTTTCAAAGGCACCAGCATCTTTCTAGTCTCCCAGGTTTATAACCTAGACTCTATTCTTGACTCTCTATTCTATTCCTCACTCTCCCTCCTCCCATATATCTAATCAGATGACAAATCTCACTATTTCCACCTCCACAACATCTCTCACAACTGACCTCTTATCTTTACTCACACTCAAACTTTCCTTATTCCAGTACATCATATACACAGATGACAAAGTAATTTTCCTTAAATGTAGGTCTGACCATGTGATTCAACTACTCAATCAACTCCAGAGGCTTCCTATTGCCTCTAGGATAAAATATAAACTTTTTTGTTGAGCTTTTATGTCCCTACACAACCTGATCCCAATCTATCTATCTAGTCCCACTGGACATTACTCCTTCCTCCCACATTCTATGATTCAACTAAACTGGTCTTCACTTTGTACCACAAATGTGGCAATCTATCTCCTATCTCCATTGTCTTTATTGGTCATCCCACATGACTGGAATTCACTCCCTCCTTACCTCTGCATCTTAGAGTCCTTCTCTTCCTTTAAAAAATAGCTCAAGAACAAAGGCTACATGCCTTTCTTGATTCCCCCATATATTGTGCCCTCCTTTCCAAATTATATTGTATTTTAAAACTTTGCATATTCTTATAATTATTCACTTTATATTTATGCTGTGCATATTTCACACATGCTTGTTTTCATCATTAGAATGTGAACTCCTTGAAAACTCAGATTATTTCATTGTTTGTCCTTGTATCCTCAGCACATGGCATGTAGCAGATACTTAAGAAATATTTGTTGATTTCTTGGTTGATGGACAAAGGCCTAGGTGGAGAAATATGAGCTATCACCGTGATTTGAAAAGCATGCTCTACCAACAGTGTGACAGTACTGTTATCTAAACGTACGATAAAAAATGTTGCCATCCTTCAAAACAACATTAAGAATTTGGGGATGCAATGTGCTACAATGACTTTACATCTTTCATTTTATGGCTATACATGTGGAACTTTGGGCAAGTTATAATCTCCTTGGCCCTACTGCCTCTTTGGCAAAATGAAAGGATCGGACTAGATAGCATCTTGGGCCTCGTTCAGCACTGGGTCCATGAGCGTATGATTATAGTGGCCCAGTGGATAGTTTTAAGCTTTAACTCTGCCATTGATAGAGTTTCCCCAGGCTAATCTCTCTCGACAGAATATAGCCTGGGTTTTAATAGCAGCTCTGCTAATTATTAGTTATGTGACCTTGGGTACATTGTTTCCTCACTCTGGGATTCAGTTTCATCACACATTAAAACTAGAAGATTGGGATGAATGCTAATTAAACTCCCCTCCAGCTCTAAAATAATGCTGTATTATATAATGGACATACTTTTCTACTCATGAATCAATACTTTAATGATTTATGATTTGAATAGGGAAACCCCTCCACAAATACAGACTGCAATCCGTTCATGCCTTCTCATCTTATATCATTGTAATTTCATGCAATTCCATTTCACCTTAGTCCTAAATTCAACATTCCTACAAACCTCAGACAAGCTTTAGCTATGGTCCATTTCCTCCCCCAAATTTTCCATTGAGAATCCATGCCACAATCTAGGGACTCTCTTCCAAGTCTTTTCACATTTCATTCAACTCCTTGAATATTTATTTAAGTACCTATCACATGCTTGCTGCTGTGCTTGGTGATAGGAACATAAAGACAAAAATGAAGCAATGCCCTCAAGAACACCTGCCTTCAAGAAGGTTATGTTCTAAGCAAGTGATACTACATACATATAGATGAGTAAAAATAAAACATATTAAAGTAATATAAGGCAATTTTGAAAAGGAGAGAGAGTTGGCGTACCTTGTAGCCCTTAAGCTAACTGTTCTCTAATTATATTTTTAAAAATCTACTAAATACCAATTCAAATTTTTGTATTTTTAACTCTAGACCTAGAAAGATATCAATTCTTCTTGCTAGAAATATGTGAAAATGATCAAATTATAAGGAAAAAATCTGTCATAAATATCAATAACGAGGAAAAGGATACTGTGATAATTTCTAAACAGGGTCTTATACAACACTGAAAATGGATCTTTAACACTGTTTATAAATGCTTATTAGAAGCCCTCAGTCTGAGTTTCTCTATGATCTCAGTTTAAGATATCTGTCAAAAGTCACAACCACTTAAAAATAGATTCTGCAGTTTTAAAGTGTCAATATGATTCAAGGACTTAACCCCACTCTAGGCTACCTCCTTCCCTCTGTGATGGGAACTAGGAAAATATCTTTTCATATATAATTCCCTACCCAGGTCAGGGAGAATATAAGCAAACAGAGATGAAGAGAAGAGAAGAGAAGGGAGAGAGAGAGAGAGAGAGAGAGAGAGAGAGAGAGAGAGAGAGAGAGAGAGAGGAAGGGAGGGAGGGAGAGAGGAGGGAGAAAGAAAAGAAGGGAGAAAGGAATAAAGGGACAAATTAACAATCAAATAAGTGGTCCTATATACATAATAAGGATTTTCTAGAATCACAGAATTTAGAAATGGAAGAGTCTTTAACGATAATATAGTTCAACCTCCTCTTTGATTCAGTTCAGTCATTTTTTTTTAGTTGTGTCCAAGTGACCCATTTGGGGATTTCTTTGTAAAGATACTGGAGTGGTTTGCCATTTCCTTCTCCACCTCATTTTACAGATGAGGAAACTGAGGAAACTGCCTACTGTCATATAGCTAGGAAGTGTCTGAGACTGGATTTGAACACAAGAAGAAGAGTCCTCCTGATTCCAGGCCTAGAACTCTATCCACTGTGCCACCTAGCTGCCTTAACCTTTTCTTTTTTACAGAGACATTAACTGATTCCCAGAGAGGAAAAGTGACTTTCTCATTGTGATACAAAAATAGAAGAACCAGGATTCAAAAACAGGTCCTCAGCTTCTAAATTCAGTGTTCTTTCTAAATGGAATTGTAATTCATCAAAAATATTCCTAATTGAAATAAAAGTAGATGTTTGTTTCTGAAAATAAAATCAGGGCCTGGAAGTTAAGTTGCATTTCCTAAACATAGTTGCTGAGTAAATTTAAATTTCCCTTAATGTCTTTTTTTTTTTTTTGCGGGGGTGGGGGGTGGGGAAAGCGCTCAGTTTTACCTTTAAAATTCTGTCTACCTGAGAGTTAAATCAGAAGTTTGGACCATGCTAGTCAATAAAAGCTATTCTATAAATGAAAATGTACTAATTGCAGTAATAAAAAGATTAATTTGGAAGGTATGCTCTTTGAATGTGAAAGCCTTGAGTGAGGTAGAAAATCTTGGATCACATAAAACCAAAGGCTTTGTCCATTTCTTACCTTTGGGGCAAGACAAAAATTTTATAACATTTTTCTGAAGGTAATTTCATGTTTGTCCCTTCTTCTTGTCTTAAAGGGATTCAAGCAGAAAGCTACAATAAAATAATTCTCTGCTCCTACAATGCCCAAACCAGAGAAGACTAAAATTTTCAAAAATGTCTGTGTCTAAGAGCTTGGGATAAATATGGTGTAGTTCCAAATTTACATTCCAGTTTACTTAAGGCCACCAAGCAGAGAAATAAATATATTTCAGGAAGAAATTCTCAGGGTTGTAGCTTTTTTTAAGTGTACATTTTATTAACCTTTAAAGAAGCACCTAATCTCCCTCTTGCTCTTATATTTTAGTCCCTTGTTTTCAGACTCAGCTAAGGCATAAAAAGGGAAAAGATTTTATTAATTTCTCTTTAGATTAAGCTCTAGAAAAGATAAAAATGTACTCAAGATTTTTGTTTTTTAACTTATGTACACCAATCAGAAAATCAATTCAATTCAATTCAGTTCCCCAAATACTGACTCAGGAACTGCTGAGTAGTGGGTATTCTAGTCCCAAGCTCCCAAAGTAGTCCAATCTAGGGGTATCCTGATAGGTTGGGGTGTCAATATTTAATGCTATGTGCTCAAGCCCCCATTCCCTCAATTTTAGCTGCCAGTGATCAACACCCTAATTCCGTTTAACCAATTAACATCAATTAGCTTTTACAAAGGGATATTTACTTCAAAAATATAGCAAAAACTCAGCATAAACATTTTCTCCCCAATATGTCATAGACACATTTTGTTCTCCATGGAGAATAGGTTTGGACTTACCCCAGTTTTTACATGACATTGGACCCACCAAGTTCATGTCCAAATCTGACACTGCTACTGGATGATCCCTTTTCTCAGCTACTACTGGCTGGGTCTCAAAGGTCAATGCTCAGTGTCTCAAAGTTGGCCAACTGACTACAACCTCTGGCATGCACTTTTCCCCTAGGCTCTCAGATGGCTCACTTGCTTGTCCTTTCAAAGTCCACATTAGTAGCCTCCAGTATCCTTCCCCTAAAACAAAAGAACTCATGCCAAGGCAGGAACTGAGGCTTGCATTCCCAGGCTGCATGTCAGCCTCAGACAGGGGGGGTCCAAGGCCTCTTCACTTACAACATTCTCTCTCTTTACTCACTGGAACTCCGGTAGGCAAAAATATGTCACATGAAGTAAAGGATGAAGTCTAGCTGGCTATTAACTTCTGATCTTAACCTGGTTCTGGTTCTGTAGCCTATCAAAGAGGCTCCTCCTTACCACATGGCTAGCAGACCACAACTAGTTAAGGGATGTTTGTCCGTGATGCGAATGTTTCCGATACACTTTTATACATCTTCACAATTCTCCAGGAAGCAAACTCTAAAATGAGAAATTATGTCAAAGATACTCTGCCTACTCTCATAAGTGCTGGGTTCATTAGTCAGTACACAATTTCACAAAGATTTTTTTAAATGGCTTTTGGAGGACTTCAGGGAGCCAGGATGGTGGAGTAAGCAGTAAATCACCGTAACTCTCCCATATTCACCTCCAAAATATCATAAAATAGCTCCCCAAAACAAGTCCTGGAACAGCAAAACAAGCAAAAAGATGGGGGGGGGGGAAATAATCTTTGAGCCCAAGAAACTTGAAAGATCAGCAAAAATGGTCTGTCTTACTCAGGTAAAAGGGGAGCACAGTCAAGGAGAGAAAGCATCCCAACAGGCTCACAGCAAGCCCCACCTCAGCAAACCAGTGGTGGATCCTGAGCCCTAGTGCAGTGGAGCAGGCAAAAGACAACACTAGGACCCCGCACATGCCTCAGAATAGCCAGGGAGATGGGCAGATTCCAGGTCTGAGAACCACCTGCTTCAGGATAGCCCCAGGCAAATAGGTAACCACCAACCCTCTGCCTAAGCAAACAGGCAGCTGCCAGAGCTGGACCCCTGCCATATGATTCAGCATAGCCATGAGCAAACAGACAGTTGCCAACAGCTAGACTGCCACTTGCTTCACTGTAGCCCCAGGTAAACTCAGAAACACCCCACTGGCCACAGAACACACCAGATACAACCACTAGGACCCTGGCTCAGCACCAGATAAGCTGCAAGACCCCTATGTCCTCTAGCAGTACCATCCACCTCCCACCCACCCCACTTAGTGCAGCACCAGACATGAGGGTCCCCTGTGGGCCTCAGGGCAACATCAATGCAATACCAACTCATGGAAAAGCTCAAGAAGGAGCTTTAAAATCATATGAGAGGTGGAAGAAAAATTGGGAAAAGAAGTGAGAAGGATGCAAGAGTATTACAAAAAAAAAAAAAGAGTCAACAGCTTGGGAAAAGAAAATGACTGCTTAAAAAGTAGAATTGGCCAAATGGAAAAGAAAGTACAAAAGCTAATTGAGGAAGACACCTTAAAAGTTAGAATTGGGCAAGTGGAAGCTAATGACTCTATAAGACATCAAGAATCAATCAAACAAATCCAAAAGAATGAAAAAAGTGAAGGAAATGTAAAATACCTCATGGGAAAAACAGCTGACCTGGAAAATAGATCCAGAAGAGACAATATCAGAATCAATGGACTACCTGAAAGCCATAACCAAAAGGAGGATCTGGACAGCATCTTTCTAGAAATTATCAAGGAAAACTGCCCTGATATCCTAGAACCAGAGGGCAAAGTAGGCATTGAAAGAATCCATCTATCACCTCCAAGGAACTCCGAAGAACATTGTAGGCAAATTTCAGAACTATCAGGTCAAGGAAAAAATACTACAAGTGGCCAGTAAGAAACAATTCAAATATTGGGGAACCACAATAAGGATTACACAGGACTTAACAGCTACGACATTAAAATACTGGAGGTTGTAGAACATAATATTTCAGAAGGCAAATGAGCCAGGATTAGAACCAAGAATCACTTACCCAGCAAAATTAAGCATAATACATCAAGGGGAAAAAATGGTCACTCAATGAAATAAAAGGATTTCAAGCTTTCATAAGGAGAAGACTAGAAATAAACCAAAAATTTGATCTCCAGTATCAATATCCAAGAGAAGCATAAACAGGTAAAAAGGGAAAAGAAAACATAAGAGATTCAACACAGCTAAACTGTTTATATCCTTAAATGGATGAATTTTTAATTCTTAAAAATCGTATCAGTAATAGCACTGCTAGAAGGAATATACATAGAGGATGCAGGCATAAGGTAGATTTGAGGTAATGGCATAAAATAATTAAAAGATGAGAAAGAGGAGTTGCCTGGGTGCAGAAGGAAGGGAGAGGTAGAATGGGATTAATTATTTCATATGAAGAAGTACAAAAGAACTATCACAGTGAAGGGGAAGTTGGGAGGGTATGCAATGGGCATCTCTTGAACCTTACTCTCACCAGTATTGGCTCAAAGAGGGAATAATATACACAATCAGCTGAATGTAGAAATCTATTTTACCTGACAGAGTGGTAGGAGGGGAGGAGATTAAATCAAGGGGGCAAGGTGGGAACTGACAGAAGGGAGAGCAGATTGGAAGAGGTGGTAGACAGAAGCAAAACACTAACAAAGAGGGAAAAGGTGAAAGAAGAGGACAAACAGGAGGAAGAATAGAATGGAGAGAATATACAAAAGTAGTAACTATAACCATGAATGTGGATGGAATGAATTCTCCCATAAAACAGAAGTGAATAGCAGAGTGGATAAAAAATGAGAATTCTACAATATGTTGTTAATCAGCAAGGCAATAATCACAATATAGATGATAATTGTCAAAATGCCTTGGTGGTTCTGTATCACAAAATATAGGAGACTCTCCACATAGAAGGTAGAAGAAGTAAACCATTTATTCAAACACCAGCAGACCAGATCCCAAAAGCCATCCTCCCAATCCATCACAGAAGCAAAGAATTCAATACACAATATCACAGCATGGAGCCTCGCCATCCCAAAACCATCTGCCGCCTTCTGGGGCCTTGTCACCGACAAGCGAAACTTACAGCACAGCTATCATAGGTCAGCTCTCTTTCCCTCAGCTCTATCATAACTGCTCTCTCAGCATTTCATGTGACATAACTTCCTTTTCCTCTCAGGAAGCTCCTCCCACCACATGTGACTTGGGCTTCCTGAGATGTAAGCAGGTCACATGGCCTATTAATGGGTGGGAAAGCTCTTTGAATCTAAATTGCTATTACAAGTATGTTTACAAGAAACACACTTGAAGCAGAAAGACATACAGTGAGTAAAAGTAAGGGGCTGGAGAAGAATCTATTTTGCTTCAGCTAAAGTAAAGAAAAAAAGTAGGGGGAGTAATCCTGATCTCAGACAAAGCAAAAGCAAAAATAGACCAAATTAAAAGAGACAAGGAAGAAAACTACATCTTACTAAAAGTACGATAGACAATGAAGCAATACCAATACTAAACATATATGCACCAAGTAGTAAAGCATCCAAAGTCTTAAAGAAGAAGTTAAGTGAGTTATAGGAAGAGATAGCAAAACTATACTAATGAGGGACCTCAACTGTCCCCTCTCAGAACATGATAAATACAACCAAAAACTAAACAAGAAAGAAACTAAGGAGGTAAACAGAACATTAGAAAAGTTAGTTATGAGACCTTTGGAAAAAACTGAATGGAAACAGAAAGGAATATATTTTTTTTCCAGCAGCACATGGCATCTACACAAAAAGTGACCATGTAAGAAGGCATAAAAATCTCAAAATCAAATGTAGAAAGGCAGAAACACTAAATGTATTCTTTTGAGATCATAATGCAATAAAAAATACATTCAACAAAGGGCAATGGAAAGATTGATTAAAAATTAATTGGAAACTAAATAATCTAATACTAAAGAATAAGTGAGTAAAAAAACAAATCATAGAAACAATCAAGAGTTTCGTTAAAGAGAATGACAACAACGAGAAAACACAGCAAAATTTATGGGATGCAGCCACAGCAGTAATTAGCGGAAAATTTATTTCCCTAAATTCTTATATCAACAAAATGGAAAAAGAACAGATTAATTAATTGAGCATGCAACTAAAACAAAAAATAGAAAAAGAACTCATTAAAATTCCTCAATTAAGCCCCAAATTGGAAATCTTAAAAATCAAAGGTGAGATTAAAAAGAATGAAAGTTAAAAAAAAAAGCCATTGAGATAATTAGGAGCTTGTTTTATGAAAAAAAAAACCCAATAAGATATATAAGCCATTGGTTCATTTGATTAGGAAAAGAAAGAAGGAAGCCAAATAGCTAGTTTCAAAAATGAAAAGAGTGAAATCACTACCAATGAAGAAGAAATCAGAGCAATCATTAGGAAATATTTTGCCCCATTATATGCCAACAAATCTAACAATCTGGGTAAAATTGATGAATATTTGCAGAAAGATAATTTACTTCAATTAACAGATCAAGAAATAGAATGCCTAAATAACCCTAACTTAGAAAAAAAAAATTGAACAAGCCATTAAAGAACTCCCTAGGAGAAAAATCCCCAGGGCCAGATGATTCACTAGTAAATTCTACCAAACATTTAAAGAACAATTAATTCCAATACTATATAAACTATTTGGGAAAATAGGTGAATAAAGAGTCTTGCCAAACTGCTTTTGGGACACAAATATGGTGCTGATACCTAAACCTGAAAGATCTAAAGCAGAGCAACAAAATTATAGACCAATTTCCCTAATGAATATCAATGCAAAAATTTTGAAAATACTAGCAAAGTGATTACAGCATATATCACAAGGATTATACACTATTACCAGGTGGGATTTGTATCAGGAATTCAGGTTGCTTAAATATTAGGAAAACCATCAACATAATTGACCATATCAATAACAAAACCAACTGAAATCATATGATTATTTCAATAGATGCTGAAAAAGCTTTTGGCAAAACACAGCACCCATTCCTATTAAAAACAATAGAGAGCATAGGAATAAAGGCAGAGTTCCTTAAAATGATAAGCAGTATCTACCTAAAACCATCAGCAAGCATTATCTGTGATGGGGATAAGCTAGAAGTCTTCCCAATAAGGTCAGGGGTGAAGCAAGGATGCCCATTATCACCACTATTATTCAATATAGCACTAGAAATGTTAGGTACAGCAATAGGAGAAGAAAAAGAAATAGAAGGGCTTAGAATAGGCAAGAGGAAACAAACTATCACTCTTTGCAGAAGATGTGATGGTAAACTTAGAGAACCCTAGAGAACCAACTAAAAACCTACTTAAAATAATTAACAACTTTAGCAAAGTTGCAAAATATAAGATAAACCCACATAAATAATCAGCATTTCTTTATATGACCAACAAAGCACATCAACAAGAGATAAAAAGAGAAATTACATTTAAAGTAATTGTAAACAGCATAAAATACTTGGGAGTCTATGAGTCAAGACAAATCCAGGAACAATATGAACACAATTACAAAACAGTTTTCACACAAAGTCAGATCTAAACAATTGGAAAAACATCAATTGCTCATGGGTAGGCTGAGCTAATATAAGAATGACAATTTGCCTAATTCATTTATTCAGTGCCATACTGTAAGCAGAATGGCCTTTGTTTTCTTTGAGTGACTCAGTTTATCTCATTGAGCCTTGCTGGGTGCTGGGCCCCAGGCCCGGAGCCCTGTTAGGTGTGGAACCTTGGTAGGGTAGGGCTAACTCCAGGGAGGGCCTAGTTTACATGTCTGGGATAGCAGAAGCTTTTTTTTTTCCTTCCCTGAACTAAATGAATGTTCTGAAGTTCGGGGTGCTGGCTTTTTCTCCTGAACTAACTGAATGCTGTCTGTATGTTGGATTAAAGTAAGCTTGTCGGCCTCTTCACTTTGCTTCCCTTGGTTAAGCAGATCGAAAGAACCTGTGCTTTCCCGGCATACCTTACACCCCTGCAGAAGCTGCTAGCCGGATGGTTAAAAACAGCTTCCATTGGAGCCAGAGACAGCTACAGCCGAAGCTGAAGCAGGAGCTGCCAGTAGCAGAGCTGACCTACGTGTGGATTGAGGAGTGCTGAACAAGGACTTGAGGCCAGTGGGTAATCTTTTTACCGTAGAGAGGAAGCATGTATATGATTTTGCTTTATACCATCATGCTTCTCTGTGGCCTCCTGGTTACCCTTGTGAGGCGGACTTATTGGGCCTGGAGGCTTTTAATCAATATATCAAAATGGGGATGCTGGTTTGTGGGTCTGTTATTCTGGAGCTTAAATACATGCTTTAATTCTTCTGCCTCCTATCTAGAGAAATCCTTATATCCTGCAGTTCTGAACCTTTCAGACATATATATGATTCTCTTTGAAATTATAAATTCTGCCCTCATATTATACTGCCTCACTCAAATCGAATTTGTGCATGAATCAAAGGACATCACCCATAACATTTCACCATTTTTAACTTATCTCAAAGTCCTATGGTGAGGTGCAAGTGAGGAAACAACAGGTATCCCAGGATACACTGGGAGCTGTAGTCACAAACATGTAACAGCCATCCCAGGCCATAGGGTCATCTTCTCACTGGACTGAAGCAGCAGTGGGATTTGGCAGCCCCTTGGTTGTCTGATCAGATTTTTTGAAGTATCACACTGCTCACCTCCTGGCATGAGGAAGTGGCTAGTTAAGGTGCTCCAAAAATTATATACCTCACCCAACCGTGGCCTGCAGGCAGGGATTGAAACACATACACACACAGACACAGACACAGACACACACACACACACACACACACGAGCACAAAACCTTTTGCAAAGATTATCCCATTCACCATTGGTACATGGAATGTGCATTTGCTTATGGACAACGTGAAATACAATAGATCAGAATTATGAATAGCTCTTATTATGGGAAAACTCAGCAGGTATCAAATCCAAATAGCAGCCCTGAGTGAAACTAGGCTGGCAAATAAAGGCCAGCTTACTTAAGTCAGAGCTGGATACATTTTTGATTTGTTTTATTTTGTTTTAGGTTAGATTTTTTTTTTCTGGAGTAGCCATAGTGAAGGCAAGCACCATGAAGGTGAAGTAGGTTTTGCAATCAAAACTAATATAGTCAACAAGCATGTATGCCTGCCAAAAGGAAGGAACAACAGGCTCATGACAATGTAATTGCCACTTGCAGGAAAGTGCCTTGCCACCCTCATCAGTACCTATGCTCCCACCATGACAAATCCTGATGAGATCAAAGGAAAATTTTATGAAGACCTAAAGACTGTCATCATCAATGTGCTGAAAGAAGACAAGCTTATAATTCTGGGTGACTTAAATGCAAGAATATGCATAGGGTATCAGACATAGCAGGGAGTCTTTGAGAGGACGAAGTTGGAAGCAACAGCAACAGTCACTTACTTCTGAAGACTTGTACATCTCATGACTTTCTTATAACCAACACTGTCTTCCCTTTACCTAATGTAATAAAATGTAATAAAACTTCATGGATGCATCCTCTCAGCAAACATTGGCATTTAATAGACTATGTCATTTTAAGGAGAAGAGATAGGATGTGAGAGTGGTGAAGGCAATGTGTGGTACAGAATGCTGGACTGATTACAGACTTATTCTCTCCAAGCTAAATACTTGTATTCAATAAAAGTGGCAGCCCCCAAGTCAGGATGACTAAAAGAAGACTTATATGGAGGTGGGGGGACAGCTAGGTGGTACAGTGAATAAAGCACAGGCCCTGGAGTCAGGAGGACCTGTGCTCAAATCTAACCTCAGATACTTGACGCTTAGTAGCTATGTAACCCTGGGCAAGTCTTATCAACAGATCAGAGCATTTCTCCAAGTCCCAGTTCATTACTAACTTGGAAATAAAGCTGAGCCAACACATGGTTGGCAACAGTGGAACAGAAAAGGAGTGGACAGGTTTCAAAAATTTGTATTTACTCATCTGGGCCAGGTGTAAAGGTAATACGGGCAGAACTTTTTTGCTGTTCTTCTCTTTTGAAATGCTAAGGCCATCAAGTGCCTTTGGTGGGTCTTGCCTTTGTTTGAATGGGGCAAGTAAAGGGGGACCTTTTGTTGTCTTTTATTTTGGAGTGCTTCTCAGCACTAAGGCAATTGGGAGATGTGGTGCTAATGTTTGAAGAACTTTCCCACACCCTAAATGGTAGGCCCTGAGCCCTCAGGGCCCTGAACAACATGCATATATGCTGGAAGGTTAGTATTTCACCTTTGGGGGGTACACTCATTGAAAGAGTGTTGGTAATGAGACTCTGGGTAGACAATTGAAGCCCCCCTCCCCAGCTTTGAAAATCCAGATGTTGGTGCTTCTCTCTGGTAACTATGTATGTATTGTAATTTGGTCAAATAGATAAAAGCCTGTCTGTTGATCTGTTTGTAATTTCTGTTTGTATTTGCTCTGAAGTTCAGGGTGCTGATTTTTTCTCCCGAACTAAGTGAATAATATATGTATGTTTCATTAAAGTGAGATTGTTAACCCCTTAAAGTTACTTTCCTTAGAAAAGCAGATCAAAGAACTTGTGCTAGCAGCCCTTCTCTGTGCTCTTGTTATTGGTCAGCAGTTGCTAACAACATTGTTGTTACACCAGAACACTTGCAAATATCAAGATTGGTTTGATGAAAACAATGGGGAAATTC
The DNA here is from genome assembly GCF_011100635.1 of Trichosurus vulpecula. Taxonomy (NCBI): domain Eukaryota; kingdom Metazoa; phylum Chordata; class Mammalia; order Diprotodontia; family Phalangeridae; genus Trichosurus; species Trichosurus vulpecula. The sequence continues at coordinate 261,613,087 of NC_050575.1, read as the reverse complement.
AGAAGCTGTTAAAAAAAAAGAACTCCACAGGGTTTGCCAGCAGGATAGTTTATCTGTCTCTAAAAAGGCAGCATTTAACACCATCAAAAGTAAAATGCAAGCAAAGCTAAGAGAGATGCAGAATTCTTGGCTTGGTAAGAAGGCAGATGAAATTCAGTTTGATGATAGTAATGAACCAAAGCACTTTTATGATGCCCTAAAGGCTATATATGGGCCAAAGACCTTTGGTGCACCTCAACTACTCAGTGCTGATGGAACTACATTGATTAGTGAAAGGGCATGATCCTAGAGAGATGTGCTGAACACTTCCATAGTGTTCTCAACAGACCATCATCAATCAATGCTGAAGCCATTGACCATATACCTCAGGTTGAAGTCAATCCCTCCCTAGTTGAATTTCCAACTGAAGAAGAGGTTTCGAATGCCATTAGGCTCCTCTCATGTGGCAAAGTATCTAGTGCTGATTCTGTCCCCACTGAGATTTACAAGGCGGGGGCCCACTGTTCATGCAAAAGCTGCCTAAAATTTTCTGGGTTATATGGCAAGAGGATGTTATGCTCCAAGAGTTCAAGGATGCCTCTGTTGTCTATCTCTGTAAATGTAACAGAAACAGATTATCCTATGATAATCAGAAGATGGTCTCTCTCTTAGTCACTGTTGGCAAGATTCTTGCCAGATTCCTGCTTTATAAGCTTATCCTTCACCTGGAAAATGGTCATCTATCTGAGAGTCAGTGTGGCTTCAGAAAGGATTGAGGAACCGTTAATATGGTGTTTATTGCCCCACAAGTTCAGGAGAAATGCCAGGAGTAGAACAGCGGTATACAGCATTTGCTGATCTGTCCAAGGACTTTGATATTGTCAGTCATGAGGATTTGTGGAAAATTATGGCAAAATTTGGTTGCTTGGAGAAGTTTGTCAGTATTGTACACCAGTTCATGGCAACATGCTTGCATTTGTTCTGAATAATGGATGATGGTCTCACAATTTCCCAGTCATCGATGTAGCAAAGAAGAGCTGTGTGCTTACTCCTGTGCTTTTTAGCATGATATTTTCAGCAATGTTGTCAGACACCTTTGAGAAGAATGAAAATGGCACAAGGTCAGCTATCACATTGATGGTAAATTACTTAACTTGAAAAGGCTACAAACCAATGTGAAAATGGAAGAAGAGTTGGGGTGTGACTTTTTGTTCACAGATGATTGTGCGCTCAATGCAGCCTCTGAGGCTGAAATACAACAAAGTTTGGATTGATTCTCTACTGCCTGTGCTAACTTTGGCTTGACAATTAACACCAAGAAAACAGAGGTTCTCCACTAGTCAGTGATACCATTGGTTATAGCAAGTGAGGAGATTTTGAATGCTATAGATAAGTTCACTTACATTAGTAGTATATTTTCCAGGGATGTCCAAATAAATGATGAGGTTGATGCACACAGTGCCAAAGCCAGCTCAGTTTTTAGAAGGCTCCAAAAGAAAGTGTGGGAGAAAAGAGGTATTAGACTACTTACCAAACTGAAGGTCTACAGAGCCATCATGCTAATCTCATTGTTGTATGCCTGTGAAACCTGGACAGTCTACCGATGCCATTCCAGGAAACTTTTCCATTCTAATTGCCTTAGGAAGATTCTGAAGATCACCTGGCAAGATAAGGTACTAGACAGACACTAAGGTCCTTTCTGGAGCTAAACTGCCAAGTATTCAAAGTCTACTGCAGAGAGTGCAACACTGATGGGCTGACCATATTGTTTGGATGCCAAAGTTACTTTTGCCTAAAAGACTATTTTATAGGGATCTCACACAACACAAGAATTCACATGTAAGTTAGAAGAAGCAATACAAGGATACTCTCAAGGTTTGTCTGAAGAACTTTGGAACTGATTATGAGACATGGGAGATACTGGCACAGGACCATCCATCATGGCATGCCCACATCAAAGAAAGTGCTATCCTTTACAAGCAAAGTAAAATGGAATAGCTCAAAAGAAATGTGAGATGTGCAAATTCAGAAATATCTCCACTCCAAGTGTTCATGTGAACTACTCATGCCTGACGTGTGGTAGAACCTTCCAAGCTCAAATTGGTCAAATTAGCCATAGTTAGACACATTATAACTCAACTCCAAATAGTGATGTCATTTTGGTCCTGTTCAAGAACAAAGGACATCAACCATTTTTAAAAGGGTTGAAAAGGCAAGTTACATAGGCCAAAGAGAACTATTAGAGGAAGATGTGGCTATTTTTATCTCATAGGCAAGAGCAATCAAATGAAAATGTTTTAGCAAAGGAGTTGATCAGGTGTGCATGGAAATAATTACTTTGGAAGTAGAATTAAGGATAAATTGGACAAAGAAGGGACTAGAGGCGAGGAGAACAGGTAGGAGTCTCTTACAACAGTCAGGGGCTAAAGGACCAAGAAGGAAGCACTGAAAGTGGAAAGGTAGCTGGCAAAGTCAGATATATTGACAAGGTAGAATTAATAGGATTTGGCAATTGATTGGCTATAGAGATAAGGGGGGGAATATTAATGACTGGTTTTGAACTTTTGTCACTAAGAGGATTGTGGAAACAAAAATAAGGAAGCTAGGAGGAGGAAGGCTGATTTAGTAAGGTGAGTTCAATGTATGACATTTTGAACTTGAGATTTTTGTGATAGATCCAGACTGAGAGGACTAGTAGACTATTATAAATCTGAGACTGGAGCTGGTCGAGTGAGAATGAGGCTGGATACATAGATTTCATAGCCATCTGCAAAGAGGTTGCAATTGGAGTTGAATTTGGATGAGGTTGTTATAAGAGAGAGGATAGAGAGAGGGAAAAAGATGGAAGAAAAGGCAAATGGCTAGGTTTAGAGGGTAGAATGGGAAGGAATAAACAACAAAGAAGACTCTGTTGAAGTAGCTAGAGAGAGTAGCACCAGGCAACAAGAAGGCCACCTAATTCAAGGGAGGAAAGGCTATTGATAAGGACGGGGTCAAGATTCATAGAAATTTTAAGGAGGATGGGAAAAGAGAAAAGGGTGATTGAATTGAGCATTTAAGAAATATTGATTATTCCAAAGAGTTCCATTAGTGGCAAGGATAGAATACAGATTGCATGTAGCTGAGGAATGAGCTAGCAGTAAGAAAGTAGAAACCAAGCATAAACTCTATTTTCTAGGATTTTGGAATTAAAAGGAAAAGAGAAAATAATAGCTTGAGGAAAAGGCAGGATGGATGAAGAAATTTTTTTTTGTAATTTGTGGTGGTGATTTTGTTCTTTAGAATGGAGAGATTTGATCAGATTTACAGATGGAAGTGGAGATTATAGTTGAGAGTGGAAATAAGTGACACAGAAGCATCCTGAAGAAAAGAAGGGATGGACTCCAAGGCTTAGGTGGTAGGTTTAGTCCGGGGGTGGGGAACCTGTGGCCTCGAGGCTACATGAGGCCACTAGGTCCTCAAGTGCAGCCTTTTGACTGAATCCAAATTCACAGAACAAATCCCTTTAATGAAAGGATTTGTTCCTTAAACTTGGACTCAGTCAAAAGGCCATACTCAAGGACCTAGAAGGTCGCATGTGGCCTCGAGACTGAGGTTCCCCACCCCTGGTTTAGTCTTTACAAAGAAAAGAAACACCTAATATTGGAGGGAAGCAGATAAGAATGGGTGGAAATAGAAATGTTGTGAAGTGCATGGGGTGGGAGGATGATTTCAATCTTCTCAAATTGCTGGGGGGAAAAAGGGTGGTAATGAAGTCCAGAGCTTAAAAGAAGGCTTGGAATACTGGAGGACTGAGATCAGTGTGATAGGTAATTCATAAAATAAAAGTTATAGCTATGTACCAATGGAAGGGACCAGTGGAGCTTAGATAGCAGATATCTACAGAGGACCCAATCAGCAGAGTTATATAACTTTTCCCATTAGTAATCAGTTGTAATGGTGTAGGAGCAGAGAAGCCAGATGGTGGGGTTACCCAGTGTATGTGATTAGGAAGGTAGGAATATCTAAAAGCAAAAGGAACAAAAGGACAAAAGAATACATCAATGAAATGGCTGAAGTTGAGGTTGTGGGAAAAGGAAAGTGAAGTCAGAACAAAAATAATGACTGGATAGAACAGAGAGGAATTACAGGACTGACTGTCATCACGAGAGGGAAGAACAGGCTCAACAGCGAGTGATGTGAACAGAAAGGAAAACATCAGAGAAATCAGAGAAATTCCAAGGCTCAGATTTGTCAAGACAGGGCACTTTTAAGTATTGGTAAGATCTAAGAAATGACTACTCTATTGGGTGGCCGAGTGTAATGAATATGGAACTCAAGGGAATGAACAAATTTGATGAAATGAGAGGCCAGAGTCTTAGAAGAGTCAATGATATTGATACTAAATCCCTGAAAATGAGGACATGGGATAATGTAGAGAGAAGAAATGCTAGTTAATGATTTTGTCCAAGCAGATTCACATAGGGGAAAAAAAATTAACCTCTAGGATAAGTCAATATTTAGTCTGGGACATGTAAAGGGAAATGACAGGAAGGACTTTTCTTCTCCTCCCCTACCCTAAATTACTAAAAATATTACCTCCCCACCCCTTTTACTAAATAGGATTACTGGCAGAAAGGCCATAAATCTGCTTGGGGAGGACCACAGAGGTGTGGGAGTAAGCGAACAGTTAGCATGAGAGGGTATAACCTTATTACAGGAAAAGGAAGTTGCCTGCCTGCTGTGTCCTGAAAGTAAATTAGACTGTGGCAAGTCATTTTGATCATAAGCAAAAATCCTTTTTATTGAACTGCACTCTAGGTTTACCCTGAAATGTACAACTGTGTCATGAAATTACTCCAGGGAAGTCATGTCCTCTTCAAGCTACTGTGCTTCCGGGACTTTCCTTCTTTTATGATTATGTTTTTGTTGGCAAACGTGAATGCAAAATGCCCGCATATACAGCCTGAGTGATTCTGTGCCCTTTCAAAGTTCGTAAATAAGTTCAAACAAGAATGGGCAAAAGACTATTTTCTGCACAGCTAGATATGATAAGCACTATGAAGTTATAATTAGAATTTTTATTTGAAAATATTCAGAAGGCCACATATAAAACAAAAGCATTTCATGGAGATTTATCTTGTTTCTGTGTGATATTTTAAGTTACTTTGTATCAACCAGTTTCTGACCACAATTGATTGGTGATTCAGGCAAAATCTTTAAGGAATTAAAAATCGTGATTTTGGGATACAATTGAAGGATATGAGAAAAAATAAAGTTATTAATGATATTAATTTAATTTTAAGGTCACTCTAAAATAGCCATTGTTTTCAGTTCTTTTTCTGTAAAATGGGGAAAATAAAACTAAGAATACTTACTTCATAAGATTGTTATTATACTCAAATGAGAACATATATGGAAAAAGTTTTTCAAACTGTTGTCTATTTTCATTAATATAAAATCTCTTTCTAGAAGTAAGGGAATGATTTCAATTTAAAGTTTACAAGTTTTATCTGAATCATAAACCCTATGGGATTCTGGTTTTCCTTCTAAAACTTTCTAGTTCATCAGTTTCTAAAACTAATTTTAGTTTCTTAATTCTTAGAATCAAAGTAAAGCAGCTGGAATTTTGAACATCCCTTAGTGACCATCTTAAAAAAAAAAATCATAAGCCATTCAGGATCTGCCTCTATTTGCAAAGAGCCTTGTCTTGTCTGGGCTCTGTCATTGAAAGGATTTTACATTCCCTCCCCACACACACCTGGGGGCCCAAACAGACTCCTAATCTGACCATCAAGGTTCCGGGCCCCTAGAGCTGAGAAACCAGACCAGAGAGATCCATCAGCACTCACTAAGGAATAAATGACTTTATATTGCCTATAGCTTCCTGCTGAGGTGAACGGCCAATCTCTCCAACTTCCCAAACAAGGACTGTAGCCTTCAGCGAAAGGAGCCGCTCCATTAGCAGAAGCCAGCTAACTTTCAGCTATATTCAACCCAGACTTCCTAACAGTATCACATCATAAAACCATCCCGCATCTGGCACAAATTTAAGGCACAGTTGGCAGTATTTGATACAGAAAAGAAACCAAAGACGGAATTAGTATCCCACACGGTTGTTTTTTCAAGTCATAGATGAAGTGCAGAGCCTTTTGGGGAGAAGGCCACAGAACGCCCACTAACCCTTCCTAAACTTAAGTTGGACTGTCTAGAGCTTATGTTCTTTGGGGGAAAACAACAACACACTGTTGCATCTCCTTTTACTTGCCTGGTTAAGAGCGTGTGATTGAAAGACTACTTTTTTTGGGGGTAGGGGGGTGGGGAGAGTCAGTTTCTAGCAGCTGTACCTGCATAATAATACTTCACCACCTTCCCTATTCCAGGGCAGGACGTCCACCTGGGGCAGTAATTTAGAGGACCCTTTAAGCCTAGGTGTGAAGGATTGCTCATCTATGGTCTAGTCTCTCATCTCTATAATTTTGGAAAGTGGATGAACATCCTGGGAAAGCTGGCTATCCAAACTCATATAAGAGTGATTTGCACTAGAATGCTAATTGAATCGTTTACAATGACTGTTACACTTTCCCAGCAACTGATACTTCAGTTCTCCATCTAAGAGCATCCCCTTTCCATTTCAAAAGACCAAAACAAAAAAAAAATCTAGAATACTGGATTTTAAATCTGAAAGATTTTTTGAAGATACTAAAATGGGAGAAAATTAAAAAGTTGCATAGTCTGAGGTTTTGTCTTGTTAGCTTATTTTTTATTCCCGTGATTTCCCCTTTCTTTCCCCTCTAACCCTGAACCACCCCTTCTAAAGAGACAAACATTAAGCTAAGTCAACAGAAAAAATGACCATGTCTAATATTGTATACCAGATTTCACATTTGTTGTTCTCCACTTCTCTGCTATGAGAAGGAAGGTGTGTTTCACCATTTCTCTAAAATCAAAATTGGTTCTTAAAAATAATCAGAGTTCAACTGACTTTTAGAGTTGTTTTAATTTATATTATTTTAGTCAAAGTATATACCATTTTCCTGGTTCTGCTCTGGAGGCCAATAGTCTTGAGAAATTTCACAATAACAATAAAAAATAACCACTGGCATTGGGTAACAAAGAATATGATATAGCTTGCTGAACTCTATGATATTAGGCCTGTGTGACCTTGGACATTCCCTGAGCTCTCCAAGGCTCTGTTTTCTCAAGTGTAAAATAAGGTATCCCAACAGGGTTGGACATATACCTATAAATTTTTACATTCTCTACTCAATACCCCTGACATCTTTTTTCAGTGCTCACTAAGTTAGGTACTTTCTGCATACATTCTAGAGAATTCTAGGCCTTTTTGCAACACAACCTACGTGAAATGCTGCTTCCTGACAAACAAGATAATATTCTATTTAAAAGAACTATCTAGTGGCAACAGTAGGATTCTCATTACTTGCTCCTAGTTCAAAGGGAGAAGGGGATGCATCTGGTCCTAGAATATAAGCCATAATTAATTGTCCATGCATTTTTCTGGCAACTTCATACAGATTTTAAAGAAATAAACAACTTTGAATTGCTACAGATAACCCAGAATTACCCAACCTAGGCTGAGTTTCTATTTCTTGATCTAGGTGGAAATACAAATTCTGATTGTCAGTTCACATGTCTTAATCCAGGGAATCATAGCAAAACTGCTCCATGACAGAGGAGTCTACAGTAAAATCTTCCTCTGCCTCACTGCAGAGTATTTTTCTTTTATTGTTATATCATCCAACTATAAAAAAAGGCTTTTAGGCAGGAGAGTTCACTTTCACCTAAGACTAAGATACCTATAGCATAATATAATAGAGGGCTGAATTTCAAGTTGAGAAGTCTTGGGTTAGAATCTTACAAGCTGACTGTGGGAAAAGTCAATTAATCTCTCTGAAATTCAGTTTCCTTGTGTGTTAAAAAGACACAAAACATCGTTTAGCAGATTCAATAAGACAGTATATATGTAAAGTGTTTTGCAACACTTAATACTCTATTTAAATGTCAGCTATTGTTACAGTATACCTCTTGTTCGTCTATGGGTGTTATGTCTGTTAATTAGGGTGACTGTACTTTTCCTACAGCATATATCGAAAAAGTAAGAAGTGGACACCCTAGATGTGGAAAAAATCTACCCACTTCCTATTCTTAAACAAACTATTTGCACTCTTCCCTCCCAGCCCCCCCAAACACACACCTTTCCACCAACATAGATTTGCATCAGAACATGGAACACAATAGTAAAATACTGAACTATAAACACGAAGGCAAGAGACTGTTTTTGGCTAGCTTTGTTGACTTGTTTTACATTCAAATAGAAAGGTTCTACACTGTCCCCACACCCTACTGAGATTTTTTTTTTACTTCATTGGAATCTTAAGCCAGGGTTATTGAATATTCAAAACATGACCCAAAACAACCAAGTATAGGTCCCTTTAAAATCTTAGAAAATATTTGTTATTAGAGTAATTTTCTGCATATTTAATAACATCAGTCTCCCTAGTAGCATAATTAAGTGTATCTTAATTTTTTCTTTCAGGAGAAGACAAAAAAAGAGAGAGAGAAAGAAACAACCTGCTTTGGGGAAAGTAACTTTGCTTATCAAAGTTGTAGCATAAATTCTACTGGAACTGCATAGATTTGTGGCTATGTTGGTATAAAGGAATGAACATAAAAATGATTAGAAAATGGCTCAAATCAAGAAGAATATCAAATTATATTTAAAAGCATATTTAAGTATGAAATTGGAATAAGAATTTCCTGGAGCATTTAAATAAACAGTAATAATAGTGTCCCATGTTACAGATGAGAAGAACTGAGACAAAATGACCAAGTGACTGGGAGAGGTTAGATGAAGGAGCCTGGCCTGGCTCAAAAAAAAAAATGATAAGCATTGTCCAAGTTCATTGCTTTTTCCACTGTGCCATGCTAATCCTCATGTTGTTGGACCCAGTAATTCATGTAGTCAAGCCAGTTATTCATGTAACCAGTCTAAAGATTAAATTTCCTAGTTTAGTCCTGGCTGCATCATACCAACCACATGGCCTTAGGGAAGTCACTTCCCTTTTCTTTGTTTGTAGAATGGTGATGAGGCCAACCCTGGGCTACCTTGCAGGGCTCTTTAGGTTCCACCGACAGAACATTTGTGAAATCACTTGTATACCAGTAAGCCCTATAAAAGAGCAAACCTTTATTTTTCTTGCTTTCTGATGAAATCCTTAGGCTCATGATAGAACACTACTGAGCAATAAGGATAGGTAGGGAAGTTTTCAGAGGAGACATATACGGGTGACATGTTTTTGTTTGTTTTCCAGAATGAGATTAAGAATATGTGGGGGCTGGGGCTGTCAAAGAGAAACATTTCTAAAACTGACCACACAGGCTGAAAATTTTAGCCAAATCCCCAAGGCTAGAGATGGTAGAGTGGAGGGGAGGGGAGGTGGGAGGAGAGATGGCTGTCAAAGGAGTAGGAGTCCAGTGTCAGTTGGGTTTCCTGCCCTTGTTGCTACTGACTCACTGGGTAATCCTGGAAAAAATAATTTCACTGGGAGAAGCTCAGAATAGAGCCCAGGATTTCCTGTTTCACACCCGAGCACAAGATCCCTGAAGTTGAGCTACTTCTAAATGCACCTAGGTGCCAAATGAATTTTATCTCAAAAGCAAAGATTTCAATTTTTTTTTTTTAACTGAGAGGAAAGTGGAAGAAGTTGGATTCAGTGAACCACTATTCAATGTTTTGCAACTAAAATAGCTCTTCAAGTCTGCAAGATAGTTATCCATGCCCCACCCCCTAGGTGTGGGTGTAACCTCAGGCTCTATCCTGGGTCTTCTCCTTTTTCTCCTCATGCTCACTTGCTCACTCGCTCTCTCTCTCTCTCTCTCTCTCTCTCTCTGATTCAACTATAATCTCTATAAAAATGACTCCCAAATTGGAATATCCAGATCTTATTTCTCCCCTGAGCCCTAGCTTTCTAATCATCTCTGCTTGAAGTCAATTTATTAAATGCCTGCTATATACCAGGCACTGTGCTGAGTGCTGGGGATACGAAATCTCAAATTCAACCTGACCAAAACAGAAGTCATTATCTTTCCCAGTAAACCCATCGTCCTCCTAACTCTCCTATTCCTATTCAGTGTGCCACTGTTCTTCCAGGCATCCAGGTCCACAATTTAGGACTCTTCACTATTGTGCATCTCCCACATAGAATCAATTGTCAACCCTTGTTCCAACCTCCACAGTATCTCTTGATCTACCCTTATCTCCCCTCTCACAACACAATCTCCCTAGTTTTCCTCTTCCCTCTGTCACCTGGACTATTGTAATAGCCTCTTAATTGAATCCAGTTTCTCCTTTCTATGAAGCTTCTTCCTTCACTTCCCCCACCTCTATAGTCGTCAAATTAACTTTCCTAAAATTCAGATCTGACTATGTTATTCCTTAAACATGAAGCTTCTGTGGTTCTCTGTTGACTCTGGTATAAAATGCAACCTTTCTTTTTGGTATTTGAAGCCTTTCACAATCTGGCTCCAATGGGTCTTTCTAGGACAATTATACGTTACTCCCTCTCACATACTCTACTTTCAGCCAAATTGACTTACTTTTTTTCCCTTGTGAAACAAGTATACTCTGACCAGAGCTGGGATGTTACATCTGCTACTCAGAGCTCTAGGGTACCCTGAGAGGTTTGTGTGATGTCTTTTGCTCTAGGAATATTGACTCAAACCCTACAGACTGTAGTAATCGTTTTGTTCAATGATTGACCGAGTATTGAAATTAAGCAAATAAGGGAGACGTATGTCAAAGAGTACCATGCAATACATCCTGAAAGAGTTCAGCCACAAAGAATTCTCTATTGAAAATGACATTTTCTAAATGTCCTTTTCACAGATGGCATTGGATGTTCCTACGGATGAATGACATGGAAATCCCCAGCACTGGGGGAGCAGAGTGGGGTTGGGGGGGAAGGGGAAGTGGTGCAACTCCTTATCCTGGAAACATAAAGTAGATAAAAGTAGGTGAAGAATTCACATTGCCAAAATCAAGACATGTACTGCAGAGAGAGCAGGAGCTAGATTTAGAATTGAGTAGAAGGAGACACACAGGATCACATTTGAGAAACTACGATGCTTTCAGTGATGGACCAGCTAATTGGTTTGTAGTAAGTAGAGGGCTGCTCACTACTTTTCCCTTTTGGGGTTCCAAAGAGAAACCTAAAGGGTTCCATCTGTGCCTAATATTATCATTGCTCATGTGTGTAGACCAATTTAAATTAAACAGCCAGAATTAATTAGCTTTTAGAAACACAATTTTTTTAAGGTGGCCTAGTAAAAACAGTTGGCATGAAACATTACACCAAATACAGAATTCACTCTCTCATAAGTACATATGGAGTCTTGGGTCAAGTGGGCTCAATATTAGAAAGATCATATGGCCAAAGGGAAAAGTCAAGGCTTCTGGGTTTTTTGGTAAGTCTTTGTCTACCTTTGTGTAGTCTTCAAGAAGTGCCCCTTGGGTGGTATAGCCCTCTTCTGGGGTCCAAATGTTGGCAACTAGCCACAGCTATAATTCTATCTGCCCTAAAGAGGTGATAATCACTGCTGCTCTCTCTATGTGTCTACTTTGTCCTCTCTCAGCTGCTGGATGGATGCATTGTTGGTTACTGATCCAGTCCCTCCAGTGACATGGTCATTAAGTGTGTGACTCCGTGTCAGTCCTCCTTCTAGGATCACTCCCTCACCTCCCCCTTCCTAACTAACCCACTTTCTCCTCAAAACTCTCCCAAAGCATGATTGCCTTTTCTTGTTCCAATATACTTAGGTCCAGAGTTGTGTTTAATTCAATTAATCCTGATACATTTTGTGTTATGATCTGTTTCTATCCAACGGCCAAAAGTGCATTACTCTTCCCAAAATTTTAAGGACTTTTTGTGCCTTATTTATTCCTTTGATTTTGTGACTCAGTCAAGGAAACATTCTCATCTGGTAAAGGTATCAGGCCTAAAGCATCTCTAAGAATAATGGGAAAAGGTATTTATTAGTGCCTATGGTGTGCCAGGCACTGTGCAACATGCTTTACAAATATCTCATTTCAACTACACAATAGCCCTAGGTGATAGGTGCTATCATTTCCATTTTACATTTGAGAAAACTAGGGTAGACAGAGGTTACTTGACTTGCCCAGGGCCTCACAGCTAGTCTACAAGGTGAAATTTGAACTTAGTTCTTCCTCATTAAAGGCCTAGCACTCCAAGCACTGTGCCATTCCTAGTTACATCAATTGGGGTTGGAGGTATATGAGGTCCTTTTTAAATATATAATGGGGGACTGGATTATAATCCTAGTCCTTATAATCATGTGCCCATGTCAAAAATGGAAAATGTGCAGGTTGTATTCTGCAACTGGTTCTGATACACTAACCATGCGGTGAAGAGGAATCTCTCTGATTGGCTATGGTGCTGGCATTGGAGTGCATCAGCCAAATGCCTGACATTCAGCCAGGGTCTGTAAGTCTTACCAAGATGCTAAGTCTTACTAAATGCCTTTTGGGTGGGAGACAATGAGATGCGAGGATAGACCAAGGTCAACAGGTGACCATGAATATGGGTCTTTGTCCTTTACTATTTTGCATTTGTTTGTTTGTTTTTTTCCTGTTATAGGTGGAGTTGGAGGTGGTCATGACAATGAACTTTGAAAAGTCTGGAGAGTGAGTAATCAGGTGTTATCTAGGTGGAGATGAGTTCTGTGGTAGCCAGTCCAGCATTGCAGTCCCAAGGAATGACCCTTAACCTTCAATACCCAAGGTGGAGATAGCTGAAACTCAGACTCATTAAATAGATTGTATGGTTGGGTTACTTGTTTGTCCTTCATGCTCCAAGAGGACCAAAATGACATCACTATGTTGGAGTCAAGGTACAATGTGTACAACTGTAGCTAATCAGACCACTGAGCTAGGAAGGCTCTACCATAGATTGAACACAAATAGTCTATATGAATATTTGGAATGGAGATATCTCTAAATTTGCACATCTCAACATTTCTTTAGAGCTACTGCTATTCTACTTTGCTCACAGAGATAACACTTTCTTTGACGTGAGCATGCCATGCTGGCTGGTCTTTTGCCAGTGTCTCCCACGTCTCACAATCAGTTCCAAAGTTCTTCAGAGAAACCTTGAGAGTAACTTTGTATTGTTTCTTCTGACCTCCATGTGAGTGCTTGCGTTGTGCAAGTTGTCCACAAAATAATCTTTTGGGCAAAAGTACGTTTGGCATTCAAACAATGTTTCCAGCCCATCAGTGTTGAACTCTCTGCAGTAGAGTTTGAATGCTTGACGGTTCAGCTCTAGACAGGATCTTAGTGTCTGGTACCTTATCCTGCCAGGTGATCTTCAGAATCTTCTTAAGGCAAGTGAAATGAAAGCAATTCAGTTTCAGGTCCAGGTTTTCCATGTGTACAATAATGAGATAAAAAAGTATAATGGCCGGGGCAACTAGGTGGCACAGTGAGTAGAGCATGGGCCCTGGAGTGAGGAGGATATCAGTTCAAATCTGGCCTCAGACACTTGACACACTAGCTGTATGACCTTGGGCAAGTCACTTAACCCCAATTACTGTGCCTTCCCCCCTCGAAAAAAAAGTATAATGCCAAGGTAAGTGAACTTATCGACAGGATTCAGAATCTCTCTACTTGCTGTAACCAATGATTCCACGTATGGATGGTATAGTGCTGGCTGGTAGAGAACCTCTGTTTTCTTGGTGTTGATTCTCAGTCCAAAATTAGCAAAAGCAGCAGAGAGTCGAACCATACTCTGTTGCATTTCAGCCTCAGAGACTGTACTGAGTGCACAATCATCTGTGAACAAAAAGTTACACACCACCTCTCCCTCCACTTTTGTCTTGGCTTGTAGCCTTTTCAAGTTAAATAATTTATATCAGTGTGGTGGTAGCTGATCTTCATGCCATTTTCATCCTTATTGCAGGCTTCTAATAACATCGCAGCAAACATCATGCTAAAAAGCATGGGAGCAAGCAAACAGCCCTGATTCACTCCATGGCGACTGGGAAAGTGCAAGAGCGTCATCCATTATCCAGAACATGTGCAAGCATGGTGTCGTGGAACTGGTATACAATATTGATGAACTTCTCCAGGTACCCAAATTTTGCCATAATTTTCTGCATGCCCTCATGACTGAGAATTTCAAAGGCTTGGTTGGATTGATGGAATGTTACATACAGACCTCTGTTCTGCTTCTGGCATTTCTCCTGGAGTTGTGGGGCAGCAAACCCCATTATCAACCATTCCATAGCCCTTTCTGAATCCACACTGGCTCTCAGGTTGATAACCATCTTGCAGGTGAATGATCAGCCTATTCAGGAGGACTCTGGGAAGAATCTTGCCAGCAATGACTAAGAGAGAGACCCCTTTGTGATTGTAATAGGACAATCTATTTCTTTTATCTTTATAGAGATGGACAATAGAGGCATCTTCGAACTCTTGGAGGATAACTTCCTCTTGCCATGTAACCCAGAAAATTTTAGTCAGCTTTTGTATGAACAGTGGGCTCCCAGCTGGAATAGAGTCAGCACCAGGCACTTTGCCACATGAGAGGAGCCTAATGGCATTCGAAACCTCTTCTTCAGTTGGAAGATCAGCTAAAGAGAGATTGACTTCAACCTGAAGTACATGGTAATGGCATCAGCATCGATTGATGATGGTGTGTTAAGAACACTATACAAGTGTTTAGCTCGCCTCTCTAGGATCATATCCCGATCCCTGATCAATGTAGCTCCATGGACTGAGTAGTTGAGATGCATCATAGGTCTTTGGCCCATAAATAACCAGGGCATCATAAAATCACCTTGAATTGTTACTATCAGTATAAAAATGAATTGGATTTAAGTGAGGCAGGGTTGCATAGTCATCAGCCTCTCTTCCAGAGTCATCAAAGTCCAGTGGCAAGACAAAGTCAAGATGATGAGTGATAGCCTAGGATTCAGTCAATGACCTTAGTATCTTCACTGTTTAACTAAGTTCTAAATGCTCCACGTGCCTGCTTCAGCTGCCTTCTTGGCCATTGGAACAAATTGTTTTTATCTGCTCATTCTACCAAAGGAAGTCTTCACATGCTTGGTGTAGACACCCCCCCCCCCAACTCACCAAAGGGTTTGAGACCCCTTAGTTACCCTCCATCTGGCTTAGTCTTTCTGTCAAAATGGCTTCCCAGGGGGTGGCTGCTGCACAAGCTATAACCTTTTGGAGCCACAGATGAGGATTGGTTGAATCAGGTGGACACCAAAGGAAAGCAACCCTGAAAAGGGCTTGGCAGCCTTCACACCAGAGATACTAGTCTTCCCTGAAAACCCAAATACCCCTATTCCAAGAGACATGACACATTTGGACGTGAATTAGGTGGCGCAAAAATTATGCGAAAACCAAATGAAGTCTGAGCTCAGTCTCCCCAGAGACCAAATTGACCTTGGGAGAATATAATATATCCCTAGAGGTGGGGAACCTGTAGCCTGGAGGCCACATGTGGCCCTCTAGGTCCTCAAGTGCAGCCCCTTGACTGAATCCAAATTTCACAGAATGAATCCCCTTAATAAAAGGAATTGTTCTGTAAAACTTGGACTCAGTCAAAAGGCTGCACCTGGGGACCTAGAAGGCCACAAGTTCCCCACCCCTACAGATAGTAGGGGAAAGGCTTTTACTTCTGTTCTGATATATAATCAAAGTTAATACCATAGTTAACCATTATTGGTGCAAAGCAACTGGGGAGTTCATCATTCATAGATGATAATAATAATGATAAAAATAACAATAATAATAATAATAACGCCTAACATTTATTTAGCACTTACCATGTGCCAGGTAGTATGCTAAGCCATTTATAGTTATTATTCATTTGATCCTCATAATAACACTGAAAGGTAGATGCTATTATTATCCCCATTTTACAGATGAGGAAACTGAGGCAAACAGAGGTTAAGTGACTTGCCCATGGCCACACAACTAATATGTAACTGAAGCCAGATTTGAACTCAAATCTTCCTGACCCAGGCCTGGCACTCTAACCACTGAATCACCTAGCCGCTCATTAATCATAGGGGAACCATGATAGAATGGGAGTGTAAGTCAATAGCATTAGAAAAATCCTTCCTTTTGTCCTTCGGTGATACCTAAGAACCCTTTGAGAGTTATGGCTTCAAATCTTTCCTCTATCACTTGCCAATTGAATGATCTTTGTCAAGTTATTTAAACCCTCACATCTCAATTTCCTCATCTCTAAAAATGGGGTTCACAAAATACCTTTAGAGTTTCTTCTAACTCTAAATCTATGATCCTGTGGTACTATTTGGTCACGATGGTGACCCCCTTATGGAAGCTTTTTTTTTTAACAAAATGGACAAGAATAACAGGTTAAGAAGGCATAGGAAAGTTGGCATTTGCTCTGAGGCATGGAGAGAAAATCAGAAAAGGAATCGGTTCAAATCCTGCTCCTGCCGTTTACTAGTCATGTGACTTTTGGCAAATCATCTCACTTCTCTAGGTTTCAGGGTTCTCTTTTGTTCAATAAGTTTGGACTAAATATCCCCTAAGGTCCATTCCAGTTCTGACACTGACTCGAGACATTTGGACAGATGAAATCATGGATCTAAAGTGTCCAAAGAACTCATATATCCAAATGAGGGAATAGACACATTCATTTGATACTCTAGCTGCTCAGATATATTTGGAATTATCATTAGCACTACCCAGGGGCAGTCTCACAAGTTCATCATGGTGTGCCATTCTCCTTTGGGCATCTACCTTTACCATCTCTACCTCCCTATCCTCCTCATCTCACTCTTTTGCCACCTTCCTCTGCTGCTGCAGCAGGTGAGCTTGATTCAAGCCCCTTAGGTAAGGGCTGTGCTAAGGGATTTTTAGAATAAGGGGTAGGCTAGGATGATATAGTTAGATGGAAACAGGGAGACCCTAAATGGTAAAAATCAAGAAGCAAACAGACAAGTTCATTGGTGTGCTGACTGCCTATTATAAGTGACAGCATAGCAGCCCATGCTGTAACTACAAAAGTTCATTGTACGTTGGAGAGAATCTTCAAAATGTATTTACATCGGGCTGATTTTGAAGATATCAATTTAAAAACACTTCTTTTTCCATACTCAAAAGTCATATGCTCACAATAAAAAACATCATTTAGTTTGACAATTTTGGGGGGGGAAGGGGACTTGGTAGATGAGATAGAAAAGGGAAATGAGGTAAAAATCTAGGTCCACCTGGAATACTGGCCTTCTCACATAAACCAGAAGTTGATTATTTAAAAATAGGGGGGGGAAAAGTAGGTCCTCACAAGTATTTAGTATGTTGGAAAGAAAATGTTACTAGAAAACCCTATTGTTCTCATTCCAGGAGTCTCTATGGCAACCATTTTGAGCCACTAAATGTACAGATAGCTATTTGTGTCACTAGCTATGCTGGTTTATCCAACCACTCCTTAATATTGTCTAGACACCTTTTCCTTGGCTTCCCTTCAGTCTTTTCCCTGGCATGCTTGCCTCACAAATTTCCACTTCTCCAGCTTCAATTGTGGCATTTTCCTCAGTTAAAGAACAAAGCAGGAAAAAAAAAAGGGAAAAAAAATTAGGTACCACTTTTCTGGCCAACACAGGTTGGTTTTACCCCCTCCATGCCCTCTTGAGAACCCAAGAGCAGCAAAGGCTCTCCTCTTTCTTATTATTGTTTTGACAGTAGTTTCTAATTGTTTCTGCTTGAATCATTCCATATTAAAAGCATCATTGCTACAGTGTCATAAGAATACCAAGCACTAAAGTAGGAATCAAGAACTACAAGTCATATTTCTATCCTTATAGTGAGATATGTATGACCTTAGGTAAGTCATTTAGCTTGATTTTAATTTTCCTCAGCTGTAAAATGAGGAGTTGAACTAGTTGGGTGTTTCCGCAAATTCATGCCCTGAAAACAATGGAATACAATGGAGAGAGACAAAGGCCATGGAGACCACAGACCTGAGTCCAACTTCTAATATTTACTGCCTGTGGAATCTTAATCAAGTCATTTAACTTTTGCTGGCTTCAGTGTCCTCATTTGTAAAATAAGGGTGTTAGATTAAATAACCTCTGAGATTTTGACAGTCCTGGGCTTAGAGTCAAGAATACTTAGGTTCAAATGCTGCCTCCCATACTTAGTTGTGTCATCCTGGAAGCCTCAGTTTCTTCATTTATAAAATTATAAAAATGGTAACTACCTCTTAGGATTGTTGCAAGGATTAAATGCAATTATATATGTAAAGTGTTTTTTAAACCTTAAAGCACTATTTGAATATGAACTTTATTATTGAGGCAGCTAGATAGCACAACTGATAAAACTCCAGGCCAAGTGGCAGGAAGACTCATCTTCCTGAGTTCAAACCTGACCTCAGACACTTTACTGGTTATGTGACCCTCAGAAAATCACTTAACCCTATTTGCCTCAGTTTTCTCATCTGTAAAATGAGCTGGAGAAGGAAATGGCAAACTGCTCCAGTATCTCTACCAAGAAACCCCAAATAGAGTCACAAAGAGTAGGACACGATTGAAAATGACTGAAAAACAACCAAAATAACTGCATAGTAGAGAGAATTGATACATGGCTATCTATGAAGTAAGGAAGATGTGGGTTGGAGTCCCACCTATGACAAAGGTTGGCTAGGTGACCCGAAACAAGTCACTTAACCGATCATCAACCCCACACTACTCCTTAAGGGCTACAGAACAGTCGCCATACTGCATTGGTATAGGGAGTTTCCTATGCAGATGAGATCATGAATAGGTCTAGTCAACAATGATAGTAAAGAATTGTTATTATTATTATTAATTATTAGTTTTCCTGAATCTGATGTGGGACTCTCTGGAGAATGAATAGGTGGATGCAGCATGTGCACTAAAGGCAGGTGGTAGTCTTTTTTTCTCAGTAGAGCCAAGGGACACTGGGAAAAGAATATCGTAGTAAGCTTATTGGTAAGAGATTTTTCGTGGGCCCAGAACAAAACAAAAAATTAGCAACTGCAGGCAAGGCAAAGATCTCAATGTAAGTAACAGGCACAGCTGTGTCTAATCTTAGGAGAATAGTGTTGACCAAGGGTGAACCAGGATGGGAGGCTAGATATCCTTAGAATAAATACAGCACCTTATATTTTCAGGAAAGATCAGAACAGGCAGCATTAAGTACTTCTTATAGTACACAATATGGTCTAAGGCTAAGCAGAGTCACTTTTCACTAATATGAAAATCAACAGTGCCAGAGGGCTACACCTCCCTCAGAAACAGCAGCCCAGCCCTATTCTGCCTTGCATAACAAACACCTATTAATTAAGTGTAATGATTTTTTATTATGAAAATAGGTATAATTTCCTCTCTTTTCCTTCAGAATTTCCCAAATTCTCAGGGACACTTCATACCTTTATGTCCCAACCAGGATATATAGGTTACATCAATATATTTAGGGTCAAGAAGAAGAAAGAAAACGTGAGGTTTGTGGTGGAGGATAAGATGACACCAGATGTTAGAAAGAAGGTGGAAATTGTCCAGATTCTGTTTTGAATCTGTTTTCTCTCAAACAAAGAGAATCACCATCAGACTGAAGAGGGAGGAAAGAACCAAAACTTGGAATAGGGAATTAGCACTCCAAGTTAGTGAGGAGATGCTGGGAGATCATCTAGCTGACCTTAACAAGCTCAAGTCACCAATGTAGGTTTCCTGTATTTGGTAGAACTTGGAGATGTAAATGCCAAACTGCTGCAGGTGTTTTGAAAAGTCATGGAGAATTAGGAGGGACTAAGAGCATGAGAGACAGACCAAGGTCCTGATTTTCAAAAAACAGGTCAAGTCTTAAGACTGTATGTCAGTGAATTTTATGTGAATTCCTGCAACAACAAAAAATCTATATTGTCTTATTAAATAAACGATTTCTAAGTACTTAAGAAGGGGAAAAGTGATCACTTAAAGCCATCCTGGATACATTAAGAAGTTGGGCTAGACCGATCACATTTTCATTTTTGATGAGTTTATTAGACTGGTGAGATCAGGAGAATGTAACAGACGATGTATATGGGTATTTCAACCAGACATCTGAGAAATTGTCTCATGATTAAGTTGCAGAAATGCAGACTAGGTTCACTTCTTGATGCAGTTAGGTGAATTTGAAGTTGGCAAAAGAGCCAGATCCAAAGATTAATTGATTAATAAATGATTAATGGATCCAAGGCAACCTAGAGGGAAGTTTTTACTGGAGTGCAACAGAGATCTATCCTTAGCCTTGAATTCAGGAAAACCTGGATGTAAATCCCACCTCTGACAACAATTGTGTGACCCTGGGCAAGTTAATTAACTTTCCAATTCTCTAGGCCATAGGCATTAAACTCAAAAGCCTGAATCCACAAAGAGCTAACAAAACACTCAAGCACAGCCTGCACTGGATTAAAATGTAAATAAGAAATGTTTAACAAAATAAATAAAAATACAACGCAACACGGATAATGTTAATTTGTGGTTTTCTAAGTCAATAGAGAGCCACCTTTTTCTATTTGTGTTTGACACCACTGCTGTAGGCAATTCTTTAAGGCTACAAGTTGCAGAAAAGGTGTCAATCTACATTGTTAGAGGGAGTTTCCTCACCTGGGAGTTCTCTATGCCAGAGAAATTGTAACACTGGTTCCCATACCTGGGCCCAGCAGAACATCTGACATGCTAAAACAAACAAAAAACTGCTTGTTGATTGATTTTTTGTAGCTTTGAAAAGGCATAAAAAGGCACGTAGATAACTCACAAACTTTGCAGTTATAGATTATGAATACTTTTTTCAAGAAGGAAGTCAGAAAGTACTAGACATAGTGAGCCAAGACCCCAAAAAATGAAACCAACTATATCTTAGTGAATAGGAAACAACTAGGTACTGTCATGGGAATATCTTCAGAATCGAAACTCTGTGCTATCTAACCTGACTTATTTCAGCCTTCGGATAACTCTGAAAAATGGGAAATGGACTAAAGTAAAGCCTTTGACTCTGATCCCAATTTCTTAGAGAATTTTTCGAATGGCTACCTCAAGCTGAAGAGGACCTCAGATATCATCTAATCCAACTCCACCATTCTACACATGAGAAGCATAGGGAGGTGAAGTATCTTGCCCCAAGGTCACAGAAGTAGGAAATGCCACAGGTAAAATTTGAACCCAGGTCCTTTAGAGACTAGCAGTCTTTCACCTGTAGCAGGCTTTTTGTCTTCTATATTTGATCAATATCAAACAATTTTCATATCCAGGAATATAAAATAACCCAGAAACAACCTTAGCCAATAAATGTAGAAGCCAACTCATCTATGTGTAATTGTAAGGATGCCATCTTCTTATAGCTTTGCTAGCAAATAGTTCTCCCTCTCTCTCTCTCTGTTTTTCTATCTGTCTGTCTTTGTCTCTCTGTCTGTCTGTCTCTTTCTCTCTCTCTGTTTCTCTGTCTCTCTCTGTTTCTCTCTCTGTCTTTTTCCGTGCCTTTGTGTGTGTCTCTGTCTCTCTGTCTCTCTGTGTCTCTCTGTGTGTCTCTGTCTCTCCTCTCCCATCTCTCTCTAATCTTTCCCTTTCCACCCGTTCCTATCCTGCTGCTTACAGATATGCCCATCTCCCTCATGCAGGGGGTGGGGGTGGGTGGGTGTTATGAAGTGGAAAATGCAGGGGTGGGGTGAGAGACAACCTTTATTAGACTGTACCATTTCTCTGAAGTTGTCCTATATCTGTCCTCCCTTTCAGAGTCAAATATCAAACACTTTCAATACTACTTGCTTCCATTTCCTTTTCTTTCATTAAGTTCTTAATCCTTAGCATTCTGGCTTCCAGCTTCATCACACAACTGAAATTGGTCCCTCCAAAGTTACCAATGATCTCTTAATTGCCATGTCTGATGGCTTTTATCAATCTTCATTCTTCTTGCCTTCTTCGCCAGATTTGACAGAGCTAACAATTCTCTTTTCCTGGATACTCTCTAATCTCTTTGTTTTCATGGGATTGCTCTCTCTGGACACTGCTCTCTCTGTATTTTTGTCCTACCTGCCTAACTTCTTCTCAGTTTCTTGCTAGCTCACCATCCTTATCTCACCCCTTGACTGTAGCTATACCCCAAGGCTGCCCTAAGCCCTCTTCTCTCTACCTTTGCTCACTTCTCACTTCTCACTTTATCAACTCCCACAGGTTTCATTATCACCTCTATCAAGATGAATTCCAAATCTAGTATCTTTCCTGAGCTTTAGTCTGATAGAACTAACTGCCTATTAGATTTTCTCACTGACTATCCATAGATATCTCAAACTTAGCCTGTCTAAAATGGAAGTTATTATCTCCTCCAGTTCCATCCAATCCTCTTATGGACTTTCTTATTTCTATTAAGGATAGTCTCCCAGATTTTTAAACTCAGCATGATCTCCCACTCCTCAATTTCCCTCACCTCCTATAACCATTCATTTGCTAAATAAATCAATAAACGATGACTTATCAAACATTGAGTATGTGCCCAGTACTGTGCTAAGGACAGTAGGAATAGAAAGACTGAGACTAAAAAGTGTTTTTCCTTGCCTTCAAGGAATTCACATTCTAATGGAAGAGACTACATGTAAACAACTTTGTTCATTGGAGATTCTCTCTCTGTCTCTGTCTCTCCGGTGAACATATATCTGTAATATATGTGTATATCAATGTGTAAATGTTTGTATATAAACATTCAATAAAATAATTTTTGGTAATTTAATTGGGATGCATTTAATATATAAATTAGTTTAGGTAAAATTGTCATTTTGTTATATAAACCCTGACTACCATGAACAATTAATATTTCTCCAATTATTTAAATGATATTATTTGTATAAAAACTTTTTTTATAATTTTATTTATGAATAGCAAGTTGCACATAATAGGTTTGCAGTTTCATGTGCAACCATCTTTTTATTATAGTATGTTATGGAAATGTTTGTTTTATTCCATAAGTTTAAAAAAAATGAATAATTATGTATCAAGTGCCTACTATGTGCCAGGCATTATGCTAAGCCCTGGGGATATAGAGGCAAAAGACAATCCCTGCCCTCAAGGAGTTTACAATCTAATGGGGGATGCACATACATACATGCGTGTGTATATGTGAATGTGTAGATGGAACAGAATCTTAGAAGAAAGGCATTACATTCTACTCTAAAACACCTCTTGCATCAGACTCATTTTCACTACTCATATGGCCACTACTTAGTCCAAGCCCTCGTTACCATCTCTTACTTAGACTAAGTCCCTTCCCTCCCAAATCCTACCTCACACTGCTGCCAAAGTCATTTTCCAAATTTTCCAAAAGCTCAGGGAAGACCATGTCACTCTGTTAGACCTTAAACTCGGATGCTCTCTATTGTCTATGTAAAATATAAACTACTCTGGAATTTCAAATTTTTTTTACAATCTGAGTCCAACCTACTTTTCCAGATTTGTTGTACCTTGCTGTGCCTTGTGGTTTAGCAAAACTGTTCTTTTTGAGTGTTTTTCATACATGATGCCACATTGTTTGTCTTTCTGCATTTTGGGCTATCTTTCATGTCTGAAATGCACTCCTTTCCTTCCGTAGAGGAGTGTTGGACTAGATAGAATCTGAGCTACCTTCCAGGTTTAGATCTATGAGTCTTTGAGCCTTCCTTCCTTAACTTACTTAGTATTTGTTTTGTATATCTACTGTAAATACTTATTAATAGATGAATTGGCTCCCCTGATAAAATATAATCTCTTTGAAGGCAAGAACTGTGTGATTTTTGTATGTGTACCTCAGCACCTGGCAGGTAATAGACGCTTAGTAAATGTTTGTTGAAAAAAATCTTGATCTCAGTGCCAAATAGTGACATGGGAGCTAAGAACACAGCTAGTTTAGAATATAACATCATAGCATCAATTTCAGGGTTAGGTAGAGACCTCAGTGCTCATTTTGTACAACATGTACTTGACAAATGATACCCAGTGGTCATCAGGCCCAACATATACCTGATAAAGAATACCTAGTAGTCATCTGACCCAATATACATCTGATAAAGATACCAAGGGGCATCAGGCTTAACATATACCTGATAAAGAATCCTCCTGTAGCATATTTCTCACTGGGTTGTCCAGACTTTGCTTAAAAACCCTCTCCCTCCTACAGAAGTTCATTCCACTTTTGTATCACTCTGAAGGATTAGTTTTTTATGTTTTTTCCCCTTCTATCAAGTCTAAATTTGCCTCTCTGAAACTTTCACTTCTTGTTCCCAGTTCTGCCCTCTGGGTACAAACACAGTAAGTCTAATCCCTATTTCAGGTGACAGCTCTTCAAATACTTGAAGATAGTTCATTTGCAAAACAATACAGAAGAGAATGATGCATGGTTATAAGTAGAATATCTCCACAGAAAAGCAAGAGTTATGGACCCAAACACAAGCTTATCCTAAGGACCAAGGAAGCCACACAGCCTAAGGATGGAGATAGCATGATTCTGTAGAAAAGAATTTGGAGCCAGCAGAACTGTGTTCAGGTTCTGGCTGTGCTACCTACACCCGTGTAGTTTTATACATAGCTATTTAGCCCCTTTGGCCCTTAGTTTCTCACCTGAAAAATGAGTGGGTTATACTAGATGAACACTGAGATCCCTTCCAGCTCTACATGAAACTATAATGACATTTACTGATGAAACTGGAAATTCAACAAATAGGCATGAAATGGTACAGATGGACCAGTGTTTATAATAGCAGTCTATTCTCGTCACCAAGGGCAGTGGAAATAATCCAGTACTTGATATAGGAAATAGAAATAGTAATGAAGAGAATCAAGTCAAGAACAGCTAAAACTGCTTCATTGAAGAAATTTGTGCTGGAAGCGATGCAGCTTTAAAGGCATTCAAGGATTAAATTGTTTAAAATATCTCAATAAGACAGAGACTCCCAAAGGACAGAACACATATTGTATTGTTATGAAAAAAAATCCTACCAAGAAGACATTGGTAACTACCTAATTGTACATTAGGATGCCTCAGTAGAGAGAACTGGATTTTATGCTTCACTCTGCTAGTAACAAACTATTTGACCCTGCACAACTTATCTTGTGATACACCTCAATATCTTAAAATGTAAAATAATGAGGGCTCTTGTAGTTCTGACCATTCCTAAGAAATTTCACAAATATTGTTTTAATGTTTACTGATTTTATAACTGAAGGCCCTCCCTCTACTCCTTGACTTTTGCAGATTGAAACTCCCCTATAGTAGACAATATTCATTAATTCCACCACCACTCCCCAAATAAAATCTCTGTCCAGGTAGCCCACCATCTGCTGATTCATGGAGTTTAGAGGTAGAAGTTTAGAGCTTAGAGATCCAAACTCTATATTTTTGAGAAGAAAATTGAGTCCCAAAGAAACGAAGTGAGTTGCCTAAGGCCACAGAGGTAGCAGGTGATCAGTTTCTTCCAATTAAAGTACACTGATACTCAGAAAATAGATATATTTGCCACATGGCCTATATTCAAAGACTTTCCAGGATATGCCAAAGTTTGCCTTCCACTGGCACAGTCATTTTCCATGTCACAATGAGGAGGTATTAAACTAAGATTTTAGTAGCAGACATTATATCATTTTGTCATTTAGGGGCAGCTGAGTGGTGCAATGGATAGAGTGCCAGGCCAGGGGTCAAGAAGACCTGAGTTCAAATCCAGCCTCAGATACTTACTGGCTGTGTGACCCTGAGCAAGTCACTTAACTCTGTTTGCCTCAGTTCTTCATCTGTAAAATGAGCTGGAGAAGGAAATGGCAAACCCCTCTAGTATCTTTGCCAAGAAAACCCCAAATAGGTTTACAAGCTCCACATGACTGGGATATTTTATGCCTGTAGGTGACCAGTAGCACAGACAAGGAAGCTAGGGCCATGTAAGTCCTGACGATAGTTTTGTCTCTTCTTGTGGATAACTAATCCCTGCCTCAGGAGGAAAGAAGGAGGTACCTGGGCCTAACTTGGGTTTCAGAGAAAAACTGGTAGACACTACTCCTATCATACCTCCCAATAACCTCAGCAGGGAGGTATTATTCCCATTTTATAGAGGAAGAAACAACCTGAGAGAGGTTGAGTTACTTGTCATAAAGCAACCAGCTTGTAAATGGCGGAGCTGGGAATAGAACCCATATCTTTGAATTACATGTCTCATGCTCTCTTTATTGTTGCGGGCCCCCGGCCTCACAACTTTCTCGGGGTTCCCCCCAAGACCCAGGCCTTTGCCTAGCAGAAGGCCTGATCTCACGGAGAATGAATGGGGCGGGAGCCGAAGGTGGTAGATAACTCTGATTTATTCAGGATAGCAGCAAACTTTTATATCTTTAGTGACATAGGTACATTCTTTGGTTACGTGGGTAAAAAGAACAAGTAAAATCAGGACATCTGGGTGCTAGGACCGCCCTGACTCCATCTACTCTCCTCCCATACCCTTCCCACGCTCTCCCAAAGCTCCCTGCGGACAGGCAGTCCAAGTAAAGAACCGGAAACTCCATGTGCTCTGGCAAGCCCGGGCAGAGAACCGGAAGTTCCACGTGCTCTGACAAGCTGGGCAGAGAACCGGGAGTTCCATGTGCAACAAGGGCAAGACCCTTCCTCCTGGTCCCTTCCTGTTCCTCTCATATCGCAGGGCCCCAAGTTTACCTGGGCAGGCCCTGGACGCAGAGGTCCGAGGAGGGCAGGGGTCAGCTCTAACTCGCCCTGTTACACTTTATGTCTTTCCATCTCTAGGTTTCCCCAGCCCTAAAATCTATGGTTCAAAGAGTTAAATGGCAAATCAGAAAACACTATGCTAGGTGGTACATATGCTTAAGGACAGACTAGTAAATCTCTATGGAGGTCTCACATTTTTAAATGTTTTCTCTAATACTTGCCATGGCTTCCTTCCTTTGGGTCATTCTTCTCTGTTTTATTTATTTATTTATTCCTCAATTACCAGCCCCACCCAGTATCATGTATATTCTTTGGTGTGTGTATGTATGTATGTGTGTGTGCATATGTGTATGTGCGTGTGTGTATGTGTATGTATATATGTACACAAGTACTTATATATTCATGAGTATGTGTGCACATATACAGACATTTAAATAGCTACATATAGTGTTTTATATATAGTTATATGTTGTATACATTATATATAGTTTTATGTATGGTTTTGTATATAGTTATATATATATATATATACATACATACAAATACGCAATTTAGGAGCAGTTACTATTTAGTTGATTTATGAGCCGGTATTATAATTTTCCTTTAAAATGCTAATAGCTGATTTTAAACTGTTAAATGCTTGTTCGGCCTTCAGAGGTTCCATTCTGAATAGAGTTGCGGTGGACTATTTCTCCTACCAGGCAAAAAAACATGCCCTTGAGTTACAGAGGCAGTAACCAGAAGCATATTTTTTCCAAGGGCCAGTAAAGAATCCTTGACCCGAAAGTCCTCCATTCTAATATAGGGCCATTCAAAATTCAACACATTTATGTCACAAAACCTCTGGAAGAGGTATGCTATTAATACAACCTGAACTTGCGATGAGTACAATAAACAAAAAGATAAAACCAAATCTCCAGTAAATCACCTAGTTAAATAGAAGAATGAATACATCACAGTTATCAGATTTCAGTTCTAATCCCAGGTTTGCCTCTGGCTACTGTAGAATAGAGTAGGGTATAGTACAGTGTGGTATTATGCTATATACATGTATTAGGCTGCCTACCAAACTGAAGGTCTGCAGAGCTGACTTCACTGTTGTGTGCTTATGAAACCTGGACAGTCTATCAGCTTTACACCAGGAAACTGAATTGCCTACATTTAAATTATCTTAGGAAGATCATGAAGATCACCTGGCAAGATAAGGTATTGGACACCGAGGTCCTCTTTGGAGCTGAAGTGCCAAGCATTCAAACTCTACTGCAGAGAGTACAACTTCAGTGGGCTGGCCACAAAGCCTGAATGCCAAACATGCCTCTTATGGAGAACTTGCCTGAGGCAAGTGCTCACACGGGGGTCAGAAGAAGCTATATGAGGACATTCTCAAGGTCTCCCTAAAGAATTTTATCATCAGTTGTGAGATATAGGAGATGTTGGCACAGGATCAGCCAGCCTGGCATGCCTGCATCAAAGAAGTCTCTATATTCCATAATCAAAGCAGAATTGCAGTAGCACAAAGAAAACATGTGCTTCACAAATCCAGAGACATCTCTGTCTCAAATGTTCTTATGGACTTATGGTGCCCAACTTGTGGTAGAGCCTTCTGAACTCATATTGGACTGATCAGCCACAGCCAAATACACTATAGCCTGACCCCAATATCTCCATGTCATTAGTTTTCTTTTAAAATGAAGGACAAACAATAATACTTGTATGTATGTTTATACATACATATATATATACATACATACACACATACACACACATTTTATATATTATACTTGTATGTATGTGCATACACACACACACACACACGTGTGTGATTTTCTTCTTTCAGAGCCCCCCTTCCTGCCCCCACATGGGTGCCATTTTCTCTATGATCGGTCAATTAATCACTAAACATGTGTTAAATGCCTACTCTGTGCCAGATACTATGCTAAGTGATAAAGATTTAAAAAGAGGCAAAAGACAATCTCTAGCCCTCAAGGAGTTTGCAATCCAAGGAGGGAGACAAAGTGCAAACAAATATAGGCACTAGTATTAAAAAGGGGAAAGGTTCCAGTGAAAGATAGGATTTTATCTGGAACTTAAAGGAAGCCGAGGAAGTGATTCTTCTCTGATCCCCACCAACTCAAAGTGATCTCTACATTCTCAAACCTTCTTAAAGAACACTATCTCAATCTCCCTTCCCCAATCACAGTCTCTCATATGGTACTTATTCATGCATATCAAACTTCTAACCCTCAAATGTGAGTAGGTTAGATTAGATCATTAGGTCCTAGATTTAGAGATCTGAAGGGACTTTAGCTTGCATCTCATCCAACCTCCTCATTTTATTGATGAGGAAACTGAGGCTCAAAAGATCAAATAATTTGCCCAGGGTCATGTGAATGTTAAACTTCAGAGATAGGATTGGAATCCATGCTTTTCCACTGTATTACCATGCCTCAGAGATATTTAACCAGTAGTTCTTGAGGTCTTATCTACCCTTGCAAAAAAAAAGGAAAAAAAATACTGCCCTTCCTGACTAAAGCTTGGAGGAATCTCAGACAAGATGATTTCTACGATCCTTTTCAGTTTTAAAGCCTAGTCTAATTTTGAATGCCCCTAAATGTGGGTGGGTACACCATGTACAATGGGCTAATTCCCCTACTGGCGTTATAAAATATATAAAGCCTTAAAGTTACTTACTACTTACTTTGAAGTCTCTCTTTGTCAAAGTTAGGTCAAACGAGTACAATCACTTTGAACTCAACCCTTGCTCTTCTTTGAACATCTCCCAGGTATTTCTTTTTCAGTCACCAAACATGGTCACAAAACTTTAAACCAGTTGCTCAAGCCTTGCACGTAGTAACTAGGAGTGAAAAGAAGAGTGTTTCATCCTGCCTTTCCTGCCTACTCTTTTACCTACCCATCTACTATTAGTTACAGAATCAGATAGAGCCTTTTGTCCATACACACACACACACACACACACACGTTTCTTCAAAGATGTGTTCTACTGCCAGTTTCTACATATAAGATCTTTCTTCATTCCTCCATTTGAGATCTCTCTTTCCTTCCTGAAATTATTTTGCATTTATGTAAATGTATTTGTGAACACATTATAGCTTCCCAAAACGATGTAAGGTAGAGACTGTGCTGCTTTGGTCATTGCTTTTAACAGAGCATAGCACAGAGCTCTTATGTGTAGCCAGTGCTTCATCAATATTTCTGAATCAAATATAATTGAACCCCATATTTCTAAACCTCAGTCATTGGAATATACTCCCTGCATATCTCTGCCTGTTAAGATCATTCTCTTCCTCCAAAGTCCTGTACAGATGCCATTTCTTCAATGATCCATCAGTCAATCAATTACTAAACATTTACTAAGTGCCTATTCAGTGCCAGGCACTGTTGCTAAGTGCTAGAGATAAAAAAGAAGCAGAAGATAGCCCCTGCCTTCAAGGAGCTTACAAGCCAATGGGGGAGACAATATGCAAACAAACATATACAAAGTAAACCATATACAGGATAATTAGGAAATAATTAGTAGGGGAAGGCACTAATATTAAGAAGAGTTGTGAAAGGCCTCCAGCAAAAGTTAGGATGTTAGCTGGGACGTACAGGAAGTGGAAGAAGTGATCCTTCTTTGATCCCCAACCAACTGAACGTAGTTTCTCCATTCCCAAACTTTCTTAAAGAACATTATCTCAATCTCCTTTGCCTCTATTACAGTCTGTCTTGTATCATACTTGTTTATATGTATCATAACTTCCTCTATTAGATGGTAAACTCATAGAAAGTAGGTATTATATAGTTTTCTGTCCTTGTATTCCTAGTACCTAATATAGTTCCTAGTGCATGGTATATGCTTAACACATTTTTATTGAATTAAAATTTAAGTTACTATTCCTCTACTAATTCATCTCACCAGTGTTTAGTCTTGAAGCGATTACTTCTTCATTCATAAACTATAGAAATGCTGCTTTGAATCAGTTTACTCTTTTTTTTTCTCTATCAGAAACCATGCTAATATTACCAGGGGAAAATTAAAATCCTCTTCTAAGAGTGATACTGCTATACTGCTCATTGTCTGTCACCTACCCATTCTCAGAATAATTTTGTAATTCATAAGGTTGTAGTCCCTGAATTAAGAAAAAAAATTCTCTGCTTCCTCATTCCATTAAAATACATATTTTATGGCAGATGCCTTTGATTGTTTAAGTCGTTCCTGTATGGTTAAACAAGACCTTCAGGAAGGCATATTATCACTTCATTCCTTTCTAACATTCTTTGTTTTCAAAAAATAGAGTGTAAATTGCTTCACTCATTTAAAAACTGAAAAGCGAGTCATCAAAGACCCTTGTAGTGGCTTTTTACCACTTATTGTGATCATTTGCTATTCAGTGGACCAAAACATAAACATGAGGAGGCACTCCTCTGTAGTAAATTACTCACTTTGGGAAAGTTCATTAACTCTTTCAGTACACCAAGGACACTGAAGGAACAACACACCACACAGAAAACAGTTATTCTCACCTCTGTGATTATCTCCGTTGTCTATCCTTGCATTACAGAATCTGAGAGACCATCTTCAGATGTCTATATGGTACTTTCAACCAACAGCAACTGCCGAGTATTCTATGCTGAACACTGTGCAAAGTGCTGGAGATACAAGACAGATGTGAAATGATGTCTGATCTCTAATAGGGAAGACAACATGTAAGTATATGTTATGTATTCAGAGTAAATACAAGGCAGTTTTGGGAGGGAGGGTCTTAAAGCAGCTGAGAACAAGAAAAGCCTCAAAAGTAGGGCTTCAGCTGAGTCTTGACTGAAACAAGGGATTCAAAGGGTGAGGGAGTAGACCATTCAATCTGAGGGAGAGAGACAATGTAAAGGCCTAGAGAAAGGAGATGAATTTGTAAGAGCATGATGAGTTAAAACATGATGATGTAGTTACAGTTGGAAGGTAGAGAGGGTGAAAGGGAGCCAGATTGTGAAGCTCTTTAAATGCCAAATTTTGTTCAAAGTTGCACTGATGCAGAAGTGCTTTTTGGTTGTTTCCCAGACTTTCTGGGAAGTAGATTGACAAGTGGACGGATCTACTAGGAGCTTTTGTTGTTTTTAAAGCAAAGACAGGTTGGTCTCAATTTACAGATCCTTATCTATGTAAAGTACTCCTACAATTAGCAGAAACAAGTCCTTAGCATTATTTGAGCATGCATATAATTGTACCATATGGAGAAATGTAGAACTCATTTAAAGGGCATAAAGAGCTACCTCTTAAAAGTCACAACAAAAATGTAAAGTCAGAGCTCACGAAATTAGGGACTGATTTAACCAAATGATTTGTTCAACCCTTACACAGGTGTTCCATTTCAGAGAGTATTAGAACATAGTGCCGGGAGCCTAAAAGCTAATTTCTAACTTAGACTAATAGTGCCAGGAATAATGACCTGCCATTACTGCCTTGTGAATCAGACCCTATGATATTTAAAATAATTAAGATCAAAGCATAACTCGAAGGTTACTAAATTCACCAGTCATAAAACATTAGCACAGTATTGAGGACTGTACTTGTTTGTTCAACAACCTTTAACACTCAAGTTATAAAACAGCATTAAGAGGGTCACAAATTTGCCGAAAAAAATGTTACCTCTGGAAAAGAAGTTGCCCAAGTCATGGGGAAACCCCTACTACAGTGGTTAATAGCAGCAAAACCTTCACAGAGGAGTCCATTATGCTTGTGAAAAGACCAGGCTGCTTAAGTGATAGGATGATAGGACCTTCTTTTGTTGGTTCCCATCCAAATAGGTAAGTAAGCTGGGACCAAGACAGCTTCCCATCTGGAGGTGGTTGAGGAACAGTATGAAATGAATTGGTTTGTCTGGGCTGAGTTCCCAGTAAAAGGGTGTCTTTCATACTAAAAGCTACCACCCAAACTGGCAGGGTGCTTCCAGCCAAAGATTTAGACTGTCAAAGTGCTAATTGAGTTAGAGATTTGGTTAGGAAGTGGGCTAACAATTAACTTCAACCATGCCCCTAAACTACCACCAAGAGAAAATGTAGTTTGAGGTGTCTTCCTAATCCACTATGAGGCCCCTGATTGAAATAGTGAATCTTCCAACTGTAAGAAGTGTTAGACAACATGAAGTTAAGGCATGGATGACAGTGATGGAAAAGAAGCAGCTTGTGAGTTAGAGACCAGATATGTAATATCACCAAGATACTGGATACATAACAGCCCTAACCCCATTGTAGAGGGAAGAAATACGTTTAAAACAACAACAACACAGACAGAGGCAATCAACAATTTCTTGAAGCTACTTGGCTCACTTGGCCAAGGCCTGACTAAGCCTCAACTAACAGCATTAGAACTCCATAAACTTAGTGGAAACGTATAGGTTTTAAGAAACTTTCACCATAACCCCCTTGTCAAATGCCCAGATCTGGATTTTCCCACCTCATCTCCAAATAAATTATGGACAGATCTTTATAAACATGAGTGAATTAAATTGCCAGAAAATTTGGTTCATCCACAATTCACCTGGTGAAAAGCATCAATCCTGTTCTGCATAGGACATTAAGACAACAGCCTAGTAAATTGGATTTAATGGATTTTTTTTAATTTGCTCCACAAAATAGCCACAGGAGAGAAAAAAAAAAGTATTAGAGGTCCAAGTTAAACAAATGAAGAGGATTCTATGGACGAAAAAGTAAATGTATTATAATATTTACTTTGGAAAGTATTAAAGTATATAAAATCAGAACAGAGAAAAAAAAAACCCTAACAGAGTTCTTTACTTACCCTTTCCCACAAAGAGAAAGAAGGCCCATTAATAAAACTTAAAACTAAAATGTAATACAGATAAAAGAAATACCTCATTAGCAAACATATAATTAAACTGGGGAATTCACAGCTGTAAGACATCACTGAGGTAAAGATTTAGGCATGTAGATTCAGGCTGCTAACTGATTTTTAGGCAAGGTAGTAACATACTGGGCAGCCAGACCCTTTGCAGTCATTTTGTCTCCCCTATCCCCAGCCTGGGACTTTCAGCAATGACCATCTCCATTGAATAACTTCTGTATTTAGAAGGGTAATACTTTAAAAACAGATCCTTAAAATCATGTGGAAATATAAAATCAATTGCCTGTAATGGTTTTCTAACTTGCTAATTTTCATTTTCAGTATGTGTCAGTTTCTTTATCCCTCAAGCCTCAGTTTCTTCATTTGCAAACTTAGAAAGCTAGACCAGATTATTTCTCAAGTCCCTTCCAGCCCTGATAATTTAATAACTCTATTAAACCACCCCAAACACATCAGAATTTGGTTTCAACAGGGCCAACTTTTTAATTCTTTAAAGTCTATGCAAATTGAAATAGCAGTAACCACATCAATTTCCTTCTAGAACATTACATAAGCGATGACATTTATAATAGTTTTTTTATTTAGATTGAATTCTAACAGTTTTACTCAGTCAAAACCAAAATTACATAGACGCTTTGGATAATCCTTACTCAGTGATCTAATTAACCACAAAAGTCATCAGCTATCTTCCCCCCCTCAAAAAAAATATGGTGTATTCCTTAATCTGGTTACCCCTTACATGTTTACTTTCTACAACCATTAAAACTTTCTTCATGGACAGACAACTTCAACAAGAACATGAAAGAAACCAGTAAAAATGCCAATGTCTTGAGAATATAAGATGGCAACAGCCAGGGCAAACACGAGATAAAATTATTGAGTTAAAAATCCCCTCAATGACTCTCCATTCCCATTTTTTTTTCATTTCTTCTTCATGTCTCTTACCACTGGTTGTTCAGTACTCACGCTGCCTCAGTACTGGTCATAATGATAGCCTCTCAAATCTGTCTTTCCAAGCAATATCCAGTATTAAGGATTTTCCTTTTCTTGCTCTTTGATATCAGATTTAGTAGTCCTTTGTCCCATTACTCTAGCAGGACTCTAATAGAAAGCTAGTTTGATAAAAATCATTCAAGCTAAGGTATAGTGGCCTAATATGGAATCCCTCCCAGGTAATATTTGAATTTTTATAATTGCCTTTGTTGCTTTAACCTGAATGAGTAATACAGGGTATCTTGCAAGTCTTAGTGCAATTTTAAACTTTAATAACTTCAGAAGTATTAATGCTACAAACACAAAATTTTTGAAAGGTAAATTATTTGTATTTTAAATTATTGACATATTTCTTATTAAATTTTTGCATATCCATCACTCTAGTTGATTTTTATAGCTTATTAAAACTTTTACCAACAGCTTCTCAATGATTGAAAGAATTGCATCTGTAATCTTAGATTTAAGATTATCCCAAGAAGGAGTTCTTGATGTATACATGACAGTTTTGATGTGATGTCATAAGAAAAAGTCTAATGGCAATAGAGCAAGTGAATGAGGTGGCCAAGCAAAAGGACCTTTTTCTCCTGAGCCATCAATTTAAAATATGACTGTTCAGACACTGTTGCACATGCACTTCATAATGACAGGGTGCCCCCATCTTGTTAAAATTAAGATGAAATATTTCTTGTTCAAAATTCACAAAATTAAATAAGTTAAAAAAAAAGAAATTTAAGTAAACTTTAAATTTTTTTGAAGTTTATAGCATTTATACTTCTGAAGTTCTTAAAGCTTAAAACTGTAGTAGGACTTTTGGTACATGCTTTATAAGAATTTCAGGAAGGGCCAATGCATAAAGATATTTTGCGATAGCATCTTTCAAAATCACCTGTTCTACCTATGTGTTAGGTCATCCAGGATAACAGCTTCCATTGTCTTCTGCTGTGGCTTCTCAGGCCATACATTGAGGCCATAGAGGCTGATGACCTTCACCAGCCTCTGTCCTTTGCCTGACCCTGCAGTGTGCCCTAGTTTCATTGCTCTGTCTTTTCAGTAGTAGAATGAATGGCTTCAATTCAACCACCTCCTCAGATTCATGAGAAGTGATTGTAATTTTGGCTCTAGTCTTAGGGATCCTCTGCAGGGAAAGGAGAGAAAGTAAAAATGGTGCTGAGAATACAAGAGTGAAATAGGTATGTAAAATCAGTTTTGTTCCCCCCAGAGAAAGGGGGGATGTTAAGCAACAAAGAAAAAAAAGAATCATAGAATAATTATAATCGGTAGAAAGGCTACCTTATTGGGATATATTGCATGAAGGTTTCTCATTAGCCATTTTATATTTCACCTCCACTGAGTTCATCCTGATTGAAGCCAAGTAAGTTCTTTCAGTGGTTTCTCTCTGTGTGGGCAAGTCTTTCATCTGGGCCAATCTGCCTCTGCAGCTTCTCATTTTAGAGATGAGAAAACTGAGGCTTATACATTAAGTTACTAGCACATGGTTACTCAGTATGTAAATTCCAGAGCTGTGACATGAATCGTGGTCCTCTGACTCTAACTCCTCTGTGCTATTTCACAGGGTTGCTGTGAGGATCAAATGAGATAATATATGTAAAATTCTTTGTACAATGCCTGACACATAGTAGATGTTTAATAAACACTGGTTCTCTTTCCCCCTTTCCCTTTCTATTGTACCACAAGTCACTCTCAAGAGATTTGTTTCTATTCCAAGACACGTATGACTTGTGGAGATGGATAAGAGCCTTAGCAGCTATTTTTCAGGACTCCGTGATGGGAGCACAGGGTGCTCAAGGCTGTGGCCTCCAAGACAGGAAGTAGGACAGGGATGTGGCCACTTGCTAGTGTCCTTTCAATTACCTTCCCTGGGGAAAATCCATGTTTTGCTTTAGTTATAATTCTAATAAGACCATTGTAAAAATGAATGGGAATGTATTTGTAGAAGAGACAATTATAAAGTAATATGGCTAATTTCGTTACAAAAATAATAGATCTTGAGGGGCCAGAATGGCCTAATAGATACAAGTCTAGCCTTAGCTAGGAATAATTGGGTTCAAGACCTGTCTCTGACACATATTGGTGATGCTACTGTAGGCAAATCATTTAATCTCTCATGTCTCAGGAAACCAGAGTTCCAGTTCCTGTTCATTGTTGGAAAGAGATTCTACATAAGAGAGTTCCCTGCACTGAGGAAAAAAGGTCTGGACTGAATGTGTGTGTGTGTGTGTGTGTGTGTGTGTGTGTGTGTGTGTATGTGTAGATATGTTTAGAGATGTCTATATGTGCAGAGACATAGATGTTTATTTCTATCTATCCATCATTTCTTTCTGTGTATGAGAACTTATCCACACGAATGTTGTCTCTTTCAAAGTAATCAGGTTGAGAGACTATTTATTTTAATAAAGTGGTCTATGCTCAATACCATCTTGGAACTCTTAAGAACTATCAATTACTAGCCCTAAGGAATATGACTCATACTTATTATATAATATTTAAATATGGTTATAATCCCAACAGAAAACTATATAGTGTCTACTTTTCATTAATCATCTCCCAAGTTGACCCAGGTAAATAAACCTCCACAAAGAGTAGTGGAGTAGGAAGTAGGAGACCTAATTTTCCTCCTAATCTTTTAGGAGACCTAAATCTAGTCACTAACTAGATGTATGACCTTGGACAAGACACAGCCTCTATGCATTAGTTTCCTCATCTATCAAAAGAGGAATGATATCCACACCCACTACTATTTCCTCCATATTTTTAAATGAACTGAGATGATGTATAAGCATGTATTTGGAAAAGGAAATACACAAATATAAGAGAAATGTACATAATGACCAAGAGAGTTGCCATTAGCTGAGAGGTATGTAGCTCTGCCATACTTGTAATTATGGTTCCTCATATCAAATAGTGAATAGTGTTGAATGACTAAATAACATTACCTAGTCAATTGTTTTAAAGGAATTGATAAAATTGGAGCACTTTTCCAGAACCAACATTAATTCATTTTCAGAAGATAAAATTTGAACACGATCTGATTTAGTAAACTGAGGAAAGAAATCTCATTTTCTATGTTTGGAAAGAAAGGTAAGTGAATCTTTCAAAATCGTTGATGGCAAGCGATTTTCAGTTTTTCAGCACAAAGGAAAGAAGGATTATCAAAGTCTTTTTAATTACTCTCAGCTCTACTTAACACTAAGATATATATATATATATATATATATATATATATATATATATATATATATATATATATGCCTTATAAACTCTGTGACTCCTGCTCTTAGATATGAGTCCAGTTCCTCTAGCAATTAGCATGAGTCTCCATTCTGGTATGTTCTCCCCAATGGTAACCACTAGTGATTGTTAATATCTACCTTATATTGCTAACATGTCCTGATGTGATTACCACCCAAGTATCATTTAACCAATTGACATCAAATAGCTTTTACAAATAGACATTTACAAAGCTATAGCAATAAGTGAAGTTACAGAGTATTTCCCCCCTAGTATTTGGGAAGCATATTCTCCTATAGATCCTGGGGAAAGTCAACTCAAATGACACTTCCTACAAAGGCAGTCATCCCACTAAGTTGACTTCTAAGTGAGACACAACCTACAGATAAAGTTGCTCCAGAAAATCGTGTCCTAGATACTAATTGGATTCACTGCTTGACTGGTTCTAAAGGTTACCCCATGGGGCTAAGTTAACTGTAAACTCTAACATAGACTCCTGTCCCTATACTTTTTGAGATCTCATGATGTTTTACCCTAGTCTGTTCCATCTCTAATATCTCTTCGCCTAAGGCAAGAATAGATCTACTAGGGACAGAAGCAACAGAAGAGTCATGTGTTTATAGCTTCATGTTCACCAAGCTGGGGAAAGTAGGCCATTGGTGCTAGGTCTCTCTCCCTACCAGGAAGGCTTATAACAGCCCTTACTTCTAGCCAGTCAGGAAAAAGAAAATGGTTTTGCCCCTTAGTAGTGTCCCTTGTAAGTCTAACTGTGAGTTGATAAGCATGTATAGTATACTTGGCTGATGAAATTCCCTGGTAGAAGAGGTTTGGGAGACTAATTTCAGAAAGATATGATGATGCTCATAAGGACTGGGCTTATCAGCCAGTCCTTTGTTATATGCAGTTTAAAGAAAGAGGCTAAATTTAACTATATTTTGTCCATTTTCCTCTCTATGTGCAAAGGTACCTATCATTACAAGACTCTCTATAGATACAGTATAAGTCTAAGGCCTAACATCATGTATGGACTGATGCCATGTCCTTCAAGTAAGTATAAAGAGGTGAAAATCAAAATATCAGTTATGTGACTTTACCCGGTTGTCTCTGAAATGTTTATTTAACACTACTATGTTTTAAATGGGACAATTCATTATAAATACTATTTAGAGAATTCAAGTAATCTCAACCTTAACATAAATAATATCAGTATTACAAAACTGCTATGTAAGATAATGTAATCATTAATGGAAAGCTAGCTGTTCTGGGCCAGGTCTAACTCATGTCAGTCAAATAATTCAAACTTGGGACCAGAAAACAATGAAATAGTTGTGGACCATATAACATTCAATAAAAAGGAAGTTTAGTTGACAACAAAAAAGAGATTCAATAAATGCATAACACTAATTCAGATGGCTGCAGCTCCTGCTTCAGTAGTTGTCATGCTGGCAGTGCCCGGTCAAAAAAGTATTTATTCACAGGGCAGAAAGGATTTGGTCAAGCCCCATGTCCTTCAGTTCCTCATTGGCTGGGCCTTTTACATTATATTTGACTAGGAAACCACATTAATGGCTCCAGCCCTAGTCTCTTTGGAACTATAAAGTCTGAAGAACACTTTCCTTGACCCTTTAAAAAGAAACTAGATCAGCCAACATAGAAGAAATCAAGCTGTTTGGGGAAGAGTTGAAGGTATTAGAAATAGCCTAAAAAAGACTAGGAGATAAAATGACAGTGAGGTCCTTGTGAGGAAACCCCACAATTTATTTTGGGTTGCTCCAGAAAGCAGAACTGGGACAAAAATTCGGAAGTTAGAAGGGGATAGAATCCATCTCCACACAAATAAAGGGTATAAATTTATTTAATAATCTTTTCTCTATCAGTGACAGTGGGGCTCTACAGGACTTTAGGAATCATCCGGTCTTACCCATTCATGAGAAACTGAGACCTAAAAAGGTTAATGTGTAAGAAAACCAAAAAGGTGGGGAAGAGGAAGGATTAGATTATGGAGGGCTTTGAATGTCAAGCAGAGGATTTTGTAATTGATCCATGAGGTGATAGAAAGCTACTGGAATTTACTGAGTACAGGGATGAAGTGGTAGGACTTGTGCTTTAGGAAAATCAGTCAACATCAGAATAGAGGATAGACTGGAATTGGGAGAGACTTGTGGAAGGCAGCTCCAGGATTGCAGTAGTACAAGTGTGAGGTGGTGACGTCCTGCCAGGGTTGTTGCTGTATCAAGGGACAGAAGGGGGCATATGTGAGAGATGTTGCAAAGGTTAAATCACATGCCTTGTCAAAGCTTGGACATGGGGAGCAAGAGATAGTGAGGAGTTAAGTATGCCACCTAGAATTCAAGCCTGGGAGGAGCCTGGAAGGATGGTTATAAACTTCATAGTAATGGGAATGTTTGGAAGGTGGGAGGGTTTAGGGAGGAAGAAAATGAGTTCAGTTTTGGACATGATAAGTTTACGATGTCTAAGGAACATCCAGTTCAAGATATCTGAAATGTAGTTGGAGCCATGAGTCGGGAGGTCAGCAGAGAGGTGAAGGCAGGATGGGTAGATTTAAGAATCATCAGCATAGAGATGATGGTTAAATCCATGGGAGTTGATGAGATCACCAAGTGAAATAGAATAAAAGAAAAAGTGAGCCCAGGACAGAGCCCTGTGGGACACCTACAGTTAGTGGGTTTGACCTGGATGAAGACCCAACAAAAGTGACTGAGGAAGAGTAAGTCAGATAGGTAGGAGGAGAACCAGGAGAGAGTGAGTTTTTAAAAAACCTCATGAAAACAGTATTAAGGAGAAGAGAGTGATCAACAGTGTCAAGAGATGCAGAAAGGTCAAGAAGAAACAGGATTGAAAAAAGATCATTGGATTTGCCAATTAGGGGGCCATTAGCAACTTTGGACAGAACAGTTTCTGTGGAATGATGAAGTTGAATACTGGATTGTAAGTGTGAAGAAGAGTGAGAAAAAAGGAAGTGGAGGCAACTTTTATAGATAGCCTTCTCAAGGAGTTTAGCCACAAAGGGAAGAAGAGATATAGGATGATGGTGTAAATGGAATGATCAAGTGAGGGTTGTTTTTTTTCTTCAAAATTGGGGGAGATGAATATATTGTTAGGCAGTGGGGAAGGAGCCAGTAGACAGGGAGAGATTGAAGAGAAGTGAGAGAGTAGGCATGAGAGACAGGGCAATCTGTTATAGGAAACAGGATGGACCAGAATCACTTGTACAGGTAGGGGGCTTTGCCTTGCTAATGAGTATGGTCACCTTTTTGTGTGAGATAGGAGTCAAGGAAGAGATAGTGGCAGAAGGCATTTTAATAATATGAGATGGGGGGGAGGGAACTCAAAGTGAGTGGCCTCAATTTTTTTTCCTGTAAAATATGATGCAAAGTTCTCAGCTAAGAAAGTGTGGGGAGGGAAAGCCATGGGGAATTTAAGGAAGAATGAAGAGGTTTGGAAAAGCCACCATGGAGAGCAGGATAATAACTTGGTGGGGGAAGTGTAGAACGATTGCCTAGAAGCACTGAGGAC
This sequence comes from Trichosurus vulpecula, assembly GCF_011100635.1. Classification (NCBI taxonomy): domain Eukaryota; kingdom Metazoa; phylum Chordata; class Mammalia; order Diprotodontia; family Phalangeridae; genus Trichosurus; species Trichosurus vulpecula. Next base: position 261,571,745 of record NC_050575.1, on the reverse strand, counting down.
CCACCTGAGGCTGTGTAACATAAATTTGTAGTGGACCCAGTCAGAATGGTTGTTTTTTTTATTTTATTTTTCATTTTTTATCTATTATATTTCCTTCATTCAGCAGCACCTGTAGGAGCAAAGGTGGTGAATGGTGGGAGTGATCCAAAACTGAAGCTTGGCAGAGTGCAATAAATAATATGATAAGGGCACCAGGGACTCAAGAGAAGAGGATAGTGTAGGGTTGAACTGATTCACTAAGAGGTCAAGATAAGGAAGAGAACAGAGTGACTAGTGCAGGGTAATAGCTTGGAAGAGAACTAAGAACACACTATGATGTGAACAAAGAATAAGATAGGTAAGGGAAGCAGAGAGAGAAGTGAAAGCAAATAGAATATGGTCAGATAAGGGGATTTCACAATTCTTGAACATGAAGTTGGTATATTTATGTGTGATGGCAAGACCAATGGTCTGACCATCTTTGTGTATGTCTGAGGTAGGGTGGAGAAGTAGGTCATGGGAAGTGAGTAGGTTGAGGAAACGAATGGTTATAATGTTTGAAGGAGAGTCAACATATATGTCCCCAATTATGAGGCAAGGAGTGAGGAGGAGAAAAAATGTGAGCCAGGTATCGAACTCAAGAAAGGAAGAAGAGTGAATTAGAGGTTTGTAGGCAACAGTTACTAGGATTTTGATTGGGTGGAAGATGTAAATTGTATGGAAAAGTTACTGAGTTATGGAGGTGGGGGAGCAAAGAGTATTTCAACTCTACCACCTCTACCATTGAGCCAAAGAAAATGAATGAACCTGCATCCAGTACTGGAAAGGGTGGTCACAGAGGCTGTCATCAGAGAGGCAGATCTCTACTCTCCTCTCTACCCTTCTCTATCTCCTCCCTTCCACAGTCCCTCCTTTCTCCTATCCTCTACTCCTGCCTTCCAGCTCCTGCTGTTTGAGTCCCCTGAGGGAAGGGAACAAGGGGATGGGAACTTTCATTTGCACCAATTCAACATCCATCTCCCCCTGCTCCAGAGACTTCCACTTCCTGCTGCACAGGCCTCATCTCTAGCCTCAGGTGAGAAGAGGAGCAACCTTCCATCTGATCTCCTGCCTTTCAACTTTTTGCTGCACAGGTTCCCTACGGGAAAGTGGCAAGGGGCCCAGGGTGACTTCCATCTGCACCAACAGGACTTCACCTCCCCCAAATTGGGAGATTTCCATCACTTTTGAAGTAAATATTCCTTTGTAAAAGCCAAGCCAATTGTTTGGTGGTTAAATGAAACTGGGGTACAAGGGATCCCCTTGCAATTAAAGGAACACCATTGGTTGGGGCTTGAAACAATAGCAGATGGCCTAGATACTTCCAAACTCCCTTAAGGGTATCAGAGAACTCTAGGGGAGGGGTTAGGTGTAATAAACCTCTCCTTTCAGGAAGTGATGGCCAGAGTAACCATTATTACACAAAGGGGTGGCACCTCCGTTGGTATCCTACTCAATACCAAGAGAGCTGGAAGGGGGCTCTCAGCATGTTGGGTCAGCACTTTGTGAAAAATTTAGGGAAGAACATAGACAGATATTCTTCAGAAGAAGGGGATATGGAAGAGTTGCGATTTTTATCAGGATAGGAAATATCCCTGTCATTGAGATCAGAGATCCAAAGTAATTAAGTTGTAAGGAAGAAATTTCTGGCAAAAACTGTATACAAAGCAATAGAAAAAGTAGCTTTACAAGGTAGAGTTTACCTTTATCAGGAATATTCAAGAAAACACTGGTAAAAATCTCTCAGGGATGTTATGGGGGTGGGGTGTTGCTACGCTAGGTGAGAAGTTAGATTAGATTATTTCAACTCCACCATGCTATTAGGTTATGATATTTACCTATTAGGTTTGGTAAACATATGATAAGAATTTGATTTAAAGCATTCGCCGAGTCTCCAACAAAAAATGTGAGTGAGAACAGGAAGAGTAGCAGGCCGTGGGTGAGAATTAGGATTCTTCTATATAATCCACCCCACAAATATTTCCTTCTCAGCAAAAAATGACCAAGTGAGAGAGAAAGTTAAGCAAAATCAGACAAGACAGGAACTTAATTTTCCAGAGGGCTCCAGTGATGTAATTCACAGAACATAAAAGTAGAGGGTTTTTTGCCACAGGCATGACAAATATAATTATTGAATTAAAAAATAGGTGGAATATGAGGGCAGGAGTAGCTGATGCAGAGGCCTGACCTCCCCCACACTTCCAAATATACTTGGGGAAACTTTCAACCACACTCTTTATCTTGTGTGTAAACACAACCCCTGAATAGCTGCCAAGGTCAGTGAGGCCTTGAGTGACTTCTTGGTATAGTCGTTTTTTTGTAAGGATAAATGTGTTTTCTCCCACTATTTTCAAAATAAACACAATAACAAATGAAAGACTCTTTTTTTCTCCTTCATATCAAGGGGTTTGGCCTCCCCATCTGTATTCCAATTTCTAACAAACCCTCACTATCTGGTCTTGGGTGAGAGCTGACATCAATAACGATTCGCATTTGTAAATCACTTTAATGTCTATACACACTTTTCATTTTTACAACAATCTTGTGAGGTAGGCAGTAGGAAAATGATTATCCCCATTTTACAGATGAAGAAAGGGTAGCTCAGAGGGGTCAAATAACGTGACCAGGAAGATAAAACTAGTAATTATCTGAGCTGGGACTTAAAAGTAATCCTTCTGACTCTATCTATGATTGTTAGTCTAGATTTAGACATTATGCCATGATTCCTATTATGATGTTCATACAGGGTCAAAAGAAATAAAATTCAGTGCTAATTTGGACCCATGACAACTTTTACATGTTTAGTCAGTCCATTGAATCAGGCACCAGCAGCACATATTTCACTCAAATACAATATCTGGGTAAAAATGCAAAGACTCCTCACTTCTTCCCACCTTCTCACAGATGACAAGTGAATAATTCACCCAGGCTTGAAATCTTCAAGTTAGAGAAAGCTAGACAGTACAGGGGATAGAGTATCAGGCTGCAGTCAGGAAGACCTGAGTTCAAATATAGCCTCAGATAACTACTAGCTGTGTGACCCTGGGCAAGTCACTCAGCTTCTGTTTTCCTCAGTTTCCTCATCCCTAAAATGGGAGCCCCTACCTCCCAGGGTTGTTATGAGGATCAAATTTCATAGTAATCATACAGCACTTAGCGTAGTGCCTGGCTGTTATGATCAGGAAGTCGTCTTTCATTCTTCTCTCTTCATTACTACCTACATTTAGTCACTGATCCCTGTTCATTCTTCACACTCTGTCTCAAAATTACCCCTTCATTTCTAATCCCATTGCCGCTGTCTTAGTTCATGGTGTAATCGCCTAGACAACTACAGGAGCTTGCCCGTTGTTATGTGCTGTGTACAGCCACCAAACTCATCTGAAAACACTCCCATGTTACTCCTTTTCTCAAAAACCTTCATTAGCTCCTAATTACACACACAAAAAAACCCCAAACTTCACCCTGACATTCAAGGTGTTCTGAAGTGTGGCTTCTACTCACCTTGTTAGTTTTAGCTCTCACTAGTCCCCTAAAGTCAAACTAGTCTGCTGACCATCCCCCATACTTGCCTAGGGCTTTCCTGCCCATGACTCCATGACTGCTCATATCATTTCTGTCATCTGGAATGCTTCTCCTCCCCTTTGCTCTATTGAAATCCTATGCATTTTTCAAGGCTGGGTTCACATCTGATCTCTGACACGTAACCTTCCCCATCACCCCCAGCCAAAGTGACATCCCTCTTGTGAATTCTTAAAGCACTTATACTGTATTAAGTTATATTAGATGTCCCTTACTAAAATGTTAAGTTCTTACCAGAGATCACTTCTTATGCATTCTTGTTATCTCCCTCCCTCAGCACCTGCCATAGTGTGTTTGATATAATTTATCAAATGGATGAATGCCCTGAGGTATACAAGATATAAGTATGGTTCAAATGAACACACCCTAAGGATTCTTTTATGTTTAAGACAATTTTATAAGAATTTTTTTTAACTTATCCAAAGTTTCCGAACTTGGTTTTCTAAAATCAGAGGTCCAGAGTGCTTTTATGGCCAGTCAATACATTACACTAGTTTGGGGTTGATATACAGTTGCTTAAATCAAGTAAAACAAAAATAAATTCCCCCCCCCAAATTTCCTTTCTTCTAGCCTTCTAATCTGGTCTGCCATAACTAACATTACATTAATGTCTTCTTTACCCAGGCTTGAGCAACAGCCTTGTCAGTTTGCATATGACACAAGGAACTATGCTAATATGATGTTCCCTTCTTCCTTAATTGATCACAAAAATGCCTATCTGAGGGTTAGTACAATTGAAGCCAAAGAGTCATTTTACCTGCAGCAAGATGCAAAAGCATGCAACTACACCCAGGCGAGGATCAGAGTGGCCCCTCTAGGGATATGCTTCCATTTCAAAGAGAGATCAAACACCCCCCTCTTATCCCCTCCTCCCTCCCCAGAGATTCCAAAGGATGCTACAAGCTTGTGTCTGAGATTAATTTTTGGCCCAGCCTCAGAGGGTTTCTTCCACACACACCCCCCTCCTTTGGGGGTGGGGTGAGATGGAGAGAATAGTATGGGGGGTGGAGGGAAGCGGGAAACGTATAGAGCCCAAAAGGATCATAGGGATCTAGCAATGTGCCCTGGGGAACAGTGTCTGTCTACACAGACTTTCTGAACAAAAGGATATAAAATAAGATCTGAAGAACAAGAAAGCTATTTGACAATTAAATGGTAGCATCTTGACTTCTATAAAATAAAAGTAAAAGGATTTTTAACCCTTGAGAAAACTGAACATTACAGGGATGGTAGTCTCCATTCAGGGGCAGACTACTCACATGCTGAGAGGGTCTGTTGCAATAGTGACCTACTGCCTTCAGAAACCATAAGTATCTTTGGTACGGAGAGAATTGTGAAAAGACTCTAACCAGAACTTTAGTCACCAATGATTTTCATAAAGGTGTTGGAAATGTGGACAATAACAGGACAATAGCAAATGGCTCTGTCCAAGGACCTATGATGATGAACATCCCAGAATGGAAATAGTTTAGGATATTGATGCCTTCTCCAAATGGAATCATAGGTTGTTAAGTGATGCATTTTAATGCTGCAATCTGGTGGACCCACTATTTCAAAACTGTGTGGGTATTCACTCCTTTGGGGTAAATCTATTCTTTTTTCATTCTATGTAATTCTTGTCCACATTCTCCCTCTAAAGCCTCAAGAGAGTACCCCAAAAGATATAGGTCTTCCTCCCCTGGGACTTTTCATGTGATTTTGGTTTTTTATATGCTATAGGTACCAAGGCTTGATTTAGACCACCCATATGTTATCCTTCACTCCCCTACAATAACAATACACTTCCTTTTATGGTTACACATTAATTTTTTTACTCTACTTCTTGTGCATCTTTAGAAATACAGAATTTCCCCAAATTCTGTATGCAGTTTTTAGCTATCTTTAAATATGTGGGCTATCCCCAAAGTCTTCAGGCAGTTTTATGCTATCTTAATACTGTATGGAAACTTTGGGGACACCCTGTATGTTTTGACTAGTTACAATGCGACACCATGTATACCAACATTTCCATTGTCCTTTAGGTCACTAGCATCTTTGATTCTTTTTTGATTGTAGTGTTTTAAGATTTGCAAAAATATCCCATCCCCAAATCAAGTTAAGAAACATTTATTGGTTGCCTATTATGTTCCAGGCACTGTGCTAAATACTGGGGATAAAAGGAAAGGCAAAAACAGTCCCTGTCCTCAAGGAGCTCACAACCTAATGAAGAGAATACTTGTTTTCACAATATGCTTTTTTGTTTGTTTTTAGTTTTTGCTGGAAAGCAGCTTAGAATTGTTACAAGTATAAAGCAACTTTTCCAATGTAATCCAGCTGTTTCTTCCTCCTTTTCCATTATGGAGCCAACTGAATGACATACTAAATCTTCGAACTACATGTCACAATCTGGACAATACTGTTTTTTTTTTAATTCATCAATTTTAATGTGTGAATTGTAAGACCCACCTTCTTTTGAGTAAACATCAATCTCATTGAGGAGGCCTTGGAATGTTCCAGGGCTGGATGCAATCACCCTAATATCATGCCTAAATATGAATATTTGGAAGGCCTCACCATCCCCAGGGAACTCCTCTACTTAAATCCTATAGAGTACATCTATGGTAGTATCAAACAAAACATGTAACTTACTTTTATATTTTGCTCGAAATTAATATTGAGAGGGCCATTAGTCATTTCTCTGGTTACATTTATTAGAGAATTGTGTGAAATCTTCACATATTCATAAGAGACTTTTTGGAACAGGGATTTTAAGCCTGCATTTTACTTTATTGAATTAGCTAGACAGCTAGGTGGCATTGTGGTGTATACTTACCTGGAGCATAACTAGACTTGCGTTTAAAAAGAGGATTTCAAATCCTACCTTACACACTTATTAGATGTGACCCTGAGCAAGTCACTTAACTACTCTCAGTGCTTTAGTTTCTTCATTTACAATGTGGGAAATTTATTTATTTAGAGAGTATATGGTACGATGGATACTAGACTCATAGTCTTGGACTAGAGAAGATCTAATTTTGATTTCTTGCCCAGACACTTATTCCTTTGGGCAAACTTCTCTATGTTTCAGTTTCTTCATCTACAAAAATGAGAGGGTTGTACTCCATATGTCCTAAGGTTTCTTTCATTTCATAAGTCTGTGGTCCCATAAAATTCTTTTTGTTGTTGTAGTCACCAAATCACATAGTGGGGTCTTGAATTCATTGTACCTTTCAGTCATTTGCATGATTCTAATGATGTGGTACAGAAACATCAAACTCAAGGCCTATGGGTTACAAAACTCCCAGTAATGTGGCCTGAACCACATTAAAATGTAATTGGGAAATGCTTAATAAAATAAAATACAATAAAATAGAGATAATGTTAATTTGTGGTTTTCTAAATCACTAGAAGGACCACCAGTCTCTGTTTCTATTTGAGTTTGATCACAGATGTAGTAGTGTGTTATAGGCAGCTGTTTGCAAAAATTTACCTGTTCCTTTTTCATATTTTTATCATGCATACCTTTGATATATACATAGATAATTGTAATTTTTTTTAATGAGAAGGTAAGCATATGATCCATCTAGGGTATGTAAAAGACTCCTGGTGGATTTTTGGTAAAACCTTTGTTTAACTGATGTCATCTTGATCACCTTTTAGGGGCATTAACAAAGTCCACAACTTTTTTAAAAAGAGAAGGTGAGGAAAATTCATCCAGGATTTAAATCTCTTGTTCTGCATAGCCTGAATTATCTAATGTAAATCATATTTTCCACCCAGCTCCTCCCCTGCCTCCTGAATTTTCTTTCCTCAAATCATTTCAAGCCACAAGATGGGATTCATATTTGGTAAATATAGAGCCACAAGTAGCTATTTTGGCACCAGAAGTAAGAAGCGATAAACAAGTCCTCAAATCAGCTTTGAAATTTGTGATGTGAAATAATACAAGAAGTAATTAAGACAAATCCAGTCCTGTGGAAATAGAGACCCCCAAACAATTTGATCACCACCCTGAGTGTGGGGGAAGGAAGAGGGAGACAGAGATTCTATTCCTTTCCACCATGGTGAGACCAGGGCACCATAAAGCAGCTACTGGGGAAGTTGCAGACTTTGAAAGGGGGATATCTAGCAGGACCAGGAAGGAGTTCACCTGTAACACCTGGAAAATGAGGAGTACCACTGGGCAGCTTCCTACTTTAATAGTATTTGCTATCTGGGATGTTAAAGAGGTAAAAATGACAAGTTATCAAAATATAAATAAAGCAAGCAAAAATTATACAGCTTTAACAAACATTTAAAAATTTTGCATCCTCACAAAGTCCCAGTAGCCCAGCTCTGATTATGTCACTGGAACAGAAATGAATATTAATTAACATGAACATTTAATCACTTATGTCATTATAAAACAACCACATTTCCCATCCCTGTTTTCCCAGGCCAGGCCAGACTCCACAATTTCTGCTTATTATTAACTTATTACTTTTGCAAAGATAGAGACCATTTTTATTCATTTTCTTTCCTCAATAATACCTTGCACAGAGTAGGCTCTAAAAAAATTTGCTGAATGAATCAATGAATGGAGTCTGTAGAGAACAATGATCTCGATCGAGAAAAATAATAAGAAATTGTTATTTGCAGAGGAAACATGAGGCATTACAAAGAATGCTCACAAGTATATAAAAATCCTTATTAAAATGTCTCCCTCTTAATAATACTACAGTAAATGATTTTTTGAAAAGGAAATTAAATTCCTTTGCAACATTTCTTCTTTCCCCACAGTTGGCTCCTTTGAGAAAAGCCAATTCCCCTGGCTTTTTTCTCTTGAGCTTCAGATAGAAGTATTAAAGCTTAGTGATCTTTCCCTGAGGTTTAGTGCACTGTAAGGGACCACTTCCAGCTATAGGTTTGTTCATCTTATATTTTTCCCCTAATTGCACCTAATCCTTCTTATTCTCTGACAGAATATAGAAACGAAGGGGCCCAGCCCATGTCTCTTAGTTTGCCTCATGCAAAAGTCACAAATATGACCAAGCATGGCATACAATTGGCCTCCTGAATCTTGAAAAATCGGGGGCAGGAATTAGCTAGTGGCTTATTTGGAGGGTTTAACTGATGAAATGCAGGTCACAATTAGTTGCCTATGCAATTTTCACACCTGTGGTTCTTTAGCTTTGAGGGTGCAGGTGGCCTAATGCAGGTCTAATTAGTTCCATGTCATTAATTATTTATATGGAGCTTATCACCCTGTGCTGGCAATTTTTGTTGACTCAAAACTGCAGGTGCTAGGAGGAAAACTGCCCTTTGAAAGTCTGGACACATAGCTCAGAGGTCTTTGCCTGAGCATATTGCTGCTTGGCTGCCTTTCCATAAGTAAGTAGTGTTATTCTCATCAACTAAGATGTTTATGAGAGGAGATAGATAATTTAAAGCGAGTGCTGGCTATTTTTAAGGTACGAAAGTTACTTTGGGTGGCTCACGCTGAATAGTATTTTTAATACGTATTTGAAACGAAAAAGCTTTAAAACAAAGTTCTTCCATTTTTAATGATTGCCTCATTAAAGGAAATCACAAAATAAAAATCAAATGGTGCTCTATCACTTAAAGCTAGTTGTTCATAAAAGATAAAATTTAGTAAAAATAACACTCTACAGGAAATTCCCATCACTGACTCATCCTTCTCATGTCATTCTGATGTGGCGGAAAAAATGAACACACAAGGAATGACTTCACTTTTGTGAACTTGAAGACTAAGTACTCATGGACAGGACCCCCTTTCCACCCACGACCATGTTTTCATTATGGCCACCGATTTCCTAACTGAAATGGGATTTACTCTTCTCCTCATTGAGATTAGCATTATGAATCTGAGAGTCTCAACTAAACTATTCTTTGCGACTCCAATCCAGTGGGCCTCTCTCCATTATTCCTCCTCAAGAGCCACCCGGTTTCCCCTTCCCCATCTACTTTCACCTACTTAGCAACAGAAAAGTTTTTATATTTCCTACCCGGGTGAAAAGAAAGTAGAGGAAGGGCTTCTTGATCCAGCCTTTTGGCAAAATCTGGACATCTGAGACACTGTAGAGTCCATTTAGATAAGCAACAAACCCCAAATTAGTTCTACCTTATCCTAAAAAATAGAGATTTTTATCAAGTTAGTATCCCAATGAGAAAAGAGGGCCTGGGATCCCAGGAGGCCCTCTGTCTTCTTCCTTCTCTGTTACCCCAGTTCCCTTTACTCTCCCTCCCTGACAGATAGGCCTCCATTTTGGGGATTGTTTCATCTGCAATCAGAGCTAACAAACAGTTGTAAATCAGCCATTATTATGGGCTGTGATAAGACACTGGGTTTTCCCATACAGAGCTACACTTGGCTCCCGTTTACAGGCTGTATGATGTGCATTATGAAGAAAAAAAATCACACATGAAATGCCCAGTTCTATGAATAATTAATTGGAGGTTGGAGTCTGTAAGTAATGTTTTTTTTTTTTAACGGAGTTCCCTCCCTCCCCCCACATAAAACTCTTGTATGAAAAGGAGAGAGCAGGCGTTAAACCTGCCCTGGGCTGCCCCAGGCAGCCTTAATTAGGGCCTTTGGAAAAGCTCCCTTCACTTCCTATTTGAATGGTTGAGCTTTGGCTCTTTCATGCAGCTGATAGCTTAGGCTGGGCTGCCTCCCTCTCTGAGAAAAGCTGAGAGAGCCATTTGTTTATGGGATGGGTAGGGATTGCATAGGCTCTCTTTATGCTGCTACACTGTGTGTGTGTGTGTGTGTGTGTGTCTGTCTGTCCTTTTGAAGCCTTTAAAGCCCCTTCCACAGAAGTCTGTCTTTATGACAGCTCTGGGCTTTGATACTTTGAAAGATCTGTGACTTCATCTCTGTGGGTACTCCTGCCACCTACGCAAATCGCTACCTTTACACATTTGGTGAGTTGCTATGGCTCAAAATTGGTGCATCCTATCTTCTAAGCGATGAGACTCTGTACCAACAGACCGTCTCAAGCTCTTCTCTTAGCTTTTTCAACTTGGTAAGACCTACCTAAGCTTGTGTTTATAAGCATGTATATTCCTAGTGAATTTGAGGGATAACGTAGTATAAAGCTTTGGAGTCAAAGGCTCTGTGTTTGAATCCCAGCTGTGCAGTTAATATTTTGGTGACTGAGCACTCTGGGCCTCAGTTTCCTCATCTGTAAAACAAGGAAGTAGAACTAGGTAATCGATAGGGTCTCTTCCAGCTCTAAATAAGATCCTTACATTGGGTCCTCTCTCTTCCACAGTGGGACATTGAATTAGGATATCGGTAGAAAGACAGTAGCTTTAAAATCAGTACATTTAAAACAAGGAAGCATTTACTATATAAAAAAAAAACAAAACTAAGATCTAAAAATATTGGTCAGCCTTTACCTAGTGGTGGTAGAGCTGGGGCTGGAGCAAAGGAGACAATAAAGAGAGATAAGGTGATAGCAACAAAAGTTCATAAATTAGAGGGTTGGTAAGGTACAGTATAGAAAGAATTGCAGTTGGTGCCAGGGGACATGGGTTCAAATGGGTTCAGAATCTCTGATGCTTATTATCTTGGTGGCCTTGGGTGAATCACTAAATATCTCTGGTCCTCAGTTTCTTCATCTGTAAAAAGAATGGGTCTCTGAGTCCCTTCTATTTCTGTACCTTTGATATTCTAGTTTAATACTCCGTTGGCCTTGTTTTCAGGGGCTGGTCTCTTTTTAATCTGGGCCTAAGTTTGAGTGAATTAAGAATTACAATTTTTCATTGACCTTGCAGTGGAAGGGACCCATTGGGAAAATCTGAGCCACCCTTGTTATAAGGACCCAAAGGAAATTTGCCTGGAACCTTTGGTATAGGGATCCTTGGGGAAATATTGGAATGTCCTTTGTGGAAAGGGACCCATAGAGATTTCTGGCCAGGCATCAGTTAGATGGCTCCGTTTTCTGAGGGAAATACCAAGAAATTTGGTTTCTCACCTGATAGTCAGGAGGTGACTACATTGTCCCCTGTGGGAAGAGCTCTGGGTATTTTGGGAGTGAAAGTGGAATTAGTTTAACATTTTAACATCACTTTATCACTTTCTCTATTTTTACTTTTGTTAGTTGCTTGTGTTGGTGTGTATTATTTCCTTTTATTTTCTCTTTCCTCTATTTGCTTGGGTCAGGACAGGCCCTTGTTAAATACTAAGGATACAGGAACCTCTGCAGTGCTATATTAAATGTCATTTGTTGAATGTGCATAACTCTGCATTGAGGGGGGATTGTGATTTCTGGATGTATGATATCTGTATTGCATGGGCTATTGGAGGACTCTGATAGAAGGACCTAGAAAAAGTGACATTGCTGAGCCTCCTCAAGAGCTCGGGGGACTGTTCTGGATTTGGAATTTGAAGAAAAAACTACTAAGTTCACCCCATTGATTTGCAGAGGACAGCAGATGTTTTTTAAGTGGGAGGGGACGAGTGTAGCTCCCTGCTGGGAATGCATATGGAGGGGTCCTTCTCCTTTTCCTCCTCTTAGAAGAGGCAAAGATATACTCCTATTGCTTTTCTCTCTGCCACAAGGAAATATCATCATCATCATTGGCATTTATATATTGCTTTAATGTTTTGCAAAGGGTTTTACAAATATTATCTCATTTTGTCCTCGCAACAACCCTGAGCACTGATATTATCACCCCCATTTAACAGGTGAGGAAACTGAGACAGCAGAGGTTAAGGGACTTGGAGGGGCACAATTTTTTGGACCTCGGTTTCCTTATTTTTGAAATGAGGGGCTTGAACTAGATATTCTCCAAATTTCCTTCTAGCTCTAACATTTTAGGAAAGGAACACAAATTGACTGTAACAGGAATTCCTCATTAGTGTTTTCCCCTGTAACTCAGAATCTAAAGAGGAATTAATGAACTCTTTAATTATATCATTAAATTTTTATAGGCTGGCTCTATTTAAAAACATATTTTAAGTTGCAACTTTGCAATCTCATGGAGTGGCCAGTAAGGTTTGCAAACCGAAAGCCTGGGTGCTAGAAGAATGCCACCTCAGCATCTAAAATATACCACTAACTATGTGTTACTTCGACTTCACTCAGAAATAGCAGAGAGAATGATTTGGCTTAGGAGACTTGGTTGTCTGTTGGGAAAGTGTTTTTTTGGTTTTTAAAATAAAGAATTATGTGATACCTTGGAAGGTGAGGTTGTTAGGGAGGCTTTGTAGTTGTGAAACTCCAATGGTTTCAAAGAGCTCAGAATCTGAACCAGAAATAATTCATTAAATGCCAGAATAATTAAATCAAAATATGACAATGACTGTTTTGTGCTTTAGTTTTTAGACACAAAATTTAAAAAAAAGAGAATTGGGAAATTATGTTAGTTCTCACTAAATATATATAAAACAATAACTACATTACAACAAGATTACTAGAATATATTTTTTTCTGCTGCACAGAAATTCATGATATTAGAAGAGCCCTTGAGACCAAGGCTCACAGATTTTTAGCTAGAAGGGAATTTCAAGATTCTTTGGTCTGTGCCTATCACAGAATAAATGTAAAAATTAAAACTCAGAGAGGAACAGTGACTTACCCCAAAGTTGCATTGTTAGGAAACAGGAAAGCCAGAATTTGAACCTGAGTCTTCTGACTCTAAATTCAATGTTCTTTGCACTATTCTATAGTGCAGCTCTGTTTTTGGCCTGAATGTAGGCCTAAAATTAACTTAGGAATAACTCAAACCCACATCCTTTCTCCAAAATTCCAATGATTTTGGAGGTTTTATCTTCATTAGTTTCACTTTCCTATTTGAACTACAGCCAAGCTTCTTCAACTCACTTGGAGATACCTTACCACTTCCCTAATGTATTCCCTTCACTGTGCCCTAGTCTAGCTAATCACTGCTTTCCTCTCCCAAAACATTCATCCACACAGAAAGGTTTGAGTTTAAGTTAAGATGTAAACAACAAGCTTCTCTCAGGACTGACCTGAGCACGAGTACGAGTACGAGTACGAGTAGGGATGGAAAAAGGTCCTTCAGGTAAAACTACTTACCCTCTCCATGACATGGCTAAGTGCTCCTGCCTTTATTGATTCCAGCAGAAAGTGTTTAAAGGTTGGGGCAAAAATCATCATAGTTTCAAGGGGGAAAAAGCATACTTTACCTCCTTTTCTAAGCTTTTGAATGATAGGTTAGGATCGTGGTGAGAAGAGAAAGAAATCAGTAATTATGTGCTCATTCCTAAACTTTAGCAACTTTTTGCCTGTAGATTTTTTTTTAAATCGGCCTTTCATCTGTAGACCGTTAGCATGTCTCTCTTTGCTTGTACAACAAATAATTCCAGGTGAGCGATGATGGGAGCCTCAGCTAGAGTGGTGGCCATCGGAGCAGAGGGAAAGGGACAGGTGTGAGACCTGTCGTGGAGTTAAGACTTACAAGATTTTGCAAATTATTGGATCCTTGAGGTTAGCAATAATGAGGAGCTAAGAATGATGTTGAAGAAGCAAACATTTTGAAATTATCTTAAACTGCCTTATGTTGGTATTTAATTGTGTGCATGTCTGTGTGCCTGTATGTGTGTCTGTATTCCTTGTCTCTTCAACCTCATTGAAAGTTCATTGTTAGCAGGGATCATGGCTTACATTCCTGTCTCCCCCACAAAGCCTAACACAATACTATGTATGCATGTGTGTATGTGTGTAACACATATATAACATATGCATTTTTACATATGTTTTCAATGTTTAAAATTTGTAAACATTAAATATTTAAACATTATTAAATATATATTTCAAGTCTTGTATATGTCATAACTGAATGTAAGACATGCAAAATCAATTTCTGTAGCTTTTATGCGGGGAGGGAGGGTGACAAGAACAAAGGTAAAGAATACTGTGTAGTTTGCTTTAAAAAACAAACAAACAGAGGCACGGGTCTGAGATAAGCTTGCTACCAGCAGCTACTGACACGGATTTCTCCCCAAGATTCCTTGTCTTTAGGAAGCCAGAGCTGGTTAACAAATAAACTCAATTAAGCAGGCAGATTTCAAAGACTGGTGTCTGATCCTAGTCTGACAGAGAAATAGAAAAGTTCTCCTAGGAGTCTAATATTTTGCTGCTGATAAAAGTACTGAAAAGGCCTTCATGGATATTTCATTTTCAGTAAGAGGACCAGTTAGCCAGCTCTATATGACTAGTTCACCAAAGGTCATCTAGAAAGGAGGAAATGACATGAGGCATTGTAACAATGAGGCACATGTGGTGACTTTCTGCACACATTCTTTGCACCTAATTATATGGTATTTGTGCAAAATTACCCATTTTATGTAGCATTCTTAATATGCTTCAAAGTGCTTAGAAAAAAGCTCTGTGTACAAATGTAAATATGCTTTCAAGAGAAGCTTCCACCCAAGCTTTTGTTAAAATCTTTCTAAGTAATCCTGGAGCACCACATTTTTACACTTAGATCTAATCATTACTAAAAACATGACTCTGAAGTTGTACCTATTGGGGTGTGTTGCTCTTAAAGATTGCAACACATTTTATAAACTCTAAATTATTAACATTCGGGCTCCTGGGGAAGTAGGTTGGGTAGGTGGTCAAAGAATCTAAAGTCAGAGCTCATCAAAGGAGTGAGTTTCTTTAGGGCAAGTTCTAGAAATAACAGTGACAAATATGAGTAATCTGCTTGCCTTCATCCATTCCTCAACAACCACCCTCCCAGTGGACAAACATTTCTAAAAAATGGCCCAAATATTTTCAAAAAGTCTGGAGGGCTTCTTTTTTCTCAGGTCAGGGGAAGAAAATTGGTTGGTATAGAGCAAAGTGCAGAAACTCCAGTTTTGGAAATCACTGCTGAATTAAAAAGTACAAAATTATTTTGTAATATAAAACAACTCTTAACTTTTCTTTTATTCTCAATTTTATATAAATTTTTTTTTCAAAAAAGAAATAGCTTTGCTCTGATTTCTCTCTCTGTCCCAACCCCTCACTGAAAAAGCAAGAGAAACAAAATTTCAGACACGTAGTATCAAAGGAAAGCAAATTTCTACATTTCATGTCCTCCGCAATGTTGTTTTAATCTGCACTATGAGTGCATCACCTCTCTGCTCAGGAGGTGGATCATCTTTCATCAGGAGTCTTCCAGAATCTCAACTGGTCACTGTGATTATCAAAGTTTCTAAGTCTTTCAAAGTTAATTGTCTTTGCAGTTTTATTTTTGATGTATAAATCATTCTCTTGCTTGTTCTTACTTCATTCTGCATCAGTTCATTCAAGTCTTTCCCAATTTCTCTGAAATCATTCCCTTCCTTAACTCTTTTTCTATATTAAATGAAAACAAAAGGATATGGTGGAGCAGATACATTAAGCTGATGGTATCTTCTATTCTCACTGTTCTACAATAAATATGTATTGAGAAGTTCCAGACATTTGGGTTTGCATCTCAGCTATGGCCCTAGACTAGTGCAACCTAGATCATTGATATAATGTTTGAGCTGGAAGGAATCTAAAAGGTCAATGAGCCAGGCATTGGTCATTCTGTGTTTGATTTCCTTATTTGTTAGAGACCAGAGGAAAAGCAACACAATGTCAGGAAGCTTTACAATTGCACCATTTGAAGTCTGGTTATAGGAACGAGGGATACTGAGCTTGCTGAAGAGAGCACAGAGAAGTATGATACTTGTCTTCATTCATTTGAAGGGCTGTCATATGGAAGAACAATTAGATATATACCGTTTAGCCTAAGATAACAGAAACTAGATGATTAAGTGGATATTGAAAAGGAGCGAATTTGGGCTTGACGTAATGGAAACTTCCCTGACAGCTATCCATCCAAAAGTGAAATGGGCTGCTTTGAGAAGTAATGTGTTGCCCTTCACAAGGTATGTTTGAGCTGAGGCTGAGTATTCACTTATGGTATGATGTAAAGTAGATCCCTATTTGGGTAGAGATTGGATGAGGTGGTCATCCTACTTCTGGGGTACTTTAAAGGGGAGAAGGGATTTTAAAGGCGGTTGAGGAAAGGGTATATTCCAGACACGGGAAACCACCATCTATGCAAGAACACTGAAATAGGAGATGGAATGTCATTGGCAATGATTCATTGCCAGGCCAGTTTGATTGGAGGGTACGTATATGAAAAGAAGTAATAGAAACTAAGATTGGAATACTAGTTGGGAGCCATATTTGTAGGGTTGTAAATGCTAGGCTGGGGAGTTTGTGTTTTATTCTAAAAGCAATAACCATTGAAGATGGCTGGAGTAGGTGAAAAACATTGTTAGATCTGTGTTTCAGGAATGTCAATTTGGCAACTAATTGTATAAAGAATAAAATGAAAGGTCCTAAGGCCTTTATGTAGCTTTAGATATGTTGGGAGTGACTAAATAAATACATGAATGTTATAACAGAAAAATTTGACACCTATTTTCACCATCATCAGATTCTCATTTTAATCTGCATTGTTTTGTGGCCTAATGCTAATTTTATATATCCCATGAATGCTGAATATATAGTTAGAAAGATTTCCCCAGGACCAGTACACATCAGGCTAATAGTTATTTGAAATGCCTAGTAAGATATGATTCCTACCTAAAACAACTTACTACTCAATAAAAGTGCCAACATTAATATGCATATATACATTAATGTATATGCACATATACAGTAATATTATGGTCAACATTAATATGCATATATACAAATACACATACATGTAGATATATGTCTATATGTCTCATATATAGACATATGTACACACAAGTATATTTATACACACAGTAATTACGAGGAAGAACTGACGAGAGAGGAAAGTTATTTGTATAACTGAAGGATGCCAGAGTTGGAAAGACCTGAGAACTTATTTAGTCCAACTCTTTCATTTCATAAATATGAGTAGAAAGAGACCCAGTGATGTATACTGTAGTGATTTGTCCAGGTTAATGCTAAGTATCAGAGCCAGAACAAGACTCTGGGCTTCCTACCTTCTAAGCCAATGCTCTTTCCATTACATTGCGGCTTCTTCCAAAGCTCATTCCTCTCCCCACCCCACCCTCACGCCATCTGTAGTAACTGTGATCTCTATTCCTTCTCTTCCTTTCCTGACTCTGCCCTCCATTTCTCCCATCCCTGCCCTCTTGTCTCCCTTCCAAATTCCTTCTCCTTCCCACATGCCGTACTTGCATTGTGTCACAGCAAGTCAAGAGATCCCTCATTTTAGAGAGTAGATATATTTCCTAAAAGCTATTCCTAAAAGAATACTTCTTCAATGTTGAATTGTATTTTTTAATCTGTTTTTACATACAACTGAAGGTTTTATTAGGAAAAGACTAAGAGGAACATAACTGATGTGAAAACATTTTCAGGAATTTTTTTTTTTGTGTAGAAAAAGGAGTAATCTTATTTTTGTTGCTCCAGAAAACAGAAGTAGGATTAATCAATTAGGAGAAAAAGGTAATTATACCTATTCATACAACTCCTCAATGGTATCCAGTATAGGAAGAAAACATGAAACTCGTAGCTACTTAAACACAATTGAGTAGCAATTGGTCTTAGCTTTGGTCAAATGAAATAATAGATATGAAGTCATGTTAACTAATTGTGTCTGAGCTGACCCGAAGGGAGGAGTCTATGTAGAAATACAATGAAAAAATGATTCCAAATGCAGCCACTGTAAAGATGGGCAAGTGGAGGAAATCATTAAAGGAAAGAAAATGTTATGTAGAGGAAAGAGTGCTTGATTTGGACTCAGAACATTGGAGATCATATCCTGTGAGATCTTGGGTGAGTCACTGAAGATGTTTAAGCCTCAGCTTCATGTCTGGTAAATGAGGGCATTGGACCAAATTATCTCTAAAGTCCCAAACAGTTCTAAAACTATAGTCCTCTTGAAATTGGTAATGGGAAAACAGAAGGAATTTGTTCATAATCTTATAATTGGGAAGGTCTTTAAACAGTGATGATTCTCAGACTTGAGGCATACCTAAAATTAAGGTGTGTGTCATAATACGTCTCAAGGTAATCATTGTCTTTATGGATAACTTTTACAGTAGCAAATTTCTGTAGCTTAGGACTTAATTAATTTGGACCACAGTTAGAATCTGTTTTATTCGACACAGGCTAGTTGAAATTTAGTTTTCCATTATCGATGAATAAAAGATTGATTAGGCAAATTAAAATTGCAAATAGGATTGACCAGAGGAATGTTTAAATTTACTTAAGAGAGTAAATTGTTTGCAAACACTTGTAGAAGTATCCATTGCTATCAAACAATGTGTTAATTAGAAAGATCCTTATCTATTCAATAAAATAGCTTTGTGCAAGCTCTTCTTAGAAACATGTTCTGCACCAAGGTATAGTTACCTGATATATTGCAAGCTGTAAAAATCGTATTTTTTATAAAAATAGACAATGATTTTTATTTCCAGCAATTTGTACTTCACTTTCCTGTCCTGTAAATGCCCTCCTGGTCCTTAATTGTGAAGATTTACAATTCATTTGTAGAATGAAGCATAACTGTGAAAAGCTTTAAACTTTTTATGAGGAAAAGTTGTAAGATAAGAGAATCGCTATATGACTCAGCATTTTGCAAAACATAACAGTTACATAATTGCATAAAGGCTTTATTTCAAAGTTTGCCCTTCATACAGATCATGTATATATAGTACATGCCCCCAGCAGAAGTCACCCAGATGAACATGTATACATGATTTAAATAGATTCCTTAAGCCTGTTTAGAAATACAGGAATTTTGGGGGAGGAGGGTAAATTATTAAAAGGGTAATTTCATTTCTTTAAGGAGGTCATAAGAGAAAAGATGCTTAACTGATTCACTAGTGATATATGTAACTCAGAAATAATCTGATGCAGTCAAGCATTTGCCATTGTACCACTCTTATCCCGCAATGGTCCAGAAGTATCCATCTATAATAACCATACAAAGATCTAAAAATGCCCAAACCACATGCATATGTGTATCAACAATTCTGCTATGGGTACTGTAAATATTCCTATGCCTTTTTGGCAAATGATGAAATTGAGGTAGAAAGTAGTTAAATGACCTGTCCAAAGTCATACAAGTTATAAAGGGAAGGTTAGGAGACATCTGGAAAAGGAAATGCTGATCACTAATAGCCAATATGGCTTCATTAAAAATAGGTTATTCAGGGCTAAACAAATTGTGGATTTTTAATCTGATGAGAAAACCCCAATGGGGAGGGCGGAGCATGGTTAATATGATAGCTGTCTTCAAATGTTTGAAGGGCTATCATTTGAAAGAGAGATTAGATGTTTTCCTTGGCTTCAAACATCAGAACTAGGTAGAACGTTTGAACTCTTGATCCCTCAATTCTTCCCCAATGCCTCATTCTTGCATTAGTTATACTCGCCCTCTTCCCCATCTGGACTCCTTGGTGAATCAGCTCAGCTCTCTCTGGTCTTCTTCCCTCAAGTCCCTGCCTCCTTTATCATATCACCAATCTTGCTAAGCTTCGGCCTTGGATCACTTCCACCATCCACTGCCTTTGTGACTGAATGAAGCTAGAAAAAAATCATGAAACCTAGCTAACTGGGTCCACTTTGAATTTATGTTACATAACCTCAACTGGGCCCTTACTGCTAGAAGGCAATCCTATTAGACCTCCCTAATTAATTCATAATTCTACTCACTACAAAAGCTCTTCTAAACCTTTTCGTTTCTTTTCCAACCTCCCATGGCTCCCCTGCTCAGCACCTTCTCAGCCAAGAATTTTGCCTCATATTTTAGTGGAAAAAAAATGAAGCCATTCCCCTAGAGCTTTCTCTTCTTTCCTCCTCCTCATCTCACAATACCTAGGTACCTGCTGCCATTATCTCCTTTTTTACTCCTATCTCACATGAGATGGCCCCTTCTCCTTTCCAAGGCAAACCCCTCCCATTCTATCCCTGCAACTCCAGCAGATTGTCCCCTTTATTATCCCTGTTCTTTCACTTATTTTTAATCTCTCCTCATCTACTGTCTCCTTCCATACTGCCAACAAACATGACCGTATCTCCCCATCTTCAAATAACTTTCACTTGATCTATCTCTTCTAGCTATTATCATATATCTTTTCTTCTTTTTGTGGCCAAACTCCCTGAGAAGGCCATCTATAATAGGCACTCCACTTCCTTTACTATCACATTCTTCTAAAATCTCTACAATCTGATTTCTGACCTCATCATTCATTGGAAATGGCACCCTCCAAAGTTATTAACAAGTTCTTAATTACCAAGTTTAGTGGTCTTTTCTAAATCTTCATCCTTTTTTTTTTTACCTCTCTGCAGTCTTTGACACTGTTTACCATTCTCTTTTCCTTGATACTCTCTTCTTTCTGGGTTTTTGGAACACCATTCCCTTCTGATTGTCCTCCTACCTATTCTACTATTCTTTCTTAGTCCTCTTGTTGTATCTTTATCTAGGTCAAGCCCACTCACTGTGGGTATCCCACAGGAATACCCTCTTCTCTTTTTCCTCTATACTCCTTCACTTGGTGACCTCATCAGCTCCCATGGACACAATTATCTCTAAGTCGATGATTCTAAAAATCTACTTATCCATCCCTAACCTCTCTGCTGACTTCCAGATTCACATATCCAACTGCCTATTGGATATCTCAAATTGGACATTTAAGATGTCCTGTAAACATCTTAAAAACAGAATGTCCAAAACAAATCAACTCATTATCTTTCCCCCTAAAATCTCTCCACTTCAGAACTCCCCTATTTCTGTGGAGATTGCCACCATCCTCCCAATAACTTGGACTTAAAGTCTAGGTATCTTCTTCAATTCCTCACTCTCTCTCACCCTTCATATCCAATCCAACTCCTGTTGTTTCTATCTTCATAACATTTCTCAAATATATCCCCTTCTTTCCTCTTGATACTGTTACCACTGTTACCACTCATCACCTTACACTTAGATTATTATAATAGCCTACTGGTGGCTGCCACAAGTGTCTCCTCACTCCAGTCCACCTTCTACCAAGTTGTCAAAGTGATTTTCCTAAGTCAGGTGTGACTATGCTGTCCTCCATTCAATAAACTCCAGTGGCTCCCTATCACCTCTAGGATCAAATATAAAATCTTCTGACATTCAAAGTCCTTTATAACCTGATCTCTGCCTACCTTCCCAGTCTTCTTATACCTTTCACCCTTCCATGTATTCTCTGATCCCTTGACACTGACCTCCTTGTTGTTCCTCAAACAAGACACTATATCTCCAAACTGGGCATTTTCTCTGGCTGTCTCCCTATACCTGGAATGTTCTTCCTCCTCTTCACTTCCTGGTTTCCCTGGCTTCCTTCAAGTGCCAGATAAAACTTCACCTTTTGCCAGAGGTCTTTCTTAGTCCCCCTAAGGCTGGTACCTTCTCTCTGTTCATTATTTGCAATTTATCCTGTCTATAGCTCATTTGTATATAGTTGTTTTCATGTTGTCTCTTCCATGAGATTATGAGCTCCTTGAGTGCAAGCACTGTCTTTTACTTTTTTTTCCTATCCTCAGCACTTCATGCCTGGCACGTAGTAGGTACCTAAAAATATTTATTAACTAACTGACCAATAATTGAGCTTCCTCAAGGTAGAATGGACAACCTTGGGTGGCAGTAGATTCCCAACCACCTAAATTCTTTAAGCTAAAGCTGAATGACCATTTGTTGGTGATGTTATACAGGGTCATGTATGGGTCAGGCTGGATGGCCACTCACTTTGTAGGCTAACAGATCTAGAGCAGAGCTCAAAGGCCATCTCCACACCCCTTCCTGCCTCCTGACCACTTTGACAGATGAGGGAGCCAAAGTCCAGGGAGGTTAAAGTGATTTGCTAAAGGACACACAGGTAATAAGTATCAGATGTGGGACTGGAACCTTGGTCCTCTGACATCAGAGCCAGTGTTCTTTCTACTGTACCAACATGATTTTATAATGATTAGTTTAATTCTGTTTTCCATTATTTTGTATTAACATTCAAATAGCCCTTTAAATTTTACAAAGCATTTTACATATATTATCCCATTTGATCTTCCCAAGAACCCTATAAGGTAGGTGCTATTTTTATTTCCACTTCAGAGATGTGGAAATTGAGACTAGGAAAAGTTAGGTGACGTATAATGTCATGTAGCTCACAACTGTCTGAGGTAGGATTTGAACCCAAGCCAACGCACTATCCGTTGTATCATTTAGCTGCATAAATTGCCTCTCCCATTATTGTAGTAAAATAAATAAGAATCAACCTTTAAATTTTTTTTAAAAAAATCATGTTAGAAAATAGCTTAAGTCTAGTGTAGACACAGCATAGATTGTACCTAAATGACTTCTTAAAAGACATTTATGGGCAATGCTCCCAGTGGAGTAGGATAAATTGGGATGAGGCATTATGCCATCCCACTTCCTTTCAGAAGGGCCCCAAACCAACTACTTTTTATAATGGCTTAGGCTAAATTTGTGCCTGTGGACAAACTATCATACTTGTTCATTTTTCTCATTACAAGTCTCCATGTGTGGATGAGACCCAAAAGAGTTTAGGGTGAGTAAAACATAACATTAGACCATATTAAGCCATTTTTTTCTTAAACTGGAGTTAAAAAGTCAGGTTTTCTTTCTTTTTCTTTCTTTCTTTCTTTCTTTCTTTCTTTCTTTCTTTCTTTCTTTCTTTCTTTCTTTCTTTCTTTCTTCCTTCCTTCCTTCCTTCCTTCCTTCCTTCTTTTTTTCCTCTTGGTTAGACTTTTCAGCAAGTGAAGTATGCCCCTTTAAGTATATATATCCTAAGGAAGTGCTTGTGGAACAAAAAAGAATGCACTTTCCCAGAGAATTATGGTTGCATTGTCCATGTACTTTGTACTATGTATTACTCAATCCTTGTTCTGAGATGATGATATTTTATTGCTGGAATAGGCTTTAGAGATTATTTCTTCTGCCCTCATCCTGAGGAAACTCAGGCCTAGAGAGATGAACTGATTTTTCTTATGAGATATAGGCAGCTGAGAGTCAACCTGGAATTAGAATCCAAGACCTCCTTTACCCCATCAAGGATCCTTTCCACAACCCCCCCCCCTCCATGCTATACATGAGGACATGAAAAGATACTGGGCTAGGTCTTTGTGTTTGATCACAAGGAAAATAGTAATGAAATAGTAGGAATAAATAAAAGATCACTCCTCGGGTATCCTTTCACTGAACCTCTCTAGTGCCAGTCAATTGGTCAGTCAGTCATTCAATAAGCATTTATTATGTGCTTACTATGTGCCAGGCATGGTGCCAGCCCTAGAAATACAAAGAAAGGCAACAAAAGCTTCCATGCCCTGAAGGGGAGTATATCCTAATCAAGGAAATGACATGTAAAAGAAATCATGCATATATGTAAACATATACATATGTGTGTATACACACATACAAACACACACATATTACATATATATATATATATATATATATATATATATATATATCAATGGAATGTGCCATTACAATGTTCTAACACATTGACAAGAAATGATAAAGCTAATACTACATGATTAGCTGTTGTTTGTTTTAGAAATGGAATAATTCCATTGTCTTTAAATTCATCAAATGATCTGAGCTACCCCCACAGAATTTGCTTGGTTATTCCATCAAAGGAGGATCAATATGTGTTTGTAAGGCCAAAATTCATTCTTTCTGAACAATCTGACTAATAAATTATACTCTCTTATCTTTCAACATTGGTCAAGAACTAGCTGACAACAGACAGGACCCTGTAATAAATATGAGCAGATAGTGAGTCCTCCATAATCCCTTCTCTGTCTACTGCAGTCAGTTGTTACAACTAACCTACAAAGGAAACCTGTGGAGTCAATAGCTCATTATCGACGTATGGTTTAACTGAATTCTGGTAATGATATATACGCTCACACTCATATCCAGGATCTCTGTCTCCTTTCTTTCTTTTTTTCCTCTTTCTTTTGCCCTTCCTTCCTTCCTTCCTTCCTTCCTTCCTTCCTTCCTTCCTTCCTTCCTTCCTTCCTTCCTCCCTTCCTCCCTTCCTTCCTCCCTTCTTTCCTTCCCCTCCTCCCTCTCCCTCTCCCTCTCCCTCTCCATCTCCCTTTCCCTGTCCTTCTCCCTCTCCCTCCCCCTCTCCTTCTCCTTCTCCCTTTCACTCTCTCTCTCCCTCTCTCCCTCTCTCTCTCCCCCTTTTTCATCTTCCTTTCAGTCTGTTTAAAGAAATATATCTGCCTTTCTAATTTATCCACTGAAAGATCTTGACCCAGAGTTTCCTATACTATTGAGCTGACTGTTGCCACCTGCTGGAGACATATCATGATTAAACAGCAGGTCGTGGTGGGGTGGGGGGAGGTTTAGGAAAGTATTCTTCAGTCTGGCAAGCTGGAAATATAAACAGCATGCATGCTGCCACATCAAAAGCCTTTCTGCCCCAGGAGCCCAATATTCCTTGAGATAAGAAAAGCCTGTTTCAGAAAGCAAAGGAATAGACAATGCCATTTTTGCTTCTAGCACTTTCAGGAAGTTCAAATAAATTTCAACCCTGTCATTTGTAGTATGAGGGCGATTCCACTGCTTGCCTCTTTCTTTACTACTTTGAAAGCCCAGTGATGTACATTTGTACACCACCAACAGCACTGTGCTTAGGTATATGGCTTCCTTTCTAGTCTGAAATTGGATGCCCAAAGCAACAAAGCCAGATCTTGAACCTGAGAGCCTTTTGAATCTTCAGTAAATAGACTCTAGGCTAAAGAAAACTTTATGTCTAATTTTGGAGAGGATGGAGTCGATGGTGGGTAAGGCAATAACGTTCATCATTTGACACACCACCGCTTTCGGAAAATCTGTTTGAAGTGAAGCAAATCTATTTTTAAGAGGTCCATAATTTGCTGTGCAATAGGAAATGGAAACATATTCCCTTAGATTTCTCTCCCCTCATAAATGGCCAATATCCTAGGACATTTTTCCGAGGAAAGCCAGACACGTAGGAAGTCATTGTACACAGTTTTACACGTTAAACTCATAAACTTACGGCCATTCAATGGCAAGGTTGCAAATGAAAACACCCCGAGTATCAGGAAGTGCAAAAGTTAAGGTTCCCATAGCAATGTTAACGCACACACCCCGAGTGCACATGCTGTATATCATAAATATGTTTACAAGCTTCCTTCAGTAGTAATGCTTAACACGAAATAGGTCCAATATGGGCGACTTAACACTTGCATTGCCTACCCATTAGATGGTTTAATTTTCAAGTTGAACATTTTTAACACAAATATTCACATTTAATTTCCTGTTTAATGCTTATAAGAAAAGGCACAAGGGCATAGAGAGTCAAATCTTTAACAATGCTATACAAGGGTTTTTTTTTAAGAAAATGAAAGTATTGGGTTTCTTTTCATCCATATATATATGCATATATATATATAAACGTATGTGTGTGCGTGTGTGTGTATCAACTCACCTTTCCCCCCCAAACTACTAGTAACTAGCATTTATATAATACTTTAAGGTTTGCAAAGCTCCTTAAAAATATAATTGGAGACTCACAACAACTCTGGGAAGTAGGTGCTATTATTATCCTCATTTTACAGATGAAGAAACTGAGGCAGATAGATCTAGGTTAAGTGATTTGCTCACCATCACACAGCTATTAAGTATCTGAGTCTAGATTTGAATTCAACTCTTTCTGACTCGAAGTCCAGCATTCTATCCGCTGTACCACCAAGGCTGCCCAAAGATAGATATGTTTACTCTAGGCTTTTAGGTAGCATTATAACTGAGACCTGGTGAGAGGTCAAAATAGGATTGGTTGGATGTTGTAGTGGGGATTCAATATTGAGTGTGAGTTACATTAGGTGGCCTATCTAGAACCTATCAGCTCAGAAATTCTGTGATTCTGATAAAGCCTGTTGATTCTACAAAGCAGAAGTTAACTTTCAAAGTGCCATCCAGATTTAAAACTGGAAGGCACCTTAGGGGTCATAGAGTCCAGCACTTTTATGTTACAGATGAAGACTCTGAGATTTTTTGCTGTATTGTAATTAAAAATCTAGTAGAAACATTATATGATTAAAAGAAATTATCAACCATTTGGTTATTTTTTAATCCTTTCTTCTCCTTCTCCTTCCCTTTCCTGTCTACTCAGTTGCCAACTCCTCTTTCTTCCACCTGTGCAACATCCCTTGATTCCATCGCGTTCTTTCTATTTCCATTGCTCCCACACTAATAGTACTGGTCTTTCTACCACCTACATAGGCAGTTGAAATAGCGCCCTAGCATGTCTTCCGGCCTCTTCTCTCACCTCCCTCCAATCTAGCCTTCTTAGTGCCAAAGTAATCTTTATTATTATTTCTGTGAAGATAACTCCTTATATATATACATATATATATGTATATATACATACATATATATATATATATATATATATATATATATAAGCCCCAATGTCCTTAGCTCTGGTCTCGTATCACCAGCTATCCGATGGACTTCTCTTGGATATCTCATCTGTGTCTAAAATTCAAAATTTCCAAAATAGAACTCTCTAGCTTCTTCCTAAATCTTCCTTTCCTCTACATTTCACTTCTATTCTCACATATTCTCAGGTAAGCAAACCACAAGTCAACCCTGATATTTTTTTCTTTCTCCTGAATTTCACCCCCATCCTGTCAATTGCTTAGTTTTGTTAATTCAATCTCCACATTATTTCTTACTTTCATACCCTTCTCTCTGCTCACAGGTCTACTACCCAGATTATACTCTATATCTCTCCTAGACTATTTCAGATGTTTCTGTTTCTTTTCTAGATTTTTCTCCACATGGCTGCCAGAATAATCTTACAAAGATATAAATCTGACCATGTCACTCCCCCAAAACTTTCTCTGGCTCCCTAATGCTTCTAAAACAACCAAGAGACTCCTCAGAGACTGTCTTTTAATGCATGTGTGTGTGTGTGTGTGTGTGTGTGTGTGTGTATGTGCATGCATACATACTTTTTTTTTACTTCTTCTCTTCACTAGTTTCATCTTTCTTCCTTCATAAAGACAGTCCTCCAAGCCTGGAATTCACTTCCTTTCATGTCTGCTTCTAAGAATCTTTGTTTTCATTCAAAGATTAGCTCAGGTACAACTTTTTCTCTTCAAGTATTAATTCTTTCTCCCCACTCAAATTTCCTTCTCTTTACTCATCTGCATACATACCACATCCTTCTATAAGTTCCTTGATAGTATAGATGACTTTGTTTTTGTATTTGTAGACCTGAAGCTGGGAGAGTGCCTTCCTGGCACCTAGACACTTAAATTATTATTTATTCAAATTGAATCGAGAGCATAGATCTGATTATGTTACTTCTCTGTTCACATCTTGAGTGGTTCCCTGTTGCCTCCCAAATAAAGTTCAAACTACTTTCCCTGGCATTTAAAATGTTTAACAACATGATGCCACCCTATCTCTCTTTTTCTCCTATTCTCCCTCCCACACACTGTTTCAAATGAACTGCTTTGCTTTCTCTACATAGCCCTGTTTCACCATTTACCCTCCTGACTCCGTGCCTTGATCCATGGTTTCATTCCCTAAAGTGCCTTTCCCCATATCAACTGTCACCTCCTCAAAGGAAACATCCCAAATATCCCTAATTAGCAAAGATCTTCCTTCTCAGACCCAATTTATAACTTTGGTGGGGCGGGGGGGGGGGGGTGAAGATGGTACTTATCATGTAAGGTTGAATCACACAATTATCTATGTTTATTCCTTATCTTTCCAATAGAATGTAAGCTCCATAAGGGCAGCAATAATATCAGTGAACTTTCTATTTCCTCCCCCACCCCCACCCCCACACCTAGCACAACACTCTGCACACCAAGTGACTAACAAAATGTGTGAAATGAAGAAATCCGGTGATTTTATTTCTTCATTAAACTATACTTCTCTAGAGATCTCTATACTATGAAAAGTGAAGGTTCCAAAATAAAAGAAGTTTGTTTTAAAATTGTTTTTTGTGTGTAAAAATCATCCATTGCTGATTTTAAAAACTGCTTCATTTTCAAGTCATCTGCACACAATCTTTTTTTTTAATCAAAAGACATATTATTGCTGCTGCTACTGATACTAGTAATGATAATAATGAAAACAACGAAGCACTTTACAAATATTATCTCAGTTTTCCTTATAAAAACCCTGGGAGCCAGGTGCTATTATTATCATCCCTATTTTACAGATGAGAAAACTGAGGTTGAGAGTGGTTAAATGACTTGATCAGGTTCCCAGACAGAGGAACACCCTTATTCACCCTACAACTTCTTCGGTCTTTTTTTCCCCAGGAAACTACCCTTCTCTGAGGTTTTCCACCAGTTTGAAGGAAATGTTCCCTGAAGTATTTCTAACTCTCACCAGTTCGTCTGGCTTAGTTCCAGAGGAACATAACAAGGGGAAGAGTTTCAGGCTTGTTTTCTAACCTCGATATTATCTGTATACCCAGTAGGAAAATAACTATTGCTATGTTGTCATCATACTTGAAGATTATTCTGTCTCCATGGTTATCACTTGCCAGTGAACTTGGGCTGTTATTGAGGTAAGACTCAGGACTGCCTCCAACTTGTGATCCAGGGGAGTAAGCGTAGGACCAAAGTCAAGACTATGAAGTTTTAGTATCACATCCAACTCATGACTAACTGGGTGGCCTTGAGCAAGTCACTTAACTTCATGTTTCACGTTCTCCATTTACAAAATGGGAATAACTTACCTACCACATAGGGGTGTTGGAAGAATTAATTAATGCTTGTAAAGCATCATGGTATTCCATGGATTAAAAAAACTAATTATAGCAAAGTGTGACTATTAGGTAAATGGAAAAGTAATAATGAGTTACCATAAGTCATGCACAAATTTAAATCCAATTTTTAAAAAGAAAACATCACCTTAAGGCTAAAACCAACTATAGAAAGTTTCTGTTCAGAAGACTTTTTTTTTTACAAAGTTAAGAGACTGAAAGAGATTTCGTTTCATGAAAGTTAAATGCCGCATTTTACTACGCCAGAGTGTTCACCAATCACCAAGTTTAGAAATAAGCATAATTTAACAATTCACATATTTACTATTTAAGAAACATTTTTTCATGCACTGCATAACGTATGTGCCTAAACTTCAAGGCCTGATTGAAAACTGCACTTTTAAAAGTACAGTAAAAATTTTTAAACGGCTCATATAAACACATAAAACCTACAACATACATCCCTGTGCACATACAGTGCCTTGCACATAATAGGCATTTAATAAATATTTGTTGAATTAAATAAATGTAAGTTGAACCAAAAGACATCTGTGTGAAAAAGAACCAAGACCAACTAAGAGGAAATGAAAATAGAAAGGACTAACTTGAACTTGAAGATCTCAAAGGTCCTTTAGAGCCGTAAAATATTATGATTCTAAGTTTTGCAATTTCAACACTTGAGATGCTGTATACTTCGACATATAAAGGTATTGTGATTTCATCCTTGTGGCTATTCTCTACTATGGCATACATTAAGACTTGATTTCGACCTACTAGACACTGTTCAAGAGTTGCTACGGTTGAAAACCCAGCACTCTGATGTCAACCTTTCCAAACATGACTTGGCTCCTCCTTGGAACACAGAGGTATAATAAGTCCAATACCAGGCCTCTACACAAAGCTTTTTCCAGCTTGGTACATCCTACTAGATCTTGTGTTTTGTTGGCAAAGTCTTAGAGGATCCAAAGTTGTAGCCACATCATGAAGTGGCATCATAACAGGGCTTCAGTGCATGTTTTCAGCTTCAAAACTATGTTATAACAATTCTTTGGGAGCTGGTGGGGGTAAAAAAATGGAGGAATGATAAACATGGCATAAGTATGAAGAACATCATAGAACTCAAGGCATCTTACCCTTTTTCTGCATCATGGATCCTTCAGCAATGTGGTGAAGTCTGTGGGCCCTTTCTCAGACTAATGTTTTTAAATGAATAAAATAAAATATATATGATTGCAAAGGAAAATGATTATATCGAAATACAGTTATCAGGGTATTTTTTAAAAAAGATCAGTGACCACAGGTTAAGAACCCCATAGCTTCTTAATCCCAGATTGCCTTTTTAAAATATACCATCATTGAAAAGGAATGTCATAGTTACATGAGTTATAGTTGATGTGTTGGGTTATTAGGGATGTGTGGGTATGTATGTGTGTGAGTGTGCACCTGTGTGGTGGGATCATACTTATTTAGAGGAGTAGTCATTGTAACTGTTAGGATTCTTAAAAGCAGCATATTTTTGTTTCTGCACCTTATTCAGTTTAAATAGAGTTACTTGCACGGTTCAGCACACATATCTATGTAGACACAGAGCTTTTCTTTGCAAGGTCAACAGCAAGTCAGCAAGCACTTGTGAAGTGCCTTCTCAGTATACACAGCGCTGAGCTAAGTGTTCAACAAAGGCCTGGCATCTTGCGTAGTCTTGGAAGGGAATGTTTAATATAGCATAGGCATTGGTCTCAAGGACCAATAATCTAATTTAAAAGGCTATGATTCTTCAGTATGCACTTACCTAATTAGTGAGTACAAATGTAGTAAGCCAAGCCTCATTCAGGCCACTCTGGTAGCTCAGAGATTGGAATGAAATGAGCACTCTTAAAATGCTGAAGAGATAACAAATGGAGGCTTACTTAGTCAGAACAGGGAAAGGATATTCGGCAAAGCTACATTTTGGATTCACCTGGGTACAGCTTCTCTGCTTCTATGTTGACCTTGATGATCCATCCATCAGAAAGCTGGAAAGGAACCTAGGTAACTCCTTATGCCTTGGCTTTTATGTACCCAAGTCACCAGGCAGGTATATTGAGTCTCAAGCCTTTAGTGTTATGAGTCAGTTAAATCTTAAGGATGGTTTCAGTTATTTTTAAGGAAAAAAAGCTAGCTTAGCCTAGTTCTGTGGGATAGGAACTTAGGAAAACCCAGTTGAGCATATTTGTTAGGGCCCTAGGAAACACTTCTTCTACCATACCATCAACATTAAATTTGAAACAAAATCAGTGAAGAAAAACTTTTTCAGATGAACTAATAATATCTAGCTAGGCATTGTAAAGCACTTAGCATCGTGCCTGGTACATAATATACATAAATGTTAGTTCTAATAATAGTAATTATTGTAATTACTATTATTATTAATCTCATCCTTATGAAATTGATTTGTTTAAGCCCAACTATATCACTTTACATTTATCACTATTTAATTTCATCCTCTTTGATTTGGCCCAGTATTCAAACCTGTCAAGGGCTTTTGGGATCATGACAGGGTCATCGAGTATATTCGCTATTCCTTCTACCTTTATGTCATCAGCAAATTTGACCACCAATTATTCAAGCCAGGAACAAGTTCTCTCCTCTTCCAAATTCTCTTTCTTGTTCTCTTCCTCATACAGGTACATAGTATGGAGTCATCATTCTCTCTACCAACAAAGAAAGTCTTATGCAAATGGTCCTGGGTTATGAAGATACTAATGACTCTTTCCTGGGTCTAGCCATTCACTAATTGCAATAACATTTAGCTCTATTTCTCTCTATCTTTACTATAAGAATAGCATGAGCTCCTTTAGCAAATGCTTTGATAAAAATCTAGGTTAATTATATCTATAGCATTCTCATTCAACCAATCCTCATGTGGCATAGACTTGAGGCCAGTCTACATCTTCCACATTTACCAGATCTACCAGCTTAGTGACCTGTCAGAAAAGGAAAGAAACTTAGGATTCTTATCGAATATAAATCCATAGAGAAAAGGTTGCGTGATGGCTTAGCAGCCTAGAATACTTTCCCCTGGGGAGGGTTAGGAGAGCTTAGCTTTTTATTTCTTTTATTTTGTCTTGCTTTTCTCATTGTTTAGCTTTTATTTTTAATTTTTCCTACAAATATTGTATTTATATACATACATATATACCTATGTATATGTATGTATATATATAAGCACTTATGTGTCTGTCTATTTATCTCTCTCTGTATACATATATATGTATTTGTATATGTATATGTTTCTGCCTTATACTATAAACTCAGTATACTGAAGCAGTTTGGGTTTTCGTTATGATCATTATTATTGATTATAATGATGATGAAAATAGGTAATAGATCTCAACCTTCAATTTAGCAAAGCAATTAATTGTTATCTAGTTGGTCATTAACCTTCAGGCCCAAGGGAAAAAGACGCGCCCTTGCCCCAATTTGCTTACCTAACAAGATAGCGTATGTACACCCCTTATAATAAAGAATACAAAGGAGGAAGAAAAAAATGTTCAGTAAAACTAACCTACCTGTGGCCCTCCACTTCAAAGCATATGGAATGTGCTTTCTGATATCTTTTCTTTGAGGCCATACTTGGTCATTATAATTTTACATTGGGTTTTGATAGTCATTCCTGTTCTTTGCATTTGCTTTAGTATAGTATTGTATGTATAGTTTCCATCTACAAAAGATTTTATATACTAGGATGGATTATTATTTATAAATAGTTCAAGACTTGAGTAGATCAATGATCTTTTTGACATGGGTACTTCCTTCAACGATCATAACCCAAACATGCCTTCTCAGCCTTCATACCGCTCTTGTCCAAGTCTTTCCTTAAATCCCCTACAGGGACTTTACTGGGCTTGATAGAGCTCTTCTTCCAGATCTTTTGAGATAGTAAGGGAATGAATGAGGCAGGAGAAGAGAGCTGTCTATTACATATCCTCCTTACCCCAAGACTGTCACAGCTGTAACTGAGGATTTTTATACCTGGGGCAAGCAGCACACTTTAGGAAAGTGGCAACAAAGATGCCTTCAGTTGTTGATTTTTTTACAGAGGTTGGTGGGAGGGGAGAGGGAGCATCCTGTGAAAGTGTCCCCAGGACAGGCCATTTCTGAATAGGCTACCCACAGCTCCCAAGAGATACTGACAGGGTCTGGACCTGTGATTTCTTTGGTATAGGGAACATTCAGGTGAGAACCTCTCTCTACCAATGCGAGTGGGCACCTTTTCTGTGGCATGTAATCTTAGACAGTTGCATAGAACACTGAGAAGAGTCACATAGCCAGTATGTGTCAGAGACAAGATTTGAACACAGATCTTCCCGGTTCTCAGGCTAGTTGTCTATCTACTATGAAAAGCCTTCTCTAAGAAAGACAGTCATTTGGTAGCTTCCTATTCTGACTGTAGCATTTGCTTATAAACAATGATTAGTTGTTTCTTCATATTTGGGATCCAAAAACTCTGGTCACTAGGTAATGGGCATAGAACAATAAATTTTGTTGCAAACAGATGCTTTTGAGGTGGAGACTCAATGAGGCCTGAAGCAAACTCTCACTCCACCCTACCCTCTCAATCCCACTATAACAACTAACAACTCTTTGAAAGAATGAGATTTAGAAGGGGCCTTAGGTATGACCATCTAGTCCAACCCCTTGACTTTATAGAGGAAGAAACTCAGGTTCCAGAGAAAGGAAGTGATTTGCCCAAGGACCTATAACAAGGTTCACTCAACTCTTACTGACTCCGAAGCTGAGCTGAGATGGATTCAGATGGAGCCCAAATTTTAGACTCACAGACTGTCAGCACTAAAAGGTACCTGAGCCCAACTTCCTACTTCATAAGGGGGGAAACAAAAACCCTGAGTTAATGTTAGAGTAGGGACTAAAATAATAGTGATATTATTGTCAATATTTTTATTCTAGTCCTTGCTTTAATTATAATATTATAATAACAGATTTTTTTTCTACCATGCCATAGAAACCATTTACCCTAGAAAATCTGAACTATTTCTCACATTGAAAATGAGAAACTCACCCCTGTGGGCTCTCTCTCTCTCTCTCTCTCTCTCTCTCTCTCTCTTTCTCTCTCTCTCCTCGGCATATTCCTTGTGAAAACCTCATTTTAAGGACGATGCATGGGCCATCCTTGTCTTCTGTTCTACTCCCCAGGCTGCACTCCTGACTTTCTTCAGGACCTCCTCTATCATGTTCCTGTGTCAAAGAATATAAGCCCTGTGAGGGCAGGTACTGTCCTGCTTTCATTTGCATTCCCAACTCCTAACACAGTGTCTGCCTGGCATGTAGTAAATACTTTTTTTAAAATTTATTTAATATATTTAGTTTTCAGCATTGATTTTCACAAGAGTTTGAATTACAAATTTTCTCCTCATTTCTACCCTCCCCCCCACTCCAAGATGACATATATTCTGGTTGCCCTGTTCCCCAGTCACCCCACTCCCCTCCCATCCCCTTTTCCCTTCCTTTTTTGTAGGGCAAGATAAATTTCAATGCCCCATTGCCTGTGTATCTTATTTTCTAGTTGCATGCAAAAACTTTTTTTTTTGTTTTTGAACATGTTTTTAAAACTTTGAGTTCCAAATTCTCTCCCCTCTTCCCTTCACACGCACCCTCCCTAAGAAGTCAAGCAATTCAACATAGGCCGCATGTGTATCATTATGTATAACCCTTCCACAATACTCATGTTGTGAAAGACTAACTATATTTTGCTCCTTCCCAACCCATCCCGCTTTATTGAATTTCCTCCCTTGACCCTGTCCCCTTTCGAAAGTGTTTGTTTTTGATTACCTCCATCCCCATCTGCCCTCCCTTCTATCATCCCCCCTCTTTTATCTTCTTCCTTCTTCTTTCCTGTGGGGTAAGATACCCAATTGAGTATGTATGGTATTCCCTCCTCAGGTCAAATCTGATGAGAGCAAGATTCACTCATTCCCCCCTGAACTGCTTTTTTATTTCATATATACATATATATATGCATATTCCCTTCAGCTACCCTAATACTGAGGTCTCATGAATCATACACATCATCTTTCCATGTAGGAACGTAAACAAAACAGTTCAACTTTAGTAAGACCCTTGCAATTTCTTTTTCTTGTTCTTTTTCTTGATTACCTTTTCATGCTTCTCTTGATTCTTGTGTTTGAAAGTCAAATTTTCTATTCAGCTCTGGTCTTTTCACTGAGAAAGCTTGAAAATCCTCTATTTTATTGAAAATCCATATTTTGCCTTGGAGCATGATGCTCAATTTTGCTGGGTAGGTGATTCTAGGTTTTAATCCTAGCTCCACTGACCTCCAGAATATCGTATTCCAAGCCCTTCAATCTCTTAATGTAGAAGCTGCCAGATCTTCGGTTATTCTGATTGCATTTCCACAGTACTTAAATTGTTTCTTTCTGGCCGCTTGCAGTATTTTCTCCTTGATCTGGGAGCTCTGGAATTTGGCAACAATATTCCTAGGAGATTTCTTTTTGGGATCTTTTGAGGAGGTGATCGATGGATTCTTTCAATTTCTATTTTGCCCTGTGGCTCTAGAATATCAGGGCAGTTGTCCTTGGTAATTTCTTGAAAGATGATATCTAGGCTCTTTTTTTGATCATGGCTTTCAGGTAGTCCAATAATTTTTAAATTATCTCTCCTGGATCTATTTTCCAGGTCAGTGGTTTTTCCAATGACATATTTCACATTGTCTTCCATTTTTTCATTCCTTTGCTTCTGTTTTATAATATCTTGATTTCTCATAGTCACTAGCTTCCACTTGCTCCAATCTCATTTTTAAGGTAGTATTTTCTTCAGTGGTCTTTTGGACCTCCTTTTCCATTTGGCTAATTCTGCCTTTCAAGGCATTCTTCTCCTCATTGGCTTTTTGGAGCTCTTTTGCCATTTGAGTTAGTCCATTTTTTAAGGTTTTGTTTTCTTCAGTATATTTTTCAGTATTTTTTGGGGTCTCCTTTAGCAAGTCATTAACTTGTTTTTCATGGTTTTCTCTCATCCTTCTCATTTCTCTTCCCAATTTTTCCTACTTCTCTAACTTGCTTTTCCAAATCCTTTTTGAGCTCTTCCATGGCCTGGGACCAGTTCATGTTTTTCTTGGAGATTTTTGTTGTAGGCTCTTTGACTTTGTTAACTTCTTCTGTCTGTATGTTTTGGTCTTCTTTGTCACCAAAGAAAGAATCCAAAGTCTGAGACTGAATCTGGGTGCGTTTTCGCTGCCTGGCCGTATTCCCAGCCAACTAACTTGACCCTTGAGTTTTTCAATGGGGAATGACTGCTTGTAGAGTTTAGAGAACTATGTTCCACACTTGGGGGGATGTGCCAGCTCTGCCACACTGCCTCCTACCCCAAGAACCCCCAACCTGGACTGGACTTAGATCTTCAGCAGGCTCTTTACTCCTGCTCTGATCTACCACTTAATTCCTCCCACCAGATGGGCCTGGGGCCGGAAGCAACTGCAGCTGTACTTCTGTAGCTGCCCCACCTCCGCTGCCCCCAGGGTGATAGCCTAACTGCGGTCTCCTTCCACTCCCACAGCTTTTCCCACTAACCTTCTCTGTTGTCTTTGGTGTTTGTGGGTTGAGAAGTCTGGTAACTGCTGCAGCTCACTGATTCAGGGCACTAGGGCACACTCCACCTGGCTCCTGGTCTGGTTGGTCCGTGCTGCTTATGCTGGGCTCTGCTCCGCTCTGCTCCCAGCCCCATGTGGGATAGACCTCACCCAGAGACCATCCAGGCTGTCCTGGGCTGGAGCCCTGCTTCCCTCTGCTGTTTTGTGAGTTCTGCAGTTCTAGAATTGGTTCGGAGCCATTTTTTATATGTTTTTGGAGGGACTTGGTGGGGAGCTCATGCTAGTCCCTGCTTTCCAGCCACCATCTTGGCTCCACCCCCATAGTAAATACTTAATAAATGGTTGTTGATGAGAGACCAGTTCTCTTGATCCCCAGGTTAGTGTTCTTTTAATCAGTTTGTTGAAATTTGGACTCCTTCAGGGTCGTGAAGGAAATGGCTATTCCAGAGGATTCATCCCTGTTCTCCTCTCTTGGGAAGGTCAGAATAGGCAGGGAACTTTTTGGTCTTTTCAGGAGCCCCTTGGATCCAAGTTAACTAACCTATCACCACTCCTGAGAAAGTATAAACAGCTTGCAAGGCAAACATTCAAATAGAAGTCCTAGTAATTGGAGAGATAGAGGCATTTCAGAGAATGCATGACCTTTCAGAAGGATCCCCTGCTTTGCCTGGACAAAAGTGCCTCTGCCCCATCCTCTGGCCCCTCTCTTGAGGCAGACTATGATGAGAGGCAGTAGGGAGCTCCTAGGCCTGAGAAATCATATCCCCCTCCTTGGGGCAGCCAGGACCCTAAAAAGATACTAAGATTCCTCAAATATCCTGCTTTTCACCCACAAGGAAGTTCGACAAGATTTAGATTTTATCCTACTGCCCAAGATCTAGACTCCTGAACTCAGGAAATTCTGAGAATTTGAGAAGGGCAAAATTTCAGGGGAAAGAAAATATTCCCCAGATTGGGGCTAACAAAGTATCTTCAGAAAGTCTCAGACCTCCAACAATGGGTGAGGTACTGTGACCTTCCCACTGACTTGGTTTCCCCTCTTGCCCCACCTCCTTTCTATAGGCCAAACATGGGTTGGGAAGAAGGGCATTTCCCCTAAGACTTCTTCCCCCCTCCAAAGACTTGTAATCCACCATTTACAATGAGTGAAATGGCTCTCTGGGGCAAGGCTGGACCTCTGTTCCCACTCCTAGGTTGGTCAGAATTTGGGTCCTCCAGCTTCTGAATTGGACAACATGACACATCAATTTGCTCTGTCACTGGGAGTCTAACCACCACTACCCAGGGACTCTGTTCCTCCTTTTGTAATCATTCTTTCACCCAGTCACAGCTCTACCTCTGCCATACCACTAATTCTAGCTGCCCCTTCTTCTCTCTACCCCATGACCTCACCCTCAGGCCCCAACACCAGCCTTTCTAAGAGGACATTCAAGTTTCTGCAACCTAGGACAAACTTCCTGCTCTTTTTTTCTGCTCGAGGGTAAAGTCCCACAGTCCTGGCTCTGATGATAAGCCCACTTTCTTTCCCCATTATACTCTGATACTCCAAATGCGATTTCATCAATGTGGGTACTCCCTCCACTGATACAGTTTGCAACTCATTCACATCTGCCCATACCACTCAATACATGTCTTTAATAAGACCCTTTATACCACTCCTGAAGAAGTCTTCTTTGGAAATATGTTATGGCCTATTCACACATAGCATGGACCTCTCCTTTTTCCTCTAGCTAATCTTCAACTTTAATTCTTCAGAGACAGAGGTATTTTGTGACATTATTCCATTCCATTTTTTTTTTTTGGTAAGCATATGAAACCAAAACAACTCATCAATTCAGTCAAATGATACAACCAATGTTATCACCCAGCCAGTAGACAAAATAAGCAATTGATTGCCTTTTTTTCCCACCAGGCTACACTGGAACAGTACCAGTCACAGCATTTCATTTTTAAGTGCATGCTGACTAAGAATCCAAAGGTTCTTGCCATTAAAAAAATTCAGAACTCAAGGTTATACTGTGGTAGTGTCAGACTCTCAGAGGGAGTAAACATTCCTTATCTGAAATCAGGTTTTCCGACAGCCCTGTGTATACTGGGTTTAACTAGAGTCTATTCTTTTTTTCTTCTTTCTCCCTCAGTACAAGCTAACTTCAGGGAAATCATAGCCCTAGGCAACTCACCTGACTGCTTCCCAACCCCAAAATCACAACCATGTAATGCCCTGATACATTCTCTTTTTTCTCTTTATGGTTTCTCTAATGCTCTTGAAACACTAAGTGGAGGTGTTCATTTTAGTCTCATGCACTTAGAAATTTTTTTTTCATAATAACATGATTATATTTTTAAAGCACACTCTGAAAGGCAAAATTTAGCAGTTTTATATTCTAAATATAAACATACATCTTAAGGGATATCAAAGTAAACAATGAGTGAATTTAGTTTCAAGAGATTTTTCTGGCAAAATCTTTTATTGATTAAAAATTCCAGGGGTTCCTTTTTCTTCTCCTGTGCTGATTTGCTGTTCTACTATGTCTGAAATTAACACCAAAAAAAAAGCTGATAGAAAAATAGTACTAGCTTTTTTTTTTGGTGTTAATTTCAGACATAGTAGATGATTTAATGTTTGCAAAGCATGGTCAGTTTATACCGATTTGATCCTCATGATAATCCCATGAGATATTGCAATTATTATCCTCATTTTACATATAAAGAAGCTGAGGCTAAGAGAGATTAAGAATTTGCCTGGATTTATAGCATTAGTCTATATCTGAAGCTGGATTCAAACTCAGGCCTCCCTGGCTCCAAGTCCGACATTATATTCACTGAACCACCTAGAAGCAACATGTCTATTGAATTCTCATACAGGGTATATTATTTTCTGGAGCATATAAGTTTCTGCTCTATTAACCTTTTGAAATGGGTTAGAAATAGACTTGACTTCATAAATACATGATATTGAAGGGCTAATTGGTGAAGTTTGTCAATATGCATGAGTAATCAATAATAAAAACAAATAAAAGTCTTTTGTTCAACTGCCATATTGTTGACTTCCCCCCCCCCCAAAAAAAAACTGGATCACAAAGCTTATGTTGATTTAGCCATTGGGAATCACCCATTGAATCATTCAACATATGGTATGTGTATCTGTAAAACTATCTATGATAAGGACTCTTAAAGAGTTCTCTAGAACAGTGAGAGGTTGAGTGACATGGTCACGTAGTTAATATGTGTCAGAGGCAGTATTTAAACGCCAGGTGTTAGAGGCAAGGCTTTAGGCCAGCAACCTCCAGGTTCAGGTTTGATGTTGGGACAAAATGAGGCACTCACTCACAAGTCACTGACATTGAACAAAGGAAGTTTCCTTTGCCCTAACTCAACACGGATACTCAATGAGGATGGAGTAGCACTTAGCTTCTGGCTCCCATCATATTTGTCTGGAAGTACCCTTTGGCAAATCATCAAGCTATGGAGGCTCACATGGTCTCAGGCACCTACCAAGTCTGAGAGGTCCGTACTACACCCAACTTGGACTTTTCGTGCCTCTAGACAAAGAAGCTGGGACCAAATGAAATTGTTTCAGGAAAGTGCTATTCCTATCACGTCAGATTTTCCTTGCTTTGAGGTGATCTTTCTATCTACTATGCCATATCTATATCTATATTCAATCAATATATGTATTTGTATATATATATATATATGTCATTATAGCAATAATCTTAATAATAATCCTTTATCTCATGTATACATATATATGTATATCCTGAAACATTTTTCTGACTTCTATTAGATGCCTTACAACTCTTGATGGCAAACAAAATCTGCATTGGTTTAAATGGCAACTACCTGGCTATGTAGGTCAAAGTCTGAAAATTTTGGGTTGATAACACTCTAGCTAAAAATGCTATTATCCTACGTTAGTTTTTTTCCCCATATAACCAAGTAGACAATGACTAAGAGCATATCAAGAATAAAACAATGGCCTGCAATTTTAATTCCCAAGCTTTGGTCATTTTGTTTCTCCAAAGAGCCGATTAACACAATAGGCATCTCCTATTTGAAGAGGAACCAATAGCACCCAATTCACCAGTGAAATGCCTCAGTGACTGAACTATATGTTAGTAAAACACTTATTTAACATTTATCATCCGTGTTGGAATAATGCCTAACTTCACGCATTTTTCGGCAATGGATAATATTACTATATTTGTTATATCTACATAGCCATAGAGGGTTTATGATAATAGCTAGTGTTGGAGAGCCGAACCCCGCCCCCCCCAAGTAGTTTTGTGCTTCATAAGTACTTATCACGTTCTACTTTGTGTTATATTTATCTTTGGATTATGTCTTGTCATTGTTGCTAGATTTTAAGTTTCTTGAGGGAAAGAACCACGTTATTCTTAGTTGTATTCTCCAAAATTCCCATTACAATGCCTTGTATATATTGAATTCTTAATAATCTTTTGAAGAATGAATGAATTTTCCCAAATATCACTATTTTAAGATCAAAATTCTCCAAATATTTTTCGAATCACAAAAGATTATAAAAACAACCAAAAAGTATCTCATTTCCAAAAAAATAAAATATGATCCAGTAAGTATAAGAAATCAGATAAAGCTAGAATTGTAAAACCTCAGTCTTTTGAGTTAAGAGCACATGGAAAGAATCACAACATCACTTTTTTGGGGGTGTAACTACCAATATTAATCATGACAAGTCTCATCACAGACTTTCTACCCCAGAATACTGAAGTATATTTCGCATTTTAATTTTTCAGGAACTGAAGGCTTGCTTTTCAATAAATGTACTAGATGACAGAAATTATATCTCCCCTGGCTTCCCTGCCACCCCCAACCCTATTTCTTTCTACTGTGCTGAACTGTATTATACAGTTACAGCAGAATGGGCACAAGGGGGCACTGAAGTAGTGAATAATTCCATGCTACTCTATTTACCAGTGACAATACTGGGAATGAAAATATAATTGGGGACCATTTTATTCTGCCAAATTTGATAACAGTTCTTTCATCTACAAGAAATTATCTGACTCTACTGCTCTTACGGGAAAACCAACCACTCTCTGTAGAAAACATTGTCTCAACATTCACTCATCCTTCAGGGTGGCTTTTTTCTTTTAATACTTCAGATAAATCAAGAGGAGTTTCAGAGGAGGGGAAGACTGGAGACCCTGACCCACTCTGCCTAATGATTTGGCAACCATTTAAAGGGCTTAGTATTGGATGAAGTTGAGAGAGGTCTTTCACCTATATTATTTGCTTAATGACATGTAAAGTGTATATAAATGTTAACTATTCTTTTTCTAATCTATTCCCATCTAAGAACTTAATTTTTGCTATCAATAGGCCCAGCTTTCCATTCTTTGATAGCTCAATGGATCTGTGATTTTACTTACTTTGCATCCAATGCTTGCCTATCCTATGTGATTTCTGTCCATGTCCTCCCATAAATCTCTGATATGAGATCCACCCAAAGTGCTGGGGCCTTCTTCTCATTCTCTTGACAGGTTATGCATATCAATTAAACTTGTGAACTGCCCAATTCTCTCTCTACATAATCACTCCATCTTTTTTTCATAACTTATTCCTCTGATGATGAGCTTTGTGATACTTTTGTGAGATATTCTTTTTTATGATATTTTTGCCTCCTACTCACTCCTCCATCATCCTTTGTGGAAACCTCAACTTCAGTTCTTTAGAGATTGGGACATTCCATTACTTGCACTTGATACAACATCATCCAAAGAGTATTGTTGCTAAAAAGATGGCTCATGACTTAACATTATCTAGGAAGGAATTCTGCTGTTTATTTTCTATTTTAAGCTTCCAAATTAAATATAAGTTCCTTGAAGCTAGTTGCTGCTTTACTTCTGCCTTTGCTTCTCTGGTATTTAACATAGTGCCTTGTACATAGAATTTAATAAATGTATGATGAATTTAATCAAATTGAATATATTCATTATAAATAATAATGTTATCTTGTGGTACTTTTCCACTGTGAAAGTGTTTTACATATCTTTCTCCACTGGCTCTTCCCATTTCCTTGGAGACTAACAGTAAATGGTAGCATTAAGCTCTTTTTTTGTACATGAGTGATGAAACTAATATATAGGGAACCTAAGTGCCTGGCCCAACTTCACAAAGCATGTTGATAATGGAATGAGAAGCACAATCTGTTATCCTGAATTTCCAGACCATTTCTTGTCCTATTACACCATACTGCCTCCCAGACCAAACAGAACCCCTGCCCCAAAAGATGTTTGGAACTCAGCCAGGCCATCTGAGTATGTTCATATACGGGATAGAAATGCTTCCCAAACTCAGGTTTGGGTTGATACGAGTCATCCTGAATATGTCTAGTGGATGGTATTTCTATGAACTGGATACATAGCATCAATGCACAAGGCCAAAGCAGTTCCTCATGAGATACTTTGTCATTCCTTGACATACCTGAAGAATGGATAGAGTTTGAGACACACCCTTAGAGAAACCTGGGTTCAAATCCTTCCCCTAGTCACATACTAACAGTATGATGTTAGGTGACTCATTTAACATCTTTGAGTTTCAGTTTCCCCATCTGTAAAGTGGGGATAATAACATAGTGCTTACCTCACGGGGCTATTATGAGGATCAAATGAGATAATGTATATAAAGTGCTATGTAGACCTTAAAATGTTGCATAACTATTAATTGCTGTATTTATTAATGAATAGATTAATGACTGAAAAGCCTTCAATAACTCAGCCCTATCACTGATATGAAGAATGAGTTACTATGGTTCTATAGAGAGTGGGGGGAGGAGGGGTTAGATTAGCTGAGTACACAATGGAATGACAAAATTGTGAATTCAACCCACAGAAGTGAAAAAACTCAAGAATTAAAGATCTCATAGATCCTTTCACACTGCTCCAATTGAGCACTTATGTATTATGTATCTTTCACTGCCTGATCATATATCCCTGAAACATAACGTGACTTGTCATGAAATAATCCATCAATAAATTTAAAAGTTAATGACCGGAAGAACAAGAATACATTTTCCTATAAAAGTTTAACCTTATTAAATTTAACATTGTTATCACATGAAATATGCAATATTTAAGTTAAGCTCCTAGGCATTTATTAGATATAAACTATATTCACACTGGAATTTGATATTATTTATAATAAAAGGAGACATATTCTCTTTCTGCCTGGAAAATATATAGAAATCACTTAATAATGAAACTATATAAGCTTTGTGTCTCTTTTTTATAGAGATAGGATTAGACACTGTACCTGTGAATTCATTGGTATATAGAGAAAAATCTCTCTAGAACTTCAGGTTATAGTTGCCTAAAGCACTGAGCCACCAAGTGACTTGTGTAGTGTTTTAATACACTCTGTGCCAGAAGCAGACACAAAACTAGATCTTCCTGGCTCTAAGCTCAACTTTCTACCCATAGAAATGGCCAAAGTATGAAGAAACTACTAATAATCATATGAAAGAATGCTT
Source organism: Trichosurus vulpecula (assembly GCF_011100635.1). Lineage (NCBI taxonomy): Eukaryota > Metazoa > Chordata > Mammalia > Diprotodontia > Phalangeridae > Trichosurus > Trichosurus vulpecula. Next base: position 261,527,309 of record NC_050575.1, on the reverse strand, counting down.
CAAATCACTAATAATTAGTGTGACGAAAATCAAAACAACCCTGAGGCTTCACTTCACACTCAGGAAACTGGCAAAGATGACAAAATATGAGAAGAGTCAATATTGTAAAGGTAGTGGGAAGATAAGCACACTATTGTTTTTGGAGCTATGAATCAGTACAACCATTTCAGAAAGCAATTTGCAATTGCATAAATAAAGCATCGAAAATGCACATACCCTTTGTCCCAGTGTCTACGAATACGTTTATATCGCAAGGAGGCCATTGATAAGAAGAAATTTCCTATATACACCAAAATATTTAGAATAGAACTTTATTTTTCTCTTTAAGTATATTATTTATTATATGGGATGGCTTTCTGGGTTGGAAGAGGGATAGGAATACTGGGACAGACTGTGGTCATATACAAAGCAAGGATATGAAAAAATAGTACTATAAAAAAGAAAATAAGTTCTTTGAGGTAAAGAGCTGTCTTGCTTGATGGAATTTGTATTCCCAGCATTTAACACAGTACCTTAGCACATGGTAAAAGCTTAATAAGTGTTTCATCTCTCATCTCTCTCTTTCTCTCTCTCTCTCTCTCTCTCTCTCTCTCTCTCTCTCTCTCTCTCTCTTTCTCTCTCTCTCTTTCACACATACACATATACTGTATCTGTAAGGCAAGTGTCACAATATTGATGGTGACCATGAATATGCCTGTATAGTTCTGTATCGCAAAATATAAGAGGATCTCCATATAGAAGGTAGAAGAAGTAAAACATTTATTCAGACACCAGAGGATTAAATCCCAAAACCAATAACTCTGATGCAACATAGTAGCAATTATATCCCCCAACCAGTAAGTCCACTTCATTGTAACAGCAAAGAATTTAAAACACAGTATCACAGCATGGAGCCAAGCCAACCCATAACTTTCCCCTCTGCTGGGGCCTTCCCATAAACACTCACTGACAAATCCTAGCTGTTTGCTTGCCTGAGTCTTTTCCTCCCGAAGTTCTGAGAGAGAGCTTAATGGCTAATCTCAGAGTATATATACCTTTGTGACCTAATTATTGAAAGGGTGTGGGCCTTCCTACAAACAAGCCTCCCCTAATCAAGCTTCCCTTAACTAGCTCCACCGGAGAGCTATTAATTGGATTAATGGGTGGGGAAGATCTTTAATCACATTAACACCACAGACACATACATACACACATGCACATACACACACACACACACATACACACACTATGTTGTAATAGCGATTTAGATTTGAAGATATTTCCCTCCTATTGATAGGCCATGTGACCTGCTTACTTCATAGGAAGCCTAAGTCACATGTGGTGGGAGAAGCTTTCTAACAGGAAAAGTAAGTTATGTCACTGGAAATGCTGAGAAAGAGAGCAGTTATGGCTGCTAATGGCCACCATCATGATAGTTAAAGCTGAACAAATTGTGATTTAGCTGTACTGTGAGTTTGTTTTTGGGAAGACCCCAGTAGGGGGTTGGAGAGGTTTTGGGATGGTAAGATTCCATGTTGTGATATTGTGTATTGAATATTTTACTGCTCTGATAGATTGGATAAATGGCTTGTAGGATATGGTTCTCTGGTGTCTGAATAAATGTTATACTTCTACCTTCTTTATGGAGAGTCTCTCATACTTTGCGAAAGAGAACTACATAGGCATGTTCACGATTATTGTGGATGTTGTGTTTATTGCCTTACTGATACATTATTTGGCGTCATGAATAGGATCACAAGGTATAATATCTCTATTTAGAGGTAGAAGGGCTTTAGAGGAAGAAATGGTTTTCCCAGAATGGGAGGATGTAACTTATTCCTCTCTAGCAAGGGAATGATTTAAAGGCACTGGTTTGTGCTGGGACTGGAAACAGAAGCTACAGAGGGGAGAACCTAGAGATTTGGAAAGATGTCTGAAAGAACTTACAGTTAACCCAGGTAGAGAAATGCCAACAGAGGGCTCTCAATGAGGCCGGATTTTACTCACTGAGAATTGTATTATATGAAAGCAGAGACAAACTATTACTGAAACGTCTGAGAATACTTCTTCTATACCACAGCAAGATGGGGAGTCTCAGGTGGTAGAACAACAGGAATCTACTAACTTTGCTGTAAATTCAGCTAGAAAGCAGAGGGAGCCAAGGAGGTCAAGGGTGAGCCTCAGTTCAGCCAAGGTGGAGTCTAGCAGCCAGTCTGGTTACCATGGTAACAGGGGGAGAGAATCTAGAAAGGGGGATACAACATCAGAGGCTGAGGCACGATGTGATACTTTGTTGCATGGTGCTTCTCACATAGAAAATGAGACATTGCTACATGCTCAAACAGAAGTACACCCCATACAGCGAAGGAGGCAAGAAACACAGGATCATAATACTGTGTTCAGGGAGGTTTTGGAAGATTTTACACAGCAGGAAATCACAGATATCTTGAATAGATTCACCCAGAGAATGGGAGAATTGTTAATATCTTGGATGGTGAGAATCGGTGATGAAGGGGCCGCAGGAGTGTCTGTAGATACTGTGGATTGTATGAGATTCATAAGTATTAGTCAGAATTGTTTTGTACAGCAAGCTTTTAGGGATTATAATTTGCAAAGAGGTAACCAAACAACCAATTTATTGGCTTTGGCTGCAATAGGCTGTAAAGGACAATATCCTGCTGATACTATGTGGCCTACTGCAGATAGACCCTGGTATTCAATTAGTGACTGTATTAGAAAGTTAAAGGAGGAGTTAATGAAGACTGCTACTATGTTAGGGAATGCCAATGTTTATTATGAAACTCCCTTGAGAGTCTCTCATAGGAATTTGATCATTAAAACGGCACCCCTCACTTATAAACATGTAATTCTGACTCTGCTAATTGCAGAAGTAGGGTACCCTCTTTCTTTTTTTTTAACATTTTTTAAAAATTTTGAATTCTACATTTTCCCTCCTTCCAACCCTTCCCTACCCATCGAGAAGGCAAGAAATATGATACCCATTATACATATGAAGTCATGCAAAATCAAACTTCCATATTAGTCATGTTGCAAAAAAAAGCAAAAAAATTAAGAAAGTGAAAAACAATATGCTTCATTCTGCATTCGGAATTCATCAGTTCTCTCTCTGGAGATGGATCGCATTTTTCATCATGAGTCTTTTGGAATTGTTCTGGATCATTTGGATTAACTAATCCAGATATAAATGCTTTTGTTTTTGTTCATTCTTCATTCTTTTTTTTCATATTTTTATTATTTAATATTTTTGGTTTTCAACATCGATTTCCACAAGATTTTGAGTTACAAAATTTCTCCCCATTTCTACCCTCCCCCCCACTCCAAGATGGCATATAGACTGGTTGCCCAGGTCCCCAATCTGCCCTCCCTTCTGTTGCCCAACTCCCCCCACCCCCACCCCATCCCCTTTCCCCTTACTTTTTTGTTGGGCAAGATAGATTTCTATACCCCATTGCCTGTATATCTTATTTCCCAGTTGCATGTAAAAACAACTTTTTTTGAGCATTTGTTTTTACAAATGTGAGTTCCAAATTCTCTCCCTTCTTCCCTCCCCACCCACCCTCCTCGAGAAGGCAAGCAATTCAACATAGGCCACACATGTATCATTATGCAAAACACTTCCATAATAGTCATGTTGTGAAAGACTAACTATATTTCTCTCCATCCTATCATCTCCATCCTGTCCCTTTTCAAAAGTGTTTGCTTTTGATTACCTCCTCCCCTGATCTTCCCTCCCTTCTATCATCCCCCCTCTCTTATCCCCTTCCCCCTACTTTCCTGTGGGGTAAGATACCCAAATGAGTGTGTGTGTTATTCCATCCTTAAGTCAAATCTGATGAGAGCAAGATTCACTCATTCACTTTCACCTGCCCCCTCTTCCCTTCCAATAGGGAACCCTCTTTCAGAGGTGCTGGATAAGATTTCACAGTTAAGTGACTTAGGAGTCTGGGGAAAAATAAACTTCCTCAAGAGAGAAGGGTAAATAGCCAGCGTATTCAAACTCGGAATATGAATGACAAGAAAAGAAATGTTTACTGCTCTATTGAAAACAGGGGTAGATTTTAGAAGAATAGATGGCATTTCAACTAAAGAACTATACAAAATGTACCGAGATAAGGGTCTTAATAGCAATTGGAATAGAAAAGTAAGAATTGCCCCTACAAATCCCACAGATCTTGAACCCTTGTATCCAAGTGAGTCACACCTTCAAGGAGACTAGGGAATAGGCTGAGCCCCAGCTCAGATTAAAAAAGCTCACAGATGGGATTACAGACCCCATATTAATCTGACTATATATTGGGAGAATGGATCAAATACTATAACTAGAGCATTGATTGACACTGGGGCAGAGGCTAGCTTGATTCATGGAAACCCTGACAAATTTAAGCATGGAACTCCTATTACCATCACAGGACTAGGAGGGGGTGAAATATCACCAAACAAGTCAAACTGATGATGAAAATTGGACAATTGCCTAAGAAAGAATATACCATGGTCATTGTACACATTCCTGTATACATCATTGGAATAGATATGTTGAAAGGCATGACTCTGAATTTGCCTGAGGGGAGATATCAATTTGCAGTAAGGAAGATAGGAATTAATACAGTTTTAGTGGGAAAAGGAAAAATGGACCCAATCACTTTACCTGAACCTTCTAAAGTAATTAATTTGAAGCAGTATCATTGGCAAGATGAAATTGCCAATACTATAAAGGAATATGTTGAAGCAGGAGTGCTAGTCCCTACAACCACTTAGTGGAATGCTCCTATATGGCCAGTATGAAAGTCAGATGGAACATGGAGAATGACAGTGGATCATAGACAAGTGAATAAAGTGACTCCACCCTTGTATGTTGCTCTTCCAGATATTGTTACCTTAATAGAAAGAATCCAGAAATACGATGGGACTTGGTATTCAGTTATTGATTTGGCCAATGCTTTCTTTGCGATCCCAATAGACTCCAAACAATGGGACCAGTTTGCTTTCATGTGGCAGGGCCGAGAATATCCTTTTACCCAATGACCACAAGGATATCTGCATAGCCCAACTATTTGTCACAGGATTGCGCCTGAACATTTGGATGAATTGAAGTTACCTGGTATACAGCTTACCCACTGTAGATGGGTAGATGATATTTTGATACAGGGCAAAAATGTAAAAGAAGTGGAGAAGAGTGTGATATTTTTAATTGAGCAAATGAAAAGCAAAAGATGGGAAATTAACCCTGTAAAGATTCAAGGACCAGCTCAAACTGCAAAGTTTTTGAGTATACAACGGCATAAAGGACTGCCAGAAATTCTCCCACAAGCTGGACAGAAGATTTAAGATTTTCCTATCCCCACCTATAAAAAAGAAGCACAAAAGTTGATAGGACTGTTTGGATATTGGAGACACTGCATTCCACATCTTGGACAGTTTTTAAACCCTTATATAAAGTTACCAGGAATAAAATGAATTTGACTGGGGACTTGAACAGAGTAAAGCCTTTGAAGAAGCTAAAGCTGCTCTACAGTTGGCTCTGGATTTGTGGCCTATGCAAAGTGGACCAGTGGAAATACAAGTGACTGTATGAGATGACCATGTGAATTGGAGTTTATGGCAGAAATAACAAAGCTGAAATGTACCCTTAGGATTTTTGTCAAGGAAACTACCTTCACCTGGATTACAATATACAACTTTTTAAAAGCAGTTGTTAGCTGCATATTGGGCTTTGGTAGAGACTGAACAACTGACTCCAAGCCATGAAGTGACATTAAGGCCTGGAATCCTGATTATGACTTAGGTAATGAGTACCCCCAGCATCTCACAGAATTGGACATGTGCAAGAGGCTAGCATAATTAAATGGAAATAGTATATTCAGAATTGGTTGAAAACCAGTAAAAGTAGAGTTTCTGCTCTATGTGAATCTATAGCAAACATCGACATTGATGGAAAAGATAAATGTTCTGAACCAAGAAAACAGTTGGTACAATCCTTGGTAAAATAGAATGACAGATATGATGGACTGACTGAAGAACAGAAAAAATATGCATGGCTTACTGATGGGACAGCAAAATATTTGGGCCATAAAAGACTTTGGAAAGCAGTAGCCTATAACCCGTGTACTAAGAGAACTTTGGATAGTACTGGGATAGGTGGAAGTAGTCAGTATGCTGAACTTATGACAGTACATCAAGCTATTAAAATAGAAAGGAGGACACTGTCATATATTCATTGATTCGTGGGCAGTAGCTAATGGGTTAGCTACATGGATGCCAATGTGGAAAAACCAAAGTTGGGAAATTCATGGTAAACAAGTTTGGGGTAAAGAACCATGGAGAGCTATATGGGACATGTCTTTGATTACTAATTTGTCAGTTTTTCATGTAGACATTCACACGCCTCTCACTACACCAGAACATGAGTACAATGCACATGCTGATTGACTAGCAAAGATTACTACTGAATATATTGTCCCTACTTCTACACCAACTGATGATACAGTACTAGCCAAATGGGTTCACCAAATGGACGGCCATTTAGGGGTCCAGGCCACACACCGGTGGGCACAAGATTGAGGTATTAATATCTCTCATTCATTTTTAAAGCAAGTAGCACAGGAATGTCATATTGGAAAAGGAACAAACTGTTCCTCGGGTAGTAATTGGGGAAATAGCAAGGGAAAAGTTCCAGCCCAGATTTAGCAGATAGATTATATTGGACTAGTACCCCAAGATAAAGGATGTAAATTTATATGCACTTGTGTTGACACCTATTCAGGTGTACTTGTGGCTTGTCCTTCTAAGAATGCAACCCAGAAAAACACCTGTAAAACTCTAGATATTACGTCTATACTATGGAACCCCAATGTAGATTCAAAGAGACAATGGGTCACATTTCAAAGGTAGTGAGATGAAGAGATATTGTGTATTAAACAATATAGAGTGGATATATCATATTCCACATTATCCACAAGCATCTGGGTTAATAGAAAGAATGAATGGATTGTTGAAAGAAAAGTTAAGAAAGTTAAGTTCTGATAATTTGTATCAACATTGGAAGGATAATTTGTTCACTGCTTTACATAATTTGAATAATAGACCATTAGGAGGAAGTACACCTCTAGCCAAAATGATGACCCCAAATTGGCAAATTAGAAAACAGCAAACACATAAGATCCAAAATATTGATATTGGACTGTGAGGGAAGATGCCCCACCACCATAGCCAGGAATATCTGGTTCAGCAGGATATGATTTATATTGTTTAGAAGGCTTTTGGTTGGATAGAAAAGAGATAAGAAAAATCTCTACTGGGATATGTATGAGAATCCCTAAGAATTATTTTGGACAGATATTACCTAAACCAGGATTAGTATCTCAGGGAATACATGTACTGGCTGGAGTGATAGATTCTAGCTATCAAGGAGAAATTATTGTGACACTCCACAATTTAGGTGAAGAACCTATAAAGTTGTGTAAAAATGATAGAATGGTTCAATTGATTATTGTTCCTTGTGAAACAATACATCTTATGAAACTGACCCTCCTTCCAAAACAACTATCAGAGGAAAGAAAGGATTTGGTTCTACTGATAGAATAAAATTGGGAGCTAAAGTAAAATGGAAGCTAGACGATATTCCAAAGGCTGCAGAAATTATAACACACGGGAAAGACAATACCGTAACAGTGGTTTACCCGGAAATTGTACACTTGACTCATGTATTCTATCGTGAATGAGGTTATGATAGTCTCTTTGTTTATTTTGGATATTTGTATATTAAATTTGTTTGTGAGATTTGTTTCTTGCAGGCTTAGTACCATCCACCTGCAGATGCCTGATCACTTAAGCCAGATGTCACCCGCTGATGTATTTGGATGTCACCTCTGGACCTGTCCACGATTGTGATGTGTCATCCCTGGACCTGGTCAGCTAAGTTCCAGATGCCATCTTGCTAAAGAACTGACCTCTCGAATAGGACTTTTCATCTATTGGGGCAGGGACAGCTCTACATCCAATTTCAGCAGGAAGAAGCTATGGAGGACGAGACCTATGCCCCTTACCCCAAGATTCTGAGTCCCATTTGTTCGAGGGGGAATGACGACATTGTTTTATATACTTTTGTGCTATCCCTGTTATATTGTTGTGTAAAGTTCTGTTGACATCCATTAGCCCAAAAATTCCCGTTGCCCTATGTAATGGATACAAAAGATCTTGGTGCCAAATGTGGTAGCAATTTAGACTTGAAGATCTTTCCCACTCATTAATAGGCCATGTGACCTGCTTACATCACAGGAAGCCTAAGTCACATGTGGTGGGAGGAACCTCCTGACAGGAAAAGGAAGTTATGTCACAGGAAATGCTGAGAGATAGAGAGGGAGAGAGAGAGAGGGAGAGAGAGAGAGAGAGAGAGAGAGAGAGAGAGAGAGAGACAGAGACAGAGACAGAGACAGTGAGAGAACAAGCAGTTATGGCTGCTAATGGCTGCTAATGGCCTCCGTTGTGATACTTAGAGCTGAACAGACTGTGACTCATCTGTACTGTGATTTTGTTTTTTGGGAAGACCCCAGCAGGGGGTTGGAGAGGTTTTAGGATGGTGAGGCTCCATGTTGTGATACTGTGTGCATTGAATGTTTTACTGCTCTGATAGATTGGATAAATGGCTTGTTGGATATGGTTCTCTGGTGTCTAAATAAATGTTATACTTCTTCTGCCTTCTTTATGGAGAGTCTCTCATACTTTGCAATAGAGAACTACATAGGCATATTCACAATTTTCATTCATGTTGTGTTTATTGCCGTATATTGATACATATGTATGTAGCACTATGTGCCAGGTATTGTGCTAAGCACTTTACAATTACTATCTAATTTGATCTTCACAATAATCCTGGATGGAAGGTGCTATTATTATCATTCCCATTTTACAGATAAGGAAACTGAGGTAAACAGAGGTTAAGTGACTTGTCCAGGTTTCTACAGCTAGTAAGTGTCTGAAGCCAAATTTGAACTCAGATCTTCCTGACTTCAGGCCCAGGGCTTTATCCCCTTCACTTCCTAGCTGCCCCAAATCCATCTGTTCAAATGATTGCAGCACTGCTGAATCATCGATGAAGGGGGGAGGTTGTATTAGGAGAGAAGTAACTCAGGTATGCCACTGCACTAACTATTAGAGATTTCAAGAGGCCCCTTCAAGAGGGCCCTGATCTCAATACCTGATGAACACCTGACCTAATATTCTAGATCTATAGGAAGAAAATGAGCAGGATACTTTATCTAGCCAATGTGGGAGTCTTAATGATTAAAAGGCCCAGAGATCTTGGGGAATTAATTGCTTCATAGAAATATAAAGAATTTGTATCATTATGTCATCATTAAAAATAATACTACTTTTGGCACCTGACCATTTCCATTTCTGCATACAAAGTAACTGTATGCTAAAACTTTATTATCTTACATTTTCAAGGTTCTAGGAAGCAGAAAAGTGGTAAATACAAGGGAAATGACTGATATAATCTCTCTATAGCCTTGTAAATGCTTTCTAAAATTGTTGGACAGCAATGTAAGTTATTTGGCCAGAAAATTTGCATTTATTTTACCCAGAACCTACCATGCTACCACTCCAGCTCCTTATACCACTAGCATAAAGGAAGATACGGAACTTCAATGTAATGGATTGGAAGAGGAAAATAAAACCAAAACAAATCACTTTGGGCTTCCTTATGGACAAATTTTTTTTAATGAAAATTCAACCAAAACAATTCAAAGTCAGAGGGGGGATTATATGAAATATACATACATATATATGTATATATATACATATATATATACATATATATATATATATGCATATTCCTATAGGGCAAAAGCTTTAAAGGTGGCACAAAAGAAAGAGTGCCAGGCCTAAAGTCAAGAAGGCTCCTCTTCCTGACTTCAAATCTGGCCTCAGATACACCTGAGCAAATCACTTCACCTTGTTTCCAACAATTTCCACATCCGTAAAATGAGCTAGAGAAGGAAATGGCAAACCACTCCAATATCTTTACCAAGAAAACCCCAAACAGTTACAAAGAATTGAACATGACTGAAATGACTGAACAACAACAACAAAAGCTTTAAATACTTTAGGACTTTAAATGAGAGGGACCTGTTGAGAGTTGAGGTGGTCCTAAGAAAAAGTTTCAGGGGTCCTTTATGAGGGAAGGCCTAGGGAAGGGAATAAATCAGGCACATCCATGGGGCAATGACTGGAGGAAAAACCTCTGTGTTGTAAGTATGTGGCAAGGAAAAGTTTGGCTAGACAGAATACTTTCTGATTACAGAAGGCCTTGAAAGCCAGACAAGGGAATCCGAATTTGGTACAAGCAGTATAGGAACCATTAAGAGATATGTGCATTAAGGGATAGTCAGAGGTCTATCCAGATGAAGACTGGCTTGAACAATATTAGGACTTGGCACAATAGGAAGGTAGCATAGTTTGCATGTATACATACATATTTGCATGTGTGTGTGTGTGTGTGTGTGTGTGTGAAAGATATGTTAATCTGGACTTGTGATTTTAATGGTGTAGGGAAATCCTGGTGAGGACATTCACTTTAACAATGAACATCAACTCCTGTTCTGCCACTTAGAAATCTTAGATAATTGCCTGGGACACTGAAAAATTAAATGTCTTGTTCAAGATCTTATAGTCAGTCACTATGTATATAATGTTTGCATATATACAGACATATATGCATATATACATACACAATATAAATGTATGTATATATACATATTAATGTATACTTACATGCACATATGTATGTATGCACACATATCTCTTAGTTGTGTGTATACATATGTATGTATCTTGGATATAAAATCTTTATCTGATGAATTTGATACAAAGATTTCCCCCTCCCATTCTACTCCTTCCATTCTTATCCTAGATTTACTAGTTTTATTTATTCAAAAACTTTTTTATTTTCCTATAATCAAAGTTATCTATTTAGATTGTAAGTTCCCTGGGGGCAGGGACTTTCTTTTGCTTTTTTTTTGTATCCCAGACCTTAGCACTAACACTGGCACAAAGTAGGCACTTAATAAATGTTTATTGAATTTATTCAATTCAGTTTTATCTTCTGTAATTGCCTCTATTCCATGTTTGATAGGCGCTTACATTCTAATGAGGGAAGATAAAACATAAGGGGAAATAGAAAGGAACAGGGTAGAATACTGGAGCAACATGGTCTGGAGATGGATAGAAACTAGAGCGGAGTCCTGGATCCAAGCACAGTAAGTTGAAAGCTCACCTATTGGTGCCCAGGGTGATTCCAGGGGTAGAGTGACCACCTTCTCTTGGCCAATATGCATTGGTGTGAGGTATGATATATCATGCTTCAAAAATATAAAGTAAATAAAAGATTTGGTCACCAAAGGAACTTTTTACCTATTTTAAAATGCATAAAATATATACATTTGTGTGTATAAAAATTTATTTGTTCAAAAAGATATACATCCTATATGTGTATATATACACACATGTTTGCATATACATATTTCTTACACAGTAACATATTATTTTGATGATTGTGCCTTTGTAATGTAGTTTGAGATCTTGTACTGCTAGCTCTGCTTACTTCCTTTTTTTATCAATTCCCTTCATATTTTTTACCTTTCTTTCCCTTCCAGATGAATTTTATTATTGTTTTCTAGTACTAGAAAATAATTCTTTGATAGTTTGCTTGGTATGGCACTGAATAAGTAAATAAATTAAGCAGTATTATCATTTCTATTAAATTGGCTCAGCTTACCCATGAGGAATAAATATTTTCTAATTATTTAAATCTATTTTTATTTGTATAAAGGATATTTTATAATTGTATTCGTAGAGTCTCTATGTGTGTCTTGGAAGGTAGACTCCCAAATATTTTATACATTCTGCTATTACTCTAAATGGAATTTCACTTTATATCTCCTCCTACTAGCTTGTGTTCTTAACATAAATACAGATTAATTTGAGTTTATTTCATCTCTTACAACTTTACTCCAGTTAATTGTTTAAATTAATTTCAGTTGGTTCTCTGGAGTCCTTTAAGTAAGTCATCATCTCGCTTGCAAAAAGCAATGATTTTGTTTCTTCTTTGCTTATTCTTATTCTCTCAAATTCATTTTCTTGTCCTATTGCTAAGGCTGGTATTTCTGGTAATGATAATAACGAACACCCTTGCTTTATGCCTGGGTATGGAAGGTTCTAGAGTTTATCCCCTTTACAGATAATGTAGCCTCTTGTTTCTTCAGGAGCTCTTCATTTAATATAATTTTTGTTGCATTATGGTATGTAAAATATGAATTTAATATTTCTGTTTTTCTGCATTTGTTTGTGAATGTTTTATCAACCTGACACATGGTCAGTTTTTGTGATGTCTGCATGCACAGCTCAGATGTGTATGTGTGTGTGTGTGCGCACATATACATATATAAGCTTTTCTATTTGATAATCTCCAGAGCTGTCACATCTAACTTGAAAAAAAATCCATTCACATCTTTCATTTCCTTTTTGCTTATTGATTTGATAGATTTTTTTATCTAAGGGTGTTAATAGGGGTGCACCACTATTATAGTTTTACTATCTGTTTCACTCAGTATCCCATTTAATTTCTTTAAATATTTGATTGAAAATATATGATTTTGTTCATATGTTTATTATTGACATTAATTTATGGTCTATTAAACCTTTAAGAAAAATGCAATTTTGCTATTTATCTCTTTCAATTAAGTCCATTCTTGCTTCTGTTTTAGATCATGATTCTTTTTCCCTGCCTTTTTACCTTAGCTAAAGCAGAATAGATGTTACTCCAGCTCCACATTTTAACTCTGTAGGGATGATTTGGTTTCTTTTGTTTCTCATAAACCACATGCTATTGGGGTATTTCTACTATTCCATTATTCTACTATAATATATTCTACTATTACATTCATTCTATTTCTACTTTGCCTCTTGGTTCTAAGTCTTTTTTTTTTTTTCATTTTTAGTAAACATTTTATTTACTGACCAACACAGCAGCTCTAAAACCGTAGCTTCTGGAAGAACCACTTGTTTTTGCCTGTCTTGTACCTTTCCTCAAACTTGACCTTGGCCTCCCTCCTTGCCTTACGTTTAAGTGCAGGGTCACGGAACACATCCTTGTTGACAACTGTTTTGTCCAGTGGGATATCCACAGAGTATCTGGTGGGCATGAGGTGGTTGTAGTTATAAACTTTCACGAAGGACTTGATTTTCGATCTCTTGGCAATCTTCTTTTTGCCCATTGCTGCAGTCACTTTTCGAGGGTAGCGATCGATACCTGCCACCAAGGCATGGCTATAAGGCCTGTCGGAGGTCCCATCATCAATGTTCTTGACGATGACGGCCTTGCGCCCAGAGTACCGTCCGGCCAGGACCAGCACCACCTTCCCGGGTTTCATGAACTTGCCCATTTCGACACGAAGCAGCTCGCTCCTAGAGCCAAAAAAAAAGCCTTGGTTCTAAGTCTAAGTAGTTTTCTTTTAGAATTCTTGAAATATAAAATCTAGGTTCTTTGGGGGGGGTGTGGGGGGGTGGTAAAGATAGTCTGATGATCCTTATATGTTCTCTCCTAATCCATTTTCCAGGTCAGTTGTTATACTTATAAAATACTTAAAATTTTCTTCTATTTTTTCATTCTTTTGACTTTCTTTTAATATTTCTTGTTATTTCATGAAGTCATTAGCTTCTATTTCATTCATTCTAATTTTTAGAGAGTTTGTGGCATGGGCAAGTTTTTGTACTTCTTGTGCCAAGCTATTAATTGCTTTTTCAATTCTTTCTTCCTTAACTCTAATTTCTTTTCCAGTTTATTTTTACCCTATAACACTCTTCTTTCATTTATTGAAAAAACTTTTTTTTAACTCTTTTAAAATTCTTGCTTAATGTCTTTTAGGAAATCTAGTTGAATTTGTGCCCAACCTGTGTTTTCCTTTGAGTTTTTGATTGTAGATGTTTTTCTCTTTTTCTGGGTTTGTAACTTGAGCACCCCTGTCACTATAATAGGGTTTTTTATGGTGAGATTCATGTTTTTGCTCATTTTTCCAGCCTACATTCTGATTTTGGACTTTATATTAAAGCCAGGCTCTGCACTCTTCTGGAAGGAAGGTCTGGACTGGTTCTATTTATACTTTCTTGGAGTATTGAATGTTATGGTTTTTTCCCCAAGATCTCAGGGAGAGCTCAGACTGGGGACTGGAGAGCTCTCAGTGATCTCAAAGTGGTCTGACCCAGAACAAAATCTGATCATTAGCCTTCCTTGCCCAAATCCAGTCCCTTGGTCTGAGCTCTTCAAATTTCTCTGCCCTGGGTTTGGGTCTAAGCAGAACTGTTGTGAGCTTGTACGTGGTTAGAACTTATAGTAGACTGTTACTGGGCACAAAAACTATTAGCCAACTAGAAAGCTCTGCTGGTTGAGAATGATTACCTGTAGCCTTTCCTTTGGTCTTCGATTTCTACCTTGGTTATTCCTCTGAAGGATGCAGATTGCACTAAAAACTAAGACTGAGATCCTGTGCCGCTCCTGGTGTCTGAGTCACACAGCTCTCCTCTAAAGCTGCTTTCTTCTGACCTTGTTCCTCAATACACAGTCTAGGTCCCAGGGCTGTTCCTACTCTATGAACACTACTTCTGATTACATTGGACCCCTGAACTGGAGATGAGTAGTTAACAACAAAGCTGCCAGTTGGCATCTACTCCCATAGCCTGCATGAGGTTGTGGTGCCCTAAATGGGACTGCGATCTCATTTTACCCACTGCACAGACTGCATCCTCTTTCAGGCCCTATGCACTGGAATGCCGTCCACATAGGGGTCCTTGCTACACTCAGTCAATCAATCAATAAGCATTTATGAGGTGCCTACTATGTGCCAGGAGCTATGTTAAGTGCTAAAGATATAAAAAGAAGCAAAAGACAATCCCTGTCCTCAAGGGTTAGCTTTATCTAATTCTGAGTCAGTAAAGTTGAGGCCTCCCACTAGTATAGTTTTACTATTTCCTCCTGTAGTTCATTTAAACTTTCCTTGAAGAATTTGGATGCTAAACCATTTGGAGTATACATATTTAATACTGACATTACTTCATTGTCTATGGTGTCTTTTAGCAAGATATGGTTTCCCTCATTATCTCTTTTAATTAAATCTATTTTTGCTTTTACTTTGTCTGATCATGACTGCTACCCCTGCCTTTTTTACTTCAGCTGAAGTATAATAAATTTTGCTACAGACCCTTATTTAACTCTGAGTTTTTCTCTGTTTCAAATGTATTTCTTATAAACCACATATTGTTGGATTCTGCTTTCTAATCCATTCTTCTATTCACTTCCATTTAATGGGTTTATCTCATTTACATTCACAGTTATGATTACTAAGTGCACATTTCCCTCCATCGTATTTTCTTCTATTTATTCCTCTTTCTCTTTTTTCCAGTCCCTCTTCTAAAGTCTGCTTTGCTTCTGGTCACTGCCTTATTTTATCCATTCTCCCTTTTATTGTTCCTCCCCCTTTTCTCTTATCTCCTTCCCTTCCTAATCCCCTGTTGGGTAAGACAGATTTTTATTACCAACTGAGTATGTGTGTATACATATACATGTATACATATACATATACATTATGTATACATACATACACATATATACATATATATGTATATGCATGTGTGTATATACACCTATGTAATTTCCCCTCTTTGAACCAGTTTAGATATGAGTTTCAAGTGTTGCTGCCTGCCCCCTATTTTCCCCTCCATTTCCTTGCACACCTCTTTTATGTAAGATAATTTTCCCCATTCTTCCTCTCCCTTCCCCTTTCTCCCACAGCATCCTTCTTTATTGCTTATCCAGTTTTTTTACATCATCCCAACATAATCAACTCACTTCTTCATCATCTTTCTGCATAGAATCTTTTTAAACTGTCCTGAGAATGATAAAGTTCTTAGAAGTTACATGTATCATCTTCCATTTATAAAAAGATAGTTTAATTTTATTGAGTCCCTTTTGATTTCTCTTTCAGTTTACCTTTTTATCCTTCTCTTGAGCCTTGTATTTGAGAGTCAAATTTTCTATTCAGCTCTGGTCTTTTCATCAAAAATGCTTGAAGCTCCTCTATTTCATTAAATATCTATTTTTTCCCTTGAAGGATTATACTCAGTTTTGCTGGGTAGATTGAAATCTTAGCACTTTTGCCTTCTGTAATATCATATTCCAAACCCTCCACTCCCTTAACATGGTTGCTCCTAAATCTTTTGTGACCCTGATTATATATCCTGTGATCCTGACCCAAATATCCACAATATTTGAATGGATTATTTTTGGTTACCTACAATATCTTCTCTTCAATCTGGAAGAACTGAAACATGGTTATAATATTTCTGGGAGCTTGCATTTTGGGATCTCTTTCAAGTGGTGATCAGTGGATTCTTTCAATTTTTATTTTACCCTCTGGTTCTAGGATATCAGGGAAGTCTTTCTCAACAGTTTTTTGAAATATGATGTCTAGGCTCTTTCTTTAATAATGACTTTCAAATAGTCTGATAAGTCTTATGTTATCTATCCTTGACCGATTTTCCAGGTCAGTTGTTTTTCTGATGAAATATTTCATATTTTCTCTATTTTTCATTCTTTTGACTATTTTACTGTTTCTTGATGTCTCATGGCGTCATTAGCTTTCACTTACCCAATTCTAATTTTTAAGGAATTATTGTCTTCAGTGAGCTTTTGTATCTCCCCTCCCCCATTTGTCCAATTTTGGTTTTCAAGGTGTTATTTTCTTCAGAATTTTTGTGCTTCTTTTACCAAGCTATGAAGTGTCTTTTTCTTAATTTCCTTCCATTGTTCTTATTTCTTTACCTAATTTTTCGTCTACTACTCTTACTTGATTTTGAAAAAAAAAATTAGCTCTTCCAGGAAATCTTTTTGGGCTTATGTCCAATTCACATTTTTTTCCTTTAATTTTTTGCTTGTAACTGTTCTGACTTCATTGCCATCTTCTGAGTTCATGTTCTGATCTTCCCTTTTACCACAGGAATGTTTTATGGTCAGGTTCTTTTGTGGTGATTGTTGTTTGTTCATTTTCCACCCTATTTCTTTATTTTTAACTTTATGTCAAAGTTAGTGTCTGTTCCCAGTTTGGGGGGTGGGGTGGAAACTCTGCCTCAGTCTTTAGCTTTTTTCACACTGCTGTGTTCAGTATGTGATCTGGGGAGAGGTGTAGTCACAGCTCTCCTGCTCTGCACTTTGTTCCTTAGCCATGAAGGGCTCCTGATTCCTTGGGACTAGACGTGAGAGCCTGAGGGCTCTCACTCCCTCTTGACCCAAAGTACTCATCTCTACCCTTGAACTATGATCCAGAAATGGGTATAGGCAATAGAATTGCTATACAGCATCTGGTCCTGCGTCTAATGCTAGCACAGAGGTCTCCCACAATCTCTTTCTGACCATTTTCTAGGTCCGCTCACCACCTCTGGCTTGAGTTCCTAAAGCTACTGTTGCTTCTGTCACCTCCACCCAGTCCTACCACTGGTGTTTCATTCATGTGGGCTCCAGGTCAGTCTCCACCCCTGTGTCACAGTTCTCTCTTTCTGACCTCCTCAGTTTTCTTGGGCTAGAAGAATGTCTTACTCTGACCTTTAGATGACTCTGCCACTCAAAAATTCAATTTGAGGTTTTATTTTAAAGTTGTTTGGAGGAAAATGTGGAGACAGCTCAGTTGAGTGCTTTCTCTCCTCTGCCATCTTGGCTCTGCCCCCAGAATCTCTGTGCATTTTTGAAAGGAATGTTTGGGCTAATCTTTTGTCCTCTTGGATCCTTCTGCTTCTTTCATGGAGCATTGTATTATTCTAGGATCTCAGGGAAACTCAGGCTTCCAGTGCTTTCAGTCATATGATAAAGGGAAAAGCATAGTCCAGAGGTGGGGAACCTGCAGCCTGGAGGCCACATGTGGCCCTCTAGGTCCTCAAGTGTGGCCCTTTGAATCCAAATATCACAGAACAAATTTTGAACAGAACAAAAATTTGTTCTGTGATGTTTGGGTTCAGTCAAAGGCCCGCACTTGAGGACCTAGAGGGCCATATGTGGCCTCAAGGCCGCAGGTTCCCCAGCCTTGATAGTCAATGCTTTTTGTTCTGAGTTCTTCAATTTCCAGATCTGAATTTATGTTTAAGCAACACTACTATGGCTTGTCCCAGGTTGAAAGTACCAGTAGACTACTCCTTGACTCAACCACTATCAGCCACCTAGTATTCTCTGCAGGTTCAGCAACAGAACTGCAGGCTCCCTTTTAGTCTAGATTCATATTCTAGTTATTCAGCTATAGGCTTCCAATTGGGATGGAAGTTGGAACTTGGACCCCTTCAACTCTCTGGATCAGATCCACACAGCTATTGAACATAATCTAAGATTATTTCTGAACATAATCCAAGACTAATACACAGTCTAGGGCCCAGGAATCACTCTTCATCCTGGAATAAAACCCCTAGGCACTGGTCCCATCCTTAACCCACCCTGGATCCATGACATTGAACTAGTTAGTGAATGATGGAACTGTCAATTGGAACCTATTCCTATAACCTTCAAAAATTCATTGTGCCCACATATGGGTCTAGGACTTCATCTTATTCTGATCTACAGACTCAGTCCTCTTTTTGTTCCTGTGATGGAATGCTTCATGTGGTGTATCCCTGGCCAGACCCAATCCTCCATATCTACCTACTTCTCTGTCTGTTTTCCTATGCTCATCTGGGCATAGCCATATGACTCAATGTGATTTCTCCTTGGATTTCCTGATTGGGGCTTGGTCTGGTATATTTTCTAAATCTTTATGGAGGAGTTGTGTTGGGTAACTTCTCTGTACTCTTTCCTCCTACTTTGCCATCTTTGTCAACTCTTGTTATTCTGAAAAGAGAGTCTAATGATTTTGGCATACCATATTTGAATATAAGAAATCAGAACCAAATCTTTACTCCCATGTTAGAAACACTCAATTGAAGTGAAACAACATTATTATAAGAAATAGCTCTAAACTACTTAAGAGCCAGGATAGCTTGGCAATCCTACTGACTACTTTACCATGGGCTTTGCCACTCTTGGTCCCATTTACCTTATCAATAAAATTAGAGAATTCAGCTAGATGATCTTTAAGGTTGTTCCCAGTTCTAAAATACTGTGAATCATAGAATCATAGTATTATAGAATTATCTGAGATCTAAAAATCATGTCATTAAACCTCTAACCAAAACAGGGGGAGTGTTGGTGCATGATTTTTTTTTGTTTCCAAATGATTGTGCACTCAACCTCTGAAGCTGAGATGCAACAAAGTATGAATCGATTTCTCTGTTGCTTGTGCTCATTTTTGGCCTAACAATTAACACCAGGAAAACATAGGTATTCCATCAGCCAGTACCACAACATTCATACATGGAACTGTCAGTTACAATAAAGGGAGAAGTTCTGAATACTGTGGATAAGTTCACTTACCTTGGCAGTATACTTTCCAGAGATGTACACATTGATAATTTGGTTGATTCATGCACTGCCAGAACTAGCTCAGTGTTTGGGAGACTCCAAAGGAAAGTGAAGGAGAGAAGAGGTATTAGACTGACCACCAAACTGAAGGTCTACGGAGCCATTGTGCTGACCTCATTGTTGTATGCCTGTGAAACCTGGATAGTATACCAGCACCATGTCAGGAAACTGAATCACTTCCACTTGAATTGTCTTAGGAAAATCACCTGGCAGGATAAGGTACCAGGCACTGAGGTCCTTTCTTGAGTTAAACTGCCAAGCAATCACACTCTACCGCAGAGAGTTCAACTCTGATGGACTGGCCACATTATTCAAATGTCAAACGTGCACTTGCCTAAAAGACTATTTTATGGAGAATTCACACAAAGCAAGTGTTCACATGGTGGTCAGAAAAAGCAATACGAGGACACTCTCAAGGTCTCTTTTCAGAACTTTGGAATTAATTGCATGGCATGAGGGACACTGAAAAAAGGACTGCCCAGCATGGCATGCCCTCATCAGAGAAGGTGCCATGCTCTATGAACAAAGCAAAATTGAAGTAGTTCAAAAGAAACATGATGTGTACAAATTTGGAGAATCCACCTCAAATGTTAACAAGGACTATTTGTGCTCAATCTGTGGTAGAGCGTTCCAAGCTCATATTTGTCTGATCAACCAGTCAGACACACTGTAACTTGACTCTCACATGGTGATATCATTTTGGTCCTCTTCAAGGTTGAATGACAACAGCCCACCAACCCAAAATAGAAGTAATATCTGTGGTCTCCAGTGATAGCAGAAGGAATGTATTATTCTATGAGTTAGCTCATTCCATTTTCGGAAAATTCTATAAGATTACTGTATTGTAGAAGCAGTAGTAGTAGTAGTAGTAGTAGTAGTAGTAGTAGTAGTAGTAATAGTATAGTAATTTATGCCATTTTCTGAGTCAAAATCTGTTTCCCCATAATTTCTACCCATTGATTCTAGTCCTACTGTTTGGTCTAAATGGAACAGGATAATCCCTCTTCAATGTACTATCCATTCACGTATTTGAAAAATAAAGAATTTGAAGACTGAAGACTAAAGTTTCCTCTTCTGAGCTTGATCTTCATGAAATAAAAATTTAAGAGAGAAATAAAAATTACAATATGAAAATGCTTTATTGTTTCTTCTTATTTGTTATTTTAAATAAAAATATATTTGGTACATATGCTGCTCTATTAGTATCCAATCTTACCCTTCCTTTAAGGTCCAACTCAAGCCCTATAACTTTCCCATAATATTCTAGCATACAGTGATTTCTCCTATTTCTGCCAACATTCAGAATCACACATTTGGCACTTTAGCAAAGGTGCCTTCATTGTTCTCTTATATTTCATGTGCATGCATGTCCTGTCTCCCCTACTACTTAACTCCCTGAGGACAATGACTGAGTTTTTCCTTGAGACAAGTACAAAGCAGAAACTTAGTATGTATTTGTTGATTAATTGATCCATGTTGTATACATAAGCCTAGCTGAGGAAAAAGGTAAATGCTCATAATAGTAATGAAATCAATTTGAGCCATTTCTAGCCCTATGGAAGTGATAGCCCCTGTATTAAATACCCTAGCCAAACTATATCTGGAGTACTGTGAGCTATTCCAGGGAGGCAGCATTAGTAAGTGGACTCCATGAGATTTGAAGTTAGGAAAACTCAAATTCAAATCTCATCTTTGACCCTTAGAGGTTATATGACTTAGGGAAGTTATTTAATCTCCCTGAGCTTCACTTTCCCTGCTTATAAAATTAGATAATAATATTGCAATACCTATCACTTAGGGTTATTTTGAGGGTCAGGTGAGATGATGTATATAAAGGGGTAAAGAATAGATTTGTGATTTTATTGTTATAGGGAACTTCCAGATAAAGAGATTCCCTTTATCAAAGCAGCCTCTTCTCTATAACTTATCTAGAGAATTATCTAGAGTACTGAGGGGTTAAATGACTTGTTCAAGTTCACAAAGTCAGTATAGATCAAAGGTGGGATTTGAACTCAGATCTGTCTGATTCCTAGGTGAGTTTTGTGTATCCACTATGCCATGCTGCTACTTAAACTTTTACCTAAATATCAGTTATTATAAGTTAGTTTGGGTGACAGCATTTTAGGTTGGACATTGATATGTCAGAGTGCATCCAAATGAGATGAGCCAAGATGGTGAAGGACCTAGAGATCATATTTTATTAGGATTATTTGAAGGAAATGGGTATGTTTAGCCTAGAGAGAAAAAGAGTTTGTGGGATGGGGGCAGGATATGAGAGCTATGTTCAAGTATTTGAAGACTGTCATGTGGAAAAAGAATTAGACTTCTTTTTGGTCCCAGAGGATAGAACTAGAAACAATAAGAGTTATTGTAGAGAGGCAAATTTAGCCTTGATGTAAAGAAAATCCTTTCTAATGATTCCTAGATGAAATTTTTAATAAGCTGCCTTGAAAAGTAATGAGTTTCCCCTCACTAAAAGTTTTCAAGCAAAAATTAGTTGACTCCCTCTTTGGGAATGTTATAGAGTAGATTATTATTCAGGTAGGGTTGGACTACATTATTGGTTTCCAATGGTTTTTGTTTGGCAAATCCCTTTCAACAACAACAAAAATTTATCATGAACCCCTAATACTATGTAATATACTATTATAATATGGCATTCTTTTAGATTATTCAGTAAGTGCTTACAGTAGCCACAATGATCATTTTCCCCCAAAAATTCCAAATTAAAATTTACATTATGTAATTCTAATTTTAATTCTAAAAATTTTTTAAAAAAATTATAAAACTAATGATTAGTATGTGTATTGGGACATTCTGTAAGAATTTTAAAAAGTAATCTAACAAGACCTCATATGTTTACAATTATCTGTAAGACTTCATATTAAATTTCTTTCTTTTGTAATTTTTGAATATGAGTAACACTTTAATTAAATGAAGTATGGCTTGGAAGATGTTTAACATAATATAATATCATATATATGCTTAATCTTTATGTTGACTTCTTTATTTGAAGAAAGGTTTGCAACATTTGACTTATCACCAAACAATCTTAAATCTGGCTCCACATTAAATTTATTTCTATATCTTGATTTAAAAGAAATAGTGAAAATGCTTGTTCATTCTAATATGTGGTGGAATATGGTAGGATAATTTTCCAAACATTCTTACTGAGAAATGGAAATTCATTAAAAATGTATCCACGTATATATTTAGCCAATAGATGAAAATGAATGGTTAGTTATGGTATAAAAAAGCTTTTCTACTGGACTAATTACAAGTGCTTTATTAAATGAAAATTAAAAACCTGAACATTGTACCTCATAAAAACACATTTCAAAACTGCCTGGAAATATCTGAAATAGATGGAAAAGTAGACCTCAAGAAAATCTACAGAACATCATCAGAAAGAAATCCCAAGGTTAATCCCTAGGTCTGGGGACATCTGGGTCTATTGAATAGAAGGCTAGACCTGGAATGAGGAAGATCAAACTCTGCCTCAACACTTCTGGGATGTGTAAACATGGGCAAAAAATATACCACCTCCACGGATTGCATTCCTCATCTGTAAAACAAGGGGGTTGTCATGGACTCTCTAAGATCTACTCCAACTCTAAAGCTCCTAGGAACCAGCAGGCAGTTGGCATATATCTTGCATTAGTCAACTGTTGGATTAAAAGATAATAGTAGTAGTAACGATAATAATAATAGCTAGCATTTATATACTACTTTAACATTCATGAAATGCTTTACATATATTATCTCATTTGATCCTCGAAGCAACCTTGTGAAGTAGGTACTATTCTTACCCCATTTTACAGATAAGGAAACTGAAGCTGACAAAGGTTAAATGACTTGCCTCCAGTTACCCAACTCATAAGTGAGACAAGATTAGAACTCAAGTCTTCCTGACTCCAAGTGCAGAACTCCACCTTTTTAGCTTTCTTCATTTGATTCACTTTAATATATAATAAATATTATTGAGGAAATTGAATCTATTAATATTTAGGGTTAATTGTGAAATACACATTTATCATATATATACATGTATATGTATGTATTAAACATATATGTATTTATGCATTTATATTATTTTCAGGCTCAGATCTGTGATTTCATTGGTGTAAAACAGTGTTGAACATATGACCCCAGAACCTTCCCAAGTACAACTCAAACCAGATTAAAATGTAATTGGTAAATATTTTTAACAATATAAGTAAAAATACAATAAAACAGATAATGTTAGTATATGGGGTTTTTAAGTCAATATGAGGCCTGCAGGGATTATTAAATAAAGTTTAGGGTCCCCCATTTCTATCTGATTTTGGCACCACTGGTGAAAGGAACTCTGAAGAAAATCTCTTTACCAAGTCAGCTTTTGCTAGCTTAGATAAGTATTGAGTATAAAATACTCCCTGTTCTCCCCTATTCCATTCATTTTTCTATTTCAGTGACATTAATTTGTAAATCCCTTTCCCAAGAATTTGTTTTCATTCCATTTCCCTTCTTATTCCTTTCCCCTTTTCCAGAATCTATTCTTAGGAAAGTTAATTCTCTAAAACTGCCACATATTACGGTGGGAAATAGTCTTTAACCAAGGTCTGCAGGACCTGATCATATCCTGTGTCATTTTTCTCAAGGCTGTAGTGTATAACAGTGAGTTAACCTTGGGGTTTCTTTCTGATGATGTTCTGTAAGTATTTCTTGAGGTATACTTTTCCATCTATTTCAGATGTTTCCCTTTTGATGTTACGCCATCATCCGCTAGAACCTATAATGCCTTGTTCAAAGCTTTCTGAGTTTTTATCCTACTAGGGTCACAACTACTGTTGTTGTTTATCTTTTGTTTTTGAAGAGGACCCAATGACATATGGGAGTGATGTCTTAACTCACAAGTGAATTGGATTTAAGTATGGCAGAGTTGTACAGTCTCACTTTCTTCCTCAGTCATTGAAATCCATTGGCGAGACAAAAGTCAGAATGACTGGTGATGGGTGAGGTTGCAGTGGATGATCTTGGCATATTCAGTGTCTGACCAAACTCTAAGAGCTCCACAGTGCCTGCTTCAGCTCCCTGCATAGCAGTTAAAATAAATCGTTCTCATATACCCATTCCACCAAAGGAACTCTTCATGTGCTTGGGTTAGACACCCACTAGCTCACTGATGGATTCCCATTGGTTACCCTCAAGCTAGTTTAGCCCATTTGTCAAGACATTTTACTAGGGTGTGGCCTCTATGCATGCTACAACTTCTTGGAGCCCCAGGTGAGAGTTGAATGTCAGGTGGACACCCAAAATGGATGAACGGCCCTGAAAAGGGCTCTGTAAGCCCTCTCTCACACCCAAGGTGCTAGTTCTCCTTGAACACCCGATATATATCCTCTCAACTATTACTTTCCTCCTAGTGATAGTGATAGCCCCATCAGAATTTGTGGCAAGATTTCTGTCTCACCCCTTCCCATTTCTGTACAATTACTTCATGAAGCTATTAGAGCATTCCCTTCCTGCTAGTGAGACCCAGTTGCTTGAGTGGCCCTAACCAGTTGAAAATAGACATTTCATTTCTTAGTCATGACAAACTGAAAGTTGTTAACTTTCTTTTATTCAGTCAGTGTGCTTGTTAAATGCCCTGCCCACTTTGGGTACTTTTGAAGGAATGACTCAAATTCTTCCTCTTCCCTAAACATCTCATGATTTTCTTTCATGTTTAGTAGACATGGCATTGAAAGTTACATATTTTATGGAAATCAACAGGTTTTAGTTTTTTTTTTTTGCTTTTCTGCATGTCATATGCCATTTCCCCCTTTGATTTCTTGTAAACAAAGAGGAATTTTGTGTTATTTTGATCACTTCTGTAAAATGTGTTGTATGAATATTGGTTATAATATGTATCAGCGAGCTAAGCTCAGTATTTCTTTCTGATGATATTCTATAAATTCTTAAGCTCTTTTTGCCATCTGCTTCAAGTTTTTCTAGGCAATTTTCCAGTGCAATTTCTTGAAGAAAAATATTCACCTTTTATTGTATTTTTTTTTCTGGAAGAGCTGTAAGCTTTAAATTATCACTAGATATCTTTTCTTTGAATTTGAAGAACTCATGAATCTTTCTGATCTTGCTGGTTTTTTTATTTTGCTCAATTTATTTCCCCTTTGCTGTTTTGTATTCTAATTCTTCCATTCTCAGAGGAGCTATTGCTTTTTGACAATGTCTCCGTTTTTTTGTTTCTGCCCTTTATCCTTTTGATATACTTAAATTTTTTTCCTTAACAAATATTAATTCTGTCCTTATTTTTTTCATATTTTCACTTAATTCTCTGATTGTTCTTCTGAATCAATATGAATCAATATAATGCCTGTGATCACTTAAGGGTTATCTTGCAAAATACAGTCATCTTTATAAAGGGATTTTGCTTCCATCTTCTTTGTTGTACAGTACTTATTCATTGAGAAATCTCTTTTCTTACATCTGTTCATTTTTCTTCCTCAGTCATCTTTTATCTTTCTTTATCAGTCACCACTGATTTCTCTATTGCATCTTTGCTAAAAATGTGCTTCCAAATGTCATTTTCTACCCTACATAGGCATAGCACTGCTGTACTCTTCGTCCAAACCTTGTAGCCTCAGAATACTCGAGTTGGACAAGATCTCTGGCCCTCAAAGGCAAAGGGTGACAGCCACAGAGAGACTTTGAGAAGTTAATGTAATTGAAATTGTTCTTCAACTTTCCCTGTTAGAGTTTTATGAGCTTCACTCAGTACTTGATACTAATTCTCTTCAGTCCCCAGACCCTTGTGTCTGACTTCAAAGGGGTTAGGGGAACATCCCCAAGGATACTATTGATGGGAAACTACGAGAAACCTTTTTCAATGTTTTTTTTTTCCTAACCTATTTCTCATGTCTTTTGCTGGCTCCCTATTTCTTCCTGTTCAGTATTAAATAGACTTAATTAAATAAGCAGACTTATGGATCCCTTCATTTCCCCATAATTTTCTCCCTTCAGTGTTACACTCTACCACCTCACTTCTTTTCCAGCTTCCTAAGCATTAGGGCATTTCTGATCAACATGTCCAGGAAGCATAGGAGATTCTGAAGGGGTTTACCTTAAAGGACAGTACCTAAAGTTTCAGCACAGTATTTGAGTGGAGATGTGGTAGTGTGGTGTTGGAAATGATCATATTTGTGGCTTTTATTTTCTATAAGAATCAACTTGTGGAAGTTTCTTTAATTTTGTTCTTGTCATCATTGTATTTGCTCAGTCTGAAGGCTTCTTAAAATTTTTATTTCATTCTGGGGGTTGTAGAGAAAGATCTGTACTCTAACATCTATCTCTCTAGAATTTGAATATCTCTCTAAGAGCTACTTCTCAATCATTTAAAGTTATTTTTCAAGGTTTTCTCAAGATAGAATTATTCAAAGGCATCTGTATTTCATCTGATGGGCAGAGGGAAGAAGTAAGAGAATAAATAGTGCATTCATTTCTTTGTTCTTTATAGTGCCTAGAGCATAGGAGGTCTTTTCCATAAGATCTATGATTTTTAAATTATTTCTTCTGACTTCAATTCTATACTTCATCACAGTTACCCCCTTACCTTTCTCTTAGACCTAGAGCTATTCTGATTCAAAGGCCTCAACCTGTCCAAGGAGCAGGGTCCTCACTGGGACTCTGACAAAGGGTTAACTCCTAAAGTCAGTGTCTATGATTTTGGACTTATTAATTAATTAGTGAATTGTTTTGTTTATTAATTCCTAGGATTACTATTCATTCATAATTAAAGATAATTACACTGAATCAGGAGTATAGAGTTCTAATTCAAGCTTTACCATTTGCTGGTTGTATGACCTTGGACAATTCTGTCTCTTTGGGCCTCAATTTTTATTTGTATAAATTGGGAATATTAATATATGCCTTCCATTATATCTTTGTTGTCAAGATCATCATGTAATGCATATAAAGTTTCTTTATTCTATAAAGTACTATAAAATATATTTTATTGTTATTATTACATATGTTGGGAAGAAATGACATCACTGAATGAAAAGCTGCTAAAAGTAAGGATTTTAAAATATGGATGGCATCCCACCAATTTGGTCTTAAGGTTACTGGTACTAGTCACCCAATAAAGCAACCTGACAAGAGCCAGAAACAATAGCTACCCTCAGACAATTATTCATTGCTAGTGCAAACTCACAGACCTAATTCCCTGTCTAATGTATCTGCTGGCTAGCTGGACTTCAGAAGCTTTTCCAGAGACCCACTCACTACCTGTGAAAGGGCTAATCCCCAGTGTAATGCCTGTCTGCTATCAATTTCCCTTAGGCTCATTCCCTTATCAGGGGAAAAATGCACTTATTCCTTCCTTCCTGATTTCCATAGGTGACAATTAAGCTCAGGGAAATGACTGGAAGACAGACTCTGAGCATTCTCAACCTGTCACTACCTTTCCTAAGCTTCCTAATGGATTATTTCCTAGTCAACTGATAGTAAGCTAGGAGAGGCTTTTATTTTTACAGGTCACATATTTAACCTTTTGAATTGTTATTGTACTCTACTAATTATTGAAGGTCCATAGTAGAGAGAGGCTTACTATTCCAGAGAAGGAAGACAAGGGAAAATCATTATTTTTTGCTCTGAATACATAGGGTAAGTTTCCGAGAAAGTGAAGTTCAATTGAATAATTTTTAAGCATTTTCTTTCTCAATGGAGAAAAATTAAAATGTGCAGAGAAGGGATTTTCATTTCATATAAAAATATTTTTTTTCAAAGCAAAGCAATATAGTAGTAATGGGGGATGGAAATGGGGGGTGGGGGCAGTACTCTTCGAGCAAAACTAATCTCAGTGTTTGGCTGCTGTCCCTTACAGATTTTCCGGAACACTGATGACTCTCCCCACCCTGCTCGCCGTGTTCCTCTCCCCTCCACACTCACCACACCACTCCCCAACTCCCAGTAGCAGGGGCAGATCCAATGAAAGGATGGAGCGGTTTCCGGTCCTCTCTCAATATTATGGCTGCATATAACTTGGAGTCCCTGGGGATCCAAATGACTGCAGGAGTCTTTGTACTCTTAGCTTAGGTTCTCCCTGGAAACAAAGCTCTTTAGAGAAATGATGACACCCGCTCTCCATCCTAAAATATAATTTCTTTGATGGAACCAATTTTCTTGTCTCCTTTATTGCTGTTGCTGTTATTGTTATCGTTACAATAATGTTATTGTGGTTGTTGTTCATCTGACACAATGTGCTTAAGGTCTTTTGTAGACCCTAGAATCCTAAACTTAGACCTGGGTAGGACCTCGGAAGTGGTTGCTCTAGATCACCTCTGTGGTTCCTTCTAGCTCTAGTTATAAGGTCCCATAATCTTAATCCCATAATCCAAACCCCTCATTTTACAGCTGCAGAATCCTAGACTCCAAACAGGTTAAATGACTTGCCCAGTATCACACAGACAGTGAACATTATCCTTATGAACCCAACAGGAAACCCAGTATTTTGCACATTCTTTCTGGTGGGGTGGAGTGAGGGAAGGGAGGGGTGAGCCTATGATTTTATTTGAGATATCCCCAGATGGAAACTCTTTCTCTATGCTCATAGGCAAATCATGTCATTAATTCAATTTATAGTCTTGGATAGTTGTGGGAGCACTTAATGAGTGAGTGACTGGTCTATGGTCACAAAGCCATTATGTTTCTATGTGCTGAAGGCAAGAATTGAACCCAGGTTTTCCCGATTCCAAGACTAATCCTTGGAGCCCACTGTCCCTCACACTTATTATGTATGCTTATTTAATGTTTGTTGAATCAGATCAGATTTGGTTCATAATCGTCACTTGTGTTACTTAACATGAAGTCATCCAGACCTACCCTTAAAATACAGGCCCGGCACACAGGGATTGGACAGAATGTAAGTGAACTTAGACATGGAGGAAATGGAGGGCCAATTGACTAATGTTTCACAAATTGCATTCCAAGGAGCTCTGAAATACTCCAAGTGTGTGTGTGTGTGTGTGTGTGTTTAACGAATCTTATGTCGTTGTTAATAGGCATTAAAATAGTCATGTCAGGGGATTTTAATACCAGTACTTTGCGAAAGTTTTGTGTAAATTGAAAGGTTTTACTATTGTGGAAAAGTTTGAGAACAGTGACACTAGATACATCCTGCTTTCTCTGATGCATATTCTTTAATATTGTCAAAACCAGTCACTTTCATTTTATTGTATTTTATTTCTGAGATGAACTAAGAACCACTGCTTACTTCTATTAGCACAGGGAAGCAAAAAGAAGATCTCATTTCTGGTTTATCATGACAGCCCATGCTATAGAAAATGTTCTAATCAAAGTACTCCTGCAAGTTAATTTTCCAAAACATTTATGACCTTCACAAATCTGGGCTCCTTTTCAGGAACTAGAGAAGACCATGCAGTCTTTTTAAATGTTCAGAGATCTGCTTTTCATACCAAAAAATGAATAAAAAAGATTATTCAAACTATGGAATTAGTAAACCAAAATGAAGTTAGCAGAAGACTGATACAACCCTCAAAATGATGAAACATTTTTTTTTTAACCTGAGCACTTCTACTTAAGGGCCCTTCGAGATGAAGCCTTTAATCAAGAGAGTGACATCTTTACCACAGTGATTGTTAAAACATATACCCTGCCATTTTAGTTTATTCAGGACACAATATAAATAATTTAAGCCATTTTGATACAGGGTGATATATAAACAAGTCTCTTTGAAGATCATATAATCTCTTCAGCTGCATTCTGTAAATCAACTTGTGGAAAGTACAGCATTGCAAAGTTTAGTAAAGTCCACTGAAAAGTCCCAGTTTGATAGTCACAGGATGACAGGGTCAGAAATGGAGGGAAATATCGAGATCAAATAGTCCAGCCCCTTTTCCTTTACAGATGGGGAAGCTGAGGCTCAGATTCTGGCTACATCTTATAATTCAGTCTCCTCTTTTGTTAACAGTTATCTCAAATTTATTTCAGGAGGGGGTGGGGATCAGTAAGAGAGAGTAATGACTGTGCAGAAAAATGGGAGGCTAAGTTTCAGAATAGTTTTCAAACATCTTAACACTCAGCCCCATGCTAAGTGCTTCCATTTCTTGGTCTAAGAGCAGCAGTTCTTAAATGTTTTTGCTTCAGCACCCCTTTATACTCTAAAAATTGAGAGCTTTTTTTATATTGATTATATCTATTAATATTTGCAACATTAGAAATTAAAGCTGATAATTAAAATTAATCCATTTAAGTAAAAATAAAAACCCATTACAGGTTAATAGAAATAACATTTTTATGAAAATAATTATATTCCCCCCCCCCCAAAAAAAAAGAATAGCACCATTATACAATAATATGTTGTGATAGTTTTGGTTGAAGTATAAAACAAAAATTCAGTCTTATTCAGATAGGTTGTTGGAAAAAGGAGGAGAATTTTAAAAGGCAAAACCATCTTAATATTATTATGTTTTCACCTTGTAGGTTCCCTTAAAGGTCTTAGGGAGCCCCAGAGGTCTGTAGATCACTCTCTGAGAACTGCTATTCTAGAAAATGGTAATAACTTTTCACCTGTTTTATCTTATTGTTATATAGATGAAATACCAACCATATGGTGCTACTTCTTAAGAACAAAGTTTCTAAAAGGACATTCTTATTTAGAATGAAATCCAACATAATTTTAAACCCAAACTTCTCTTAATTTATGTTTGCCTCCCTTATTATATATGTATGCATTTATGAATTACAATGTCCCAGATTTTGATTTCAGGTTTAGTCATCTGATTTATATTGTTATTAATTTCTATCTCTTATAAAGAAATATTTCTATAAAAGTTCTTTTCTTTTCAGCATATATTTCTGGTGATTAGGAAAATCTCTGTGTTCTATAGAGGGAAAAAAGCTCTGATGATACCTTTTGTTTTATGTTACTTTCCTAGAAGAGAGGTATGGAAGTCAAAATTTGGAAAATGAGGTAGACCAAGAAGTCTGCATCTGAGTGGCACAGAAATGGAGAGTGCCAGGTCTGGAGTAAAGGAGATTCATCTTCCTGAGTTCAAATCTGGCTTGAGATATTTACTAGCTATTGTAGGTCTTTCATTTTCAAAGAGGACCAATGCCATCACATGACATTAAAGCAAAGCAGCATTGCACAGTCATCACCCTCTCTCTCTCTTTCTGAGTCTTCAAAGTCCAATAGCAGGAAAAAAAAAAGGCAAGATGACTGGTGATAGGCTCAGGATACAATGGATGACCTTGGCATGTTTGATGGCTGACCAAGTTCTAAGGGCTACATAGCACCTGCTTCCATTGAAACAAATTGTTCTCATCCTCCCAGTCTGTTGGAGAAAGTCTTCATATTCTTGGTGTAGACATCCGCCTAACTCACTGACAGTTTTGAGGCCTGTAACTTACCCTCAACCCAGTTCAGCCTATCTGCCAACAGAGTTTTTCAGGGTGTGGCTGCTGCGCATGCTATACCTGAGCCACTAGTGAGAGTTGGGTGAATCAGATGGATACCAAAGGTGGATGAGCAGCCTTAAAAAGGACTCAGCAGGCCCCCACAACAAAGATGCTAGAACACCCCATTTGCTAGCTATATGACCCTGAGCAAGTCATTTAACCTATTTACCTCAGTTTCCTCATCTGTAAAATAAGCACCAGGAAAACCCCAAATGAGGTCACAAAGAGTCAGACATGAATGAAAATGACTGAACAACAAGAAAAGGAAGTGAAGATGTGAGGCAGATGATTAAATGGGGAGGAAAATTTGGAAATCAACCAGGGAGAGCGCATTGATTGACTCAGGTTGTCATCTTTCCTGTAAGCAGGCTCTCCATTATTTAAGGGCTCAAAGTACAACTTATGGGCCATCTAGGCCTCTTGCTTCTCCTCTTTCTTGGTTTTCTTTCTTGCTGCCTCACTACTTAGTAGCCTTGCTACCTCAAGAGAGAGAAAATACTGGAGCATGGAATTCATACCCCTTCATCATCTTACTTTTCAGCTAATCTGAAGTGGCTATGCTGCTCTCAGTACATATAAATTCCAAGTTGGCTTGCCTTTACTACATGGACTAAGTAAACCTCTACTAAACAAACGGACTAAAGAGAGTTTACCCTAGACTATTTCATAGCTGAGTTTCAATTTGAACCCAAGTATTTGGTCTCTGAATCAGGCTTATACTTCACTGATTCCTTATAAGCTTTTCAGATACAATAGAACTTTATTAACTCAGACTCTGTTAATAATACCTCACCCTTTTAGAGAACTTTATGCTTTACAAAGAACTTTAACATACATTTAAATGACATTAAAATAAAAAATTTCTAAGCACCTATGTTCAAGGAAGTATATTCATCCAATTCCTGAGGAAAAAACATACACAAATAATTGTAATACAAGTTAGATTATGATAATGTACATATATATGGAATGATATGAGAGACTCAGTAAAGATTCTGTTTAGGGGGTGAAGAAAGAATTCATAGAGGAAATGGCTTTGGAGCTGGTAAGAGAGGAAGAAAAATATTTCAATAGGCTGTAATGTAAGGGAGTAAGTCTAGATTTAAGAAAAAGGCTTCTACAAATGCACAAAAGTGGAAAAATATTGGGCAAGATCTGAATGGAACATATAATGCAGGAAAGGGTGTAATATGGGGGGGGGACAACAAAACAACAACAACCTGGAAAGGTAGGTTGAAGACAATTTGCAGAGGTTCTTGAATGTCAATTATGCATATCTGGTGATCACTGAAATTGATAGTAGGTGAGATTGGGAAAAAGAGTATAGAGGGAACACAGAAGAGGATTGAGAAGGGAACCTCAGGGGAGTCTCACATTTAGGAGAAAGAAGGAAGGAGAACTAGAAAAGAAGACTCACAAGGTTCAAAAAGAGAGGTAGGAAGAAAGTCAGGATAAAGTAGTGTCACGAAAGCCAAAGGAAGAGAAAGAATCCACTAGATTAGGAGGTGAGGGGTTAGGGATTGGCGTTTATATGATAGGATCCTCCGGCAGGCCCAGTTCTCTGATAAACAAATTCTATAAATGAGAGAGCAAAAGAGATACTTGGCTTACTTTGAACTTTTTTTCAAAAATATAAAAAGCATTCAATTACGTGAAAATGAATTGCTCTTCTAATTAATTTTATCTTTAAACAAACCTTCTTTGATGGCTATTAATCATTCTTATGAAAGCAGGTTTTTCAAAGTCCCTTTGACAACCTAGTTCTAGTTGCTGTAACTACTTAGGAATAACTGAATTTTTTAAAATCATAATTCATAATTCAGTTTTCCTTCATTCAGGCTGATCATTGTTATTCCTTCCCCTCTCTCCCTACTAGTCTGGTTTAAAAGAGGTTCTCAGGATCATAGATTGAGAGCTTAGAGATCATTAAATCCAACACACTCATTAAAAAAAAAGATCTAGAAACTGACTACAAGAAAAATAAAGAGACTAAAGAGAATTTTCCCTAGATCTTCTTGTAGATGAGTGGTAGCTGCATTTGGATTTGAACCCAAGTCCTTTGTTTCCTCAATTAGGCCTACACTATACTTCACTGATTCCTCTAGCAATGTCAAAATATAGATTTTTTTAAAAAAAAATTCTGTGGCTCAGGAAATTTGAGATAAGACTGGAAATAAACCCTGCAAACCCCTGGATCTGGCAGGCTTTCCAAGTCACTGGGGAAGCTGGGGGTGGGAGAGGAGGTGCGGTGGGGGAATTGAGTAAGCAGGACTTCTTGATTTTATTTTTTGCCTTTTAAAAGTAAAGCACTACTTTATCTCTCTTTTATTAGGAATAATGTGTTTTCTTCCTGGCAAATGTTTTTGCGTTCCTAAAAAGTCAATAACTGTTTCAGTCCTTTTAAGTTCCATATGGAATTATCAATGAGTCATGAGAAAAATGCTAAAGTCAAGATTATAATGAAATGAATCATTGTTTCTGGCTGAAAAACAGAAGCACTTTGCTCTATGTTCATATTCTGCTGCAAGTAACTGGGGAATGGGTCTCCTCCCCACCACTGGAATTGCAATTCCTCCTCAATATCCCTGTGTTTATATTATTGATGGGAAGATAGCTATTTCAACCCTACCACAGGCATTTTCTGCGACTGCATTCTGTGGAGAAACTCCTCCCCAGAACTCTAGCCCATCACTGTGGCATGCTTAGATGCCACAATATGTTTTTGTTCCTTTTCCAAGCAACGATCACTGTTTCAACAGTTACTTTAGGGACACAGGCTCACTCTCCTATTCAGCTGGCTTTTAACATAGTTTTAGGCTTATAATTATAAATGAGACATAAACCAAGACCCTTGAGCTCCTTCTTTCCTGACATAACCTTCCAAAAGGTTCTGAAACCAAAAAGAGAGGGAGGGTAAAGGTATCCCAAACAGGAGTCCTATTAAGTTCAACTGGATTTAAAACCTGGAAATAGGCAGGGCTGAATGTGTGTGTGTGTGAGTGTGTGTGTGTGTGTAACTGCATGCATGCCTACATGAATGCACATTGCAAAAGGTAGGAAGATTTATCATGCCAACTGAGGATATGTTTTTCTACCTATCTATGCCCTAAATGGAGGTACCCGTTTGGGACTCCTATTCTAGACCTATGTCTATAATGATGCTGTTTTTCTAAATCAAAATACAAGAGACTGTCTGACAAAGGATCTTTCTTTTGCCTGGGGAAAAGTATACCTTTTCTCATGAAGTTAGAACTGTCCCGGAAAAATAATTGGAGATACATAGTTGACGTAACCATGTCCTCCATAGGAGTGCCCAGATCCCCTTGAAAAGGGCTTTCTAGAGTTTTGTTTTGACAATAGCTGCCACAGTGAGCGACTCTTCATTTCACAGGACACTGGGGCTGAAACATTATCCTATATTTCAAGGAATCCATGTCAGCCTCCCCTTTGAACTAGACCAGAGACAGAGGGCACAATACATAGACTTCATGGTGATCTCCCATGAAGAGTTTCTTAATTTAATCTCTAATGGGATTAACAGCTTCATTACATTCACAATCTACCACCTTCTAACTATTGTGGGAACACAAGCTTTTAGGGCTTTATTTCTTTCTGTTTCTGTGAGAACTTTACCTGGTCATATTTTAGAAACTTCTGACATTACCTTTCTCTGCTCACCATGCCACACCCTAAAATATACTACAATTAACTCTCAATTATCCATGCTAATGGGGGAAGTCAGTAGCATAGATAATTTAAAAAAAATAAACAACTTCTTCAAAGCATATTTTGGTATTTCCTCTGTCCCTCTCCATGGAGAATAGGTGCTTCTGAGAACATAGTGAGTAGGGGGAGGGTGATGATTTGCCTATGGCAGAAGAAATCGTGGCAATATGGAAGGGCATAACAGAGAGGGAAGAAAATATCATTAATTCTTTGTATAATGCAAAATATGAATATTTTTCCATGAATAGATGCAGGGGCAGAGCAGAAGAAAACATCGGAGCAAAAAGAAGTAGAGGTGATGCTTGGTAAACAATAAGACCTTGCTGAAATCCATGTGTCCTGTAAAGCCATTTGCAATCTAATCACAGAGGCAGCTCTGAAAGTCCATTATTGAATTACAAAATGGCTCATAGTTAGTTTTCCCACAGGGGAAGGATGCATTTACCTTTCTTCTGTCCTGAGCCCCTTTTACAAGGAGGCTGGAGCATCCTACTCACTGGAGACATACCACTTTAAGCCGTATTTCTACTAGAAACTCATTTTTCTCAGTTCTGAGTCTTCTTTCCAAGTAGGTACATGGTATATACAGAGTGTCAATGAATGAATAAAAACCAAACACCTAAACATATCACTAATCCCATGAGAAAATATTTTTAAAATCAGACTGGTATTAATAATAGTAATAATCTATAGCCAATTTTATAAGTTTTAATGAACATCTTTTTCTCCTTAATACTATCGTTGACATTTATAACACTTTCATGTTTGCAAAATATTTTTACACATTTTATCCTTACAATAACCCTGTGAGTTATACAAGACCCTCCAGTTTTCAGGTCAGGAAATCTGCACTGGCCTCACTCATTTTTATCAGGACCACCCTCTCCTTAAGCAATTTTACATCCCTTAGCTACCCTTTCTAATAGACACAGTAGATACAGAACTGGGACAGAAGTCCAAAAGATCTGAGTTCAAATTTGACCTCAGACACTTGCTAGCTATGTGAGCCTGGACAAGTTAACATCTGTCTGCCTCAGTTTCCTCACTTGTAAAGTGGGGATGATAATAATAGCACATACCTTGCAAGGTTGTTGTTAAGGTTCAAATGATAAAATATTTTCAAAGTGCTTAGCACTGTGCCTGGCATATAGTAGGTGCTACAGAAATGTTAGTTGTTAGTTGTTGTTAGGCTTAACTATCTGCTGGCTGCAAATTCTGTAAATTCTCTCATGGACAGATTCCCATGGAGACCAAATTAGAAGACTAGAAATGCCATTAGAATATATTCATTTAGGGGAGGAGTAATAAGGCAAAGGGGTGCATTCCATTTCTTGATTCCCTTTTTGATCACTTTTTGACTAATTTACTTCCCTAAGGATCCATCTACATAGACTGGTTAGTATTTTAACAGTTTATCATATAGGATACTGGTTTGAGGAAAGAGCGATGGATCTGAAGCCAAATGGGACCTTGGACAAGTTACCCAACGTATCTTGACCTCATCATTATTTTAACAGAAAGGGGTTGAACTAGATGCAACCTTTATGATTTTCCCAGGGGAGGTTAGTTAGTGTAGAATTTCTTTTAGAGGTTAAATTGCTGTCAATTTACATATGCCAGTCGGGCAGTTCCCAGAAGGATACATTTTTGAAGGCATTCTGTGGTGATGAAAAATTTAGGACAACTTTATCTTAGCACTAGCTTGTGAATCCAAAAGCTGAAGTTTTTCAAAACATGTGATTGAATTCCAGAATGGGGAAACCCTTGGAACCCAGAGGATAAGCAATAAAGACAGAAAAGAAGTAGAGTGAAGAGTGTCAGCAACAGATTGTGTACATATTCTGTGTTAACTTGTGAGCACAAGTCCAACTTGGCAGATGTAGAAAGATTAAGAAAGATCATGTATTTATAACATATCCTTGAAACATTTTACTAAAATGAACAATTAAAGTCACTTTGAAAATTTGTCTTCTAGGAACTATTTTTGCATTTTATATCTACATGATAAAAAACAGAGGCAATTTCCTAAGACAGGGAGTCCCACAAAATATGAGCCCCACATTTCCAATATTGCCTGTTATCTTCTGAAAACAACCCCTTTTCTGATCCCATAATGAAAAACAATCAAAGTGACTGGTGTCTCTAGCAGAATTTGATTACTCACTTAAAATACACCATAGGAATCTTAGTTCCAAACTCCCCATCCCCCTCAATCCAGGTGGGAGACGTGGTCTAGCCAAATGGTAATAATATTTTAAATGTTCTCCCACAGATAGTGCTTAGGAGCACCACACCAAAGTCCCACTTAAGAAATTGACATTAAAGGTAACCTGGAAAGAAAACTAAGCTTTCCATATACTGCCAGGAAGATTCGGCATCTTTAAAAATGCCTTTTCAACCTTGAACTTTTGTCTGCTTGTTACTACAGAAACCATCTAGCAACCAAAATCAAAAAGAGACTCCACCCAAAACAAAGTGAAACAAAGCAGATACCTCACTGTGTATGTATGTGTGTGTATGTGTTAAGAAAAGATTCTTAGTGTTCAAAGAAAGAAACACTTTTGGGGGGGGGGGGTTGAAACAGAAAAAGCTCCGATTACAGATGGCAAAAAGGAAAGTAGTGTGTGAGTAATGAGCAATGAGAAATGCGTAATGCGGGATGAGAGTATAGTTTCCACACGCCAGCTAAAGCAAGGTTTACACTCTTAAGCAATAAAAACAAACCATTAAGCCAGTCCAGCACTGTCAGGAAGTATAAAACAGTTCTTGAAACTTTGCAGTTACTATACAAAAGCTTTTCATAAACTTCGTTTCCTGATCTTCATTAAATGCTAACATCAAGCTACCATATGGCAATTAGCTGCCTCCTGAAATCAATAAAAAATCAACAATTTAGAAATAGTTGTACAGTAAAATAGTTCAATAATTATTCTCTCCTAGTGGTGTGGCAAAGTGGTTCCAGTGTAAATATAGTCCAGATGAAGTCCTGGTCCTTAATGCCCCAAGTAAATCAGTAGCTTTCATACAGACTTCATCAAAACTAATGAAGAATAAAAGGCCATCAGCAAGCCGTGCATGGGGATGGAAGTCGGAGGGGAGCGTGTACCTGACCTGACATTTTCAGTATGTCACCACTGCTAATAGCTACTATAGTACAAAGGACATAGGTAGGTGTTCCAGGGGATATTTGTGGACCTCAATTAAATGACAAATCTGAATTTTTTTAAAAAAAGTCTTTCTACCCAGTACTTAAGATGTTTGATAACCACACATAACCAAATGAATGTGTTATTCAATTACCCACTACAGGATGTGAGTCCTTTGGCTTTTATTGAAATAAGAGAAATCTGCGGATGAGAATTTTGTTTCCTTCCAAATGAAAGATATTTTTAAAAAGTACATCCCAGAAGACTTGCAATAGTTTCAGAAAGGGCACGAGGGATAAATAAGAATAGAAAATTATATCTCTAAATGTTCACATTTTTAAGGAATCAGAGAATGTTAGAACTGGAAGCGACCTTAGACATCAATTAGTCCAGTCTCCTCATTCTACAGAGTAGGTAACTTAAACACAGAGGGGTTAAGTGATTTGCCCCAGAGTTATACAATTAGTGATAGAACTAAAATTCCAGTCTTTTGAATCCTGCTCCCATCCCCCTTCATCCCTATTCTCATTCCACTCTAACAGGGAAATCCAATTCTACTGCTGCTTCTGAGGAGAGTTAATATATTCTGAAGTACTTGCCCGTGTTTTCTAAGCCAATGTGGCATCAAGCCCGGCAAAGAAAGGCTTTTCAAACATCTATTACCTGTGTTAGAAGTTTCATATCAACCCTTAGGCTCTCATTGGTGCTTCACACACACAGTGAGCAGCCATAGAATGTTGTTACTAAATTCTAGCCTCAATTTTAGGATAAACAAATGCTTCAAAGTATGACTTCTATTTGCCTCCTTCAAAAGAAAAAAAACCTTTTCACTCAAATGTCTGGCATCAGGATCACATAGAATCAGTTCAGTGAGGCTAACTTGAGTGTTAAACTTAAAAAAAGTAT
This sequence comes from Trichosurus vulpecula, assembly GCF_011100635.1. NCBI lineage: Eukaryota > Metazoa > Chordata > Mammalia > Diprotodontia > Phalangeridae > Trichosurus > Trichosurus vulpecula. Next base: position 261,487,532 of record NC_050575.1, on the reverse strand, counting down.
ACAGTAAAGACTTGCACCTGCTCCTCTCTCCACAGAGATGTACTGACATGTATTTTGCGAAACTGGCTGAAGTACAAGCCCAAGCAAGCAACAAAGCTGATTTTACAAGATAAGCAACTGAGTGTTTTCATGTCTGAGGGTGGGTGGCGAGAACACAAAATTGCCAGTCATCCTCTAGGGGGAAAATGCCTTTGAAAATATTTGAGGGCATCACTTAAATAGATGGCGAAATACATTCAGATGGCAACAAGTATCTAGGCTAAAGAAAAGGAGTGCTGGGTATATCAAGTGCCCTTAAATTCTAAAGTATGTAAATCCAGTTCAGTCAGAATTGAAAAAAGTCTATAGGAAGTTTCCCAAAAATGTGGCACAGATTCCAAGATAGCTTGAGATGAACTTTAAGGATATTTGGAATTGGGGTGGGAGAGGAGAAAGGAGGAAAAGGCACAAAGAGGTTCATCAGTGCTACCAGGAGGAAAGAAATTCTAGTTTAAAGGAGAGTAAGGATGTATCTTCACCAGTAAGGCCTAGTCCAGGGCCTCATACTGACAGAAAGTAATGTGGGTTATGCCAGTGGGATACAATCTCTGGCAGATTCTACCAAATTAGGAAGTTTTCAAGCCTGGGCCTAGAGATGGGCTTTATTTTTATCATAGGAGGACCTGCCTGTTTAAGTACAGATAACTTCTTCACGAGGTTGGTGATGAATGTTTCCACTATAGGAACTCTCGTGCTGTGCACCGATAGAGAGGATTACCTCCACCAACAAAACTGAATCTTTGAAGTAAGGAAGGAGATGAAACAATTATCTGATGCAATTAGTTGTGTTCAATTTTCCACTTTTAGATTATTTTCATTTAAAATGAGCATGTGTGCATATGTGTGTATGTACATAAAGTTCTATTTTCAGATTACTCATGGCCTTTAAAATGTGTACTTATTTATACATGTACATATATATATACACATATGTGTGTAGATGTGTAAGTCTGTGTACATATGTATGTATGTACTGCATGTGGTTACGCTCAGAAATATTTAAAATCAATGACATTCTGTAAAACAATAAGGAAGGCAAATCTAATGCAAAAATTATCACAATGCATTGTAAAGCAATATTAAATGATATGGGGATCATCTACAGCTTTGATTTATACAAGTTAGCATGGCAAATTAGGTCAGATATCTCTAAAGGGACGTTGCAATTAATATACTACCAGCTCGCGTATAGCAAGTGCTCAATAACCCATGCTATTATTTTCCCTCTCTTACCAAGGGAAAAAAAAGATGGTATTTAGGTCTAATTACATAAATGGGGTCTTTATATTATCTTCCCATACGGATAATTGCTTGACTTTATTTTTTCTACTGAGACACAACCTAAAGTAGAAGCTGGAGTAGATATTATGCTGAAACAGAAGCTGGGACTGGTAGTTCTTCTCAAGGGAGGCGGGGGAGGAAAGAAATAGAGATCTGGAGATGCCATAACAGTCATGATACAATACTGAGGGACTTAAGGGGAAGGAGAAAAGTACTAAACCAGACAAGGAATCCACAAAATTCAATCAGTAATGAAAGGAGATCCATGGCAGAAAATTTGGGAAACTACTACTATTTGGGCCTCACATACTAGCAAAAGGCACATATTGCAATTGCTGGCAGGTTAATGCTTGAAGAATTCAAAATATCCTACAGATTTATGATTGATGTGTAAAGCCACATCGATGGCCATGAAGTTAGTTACAGCTCTTGGAATGTACTTAGCACTCTCTATGCCTGAGGATTCTGTATGTGATGGAAAAGAAGAAAGGGACTACAAAACAAAATACTCCTTTTTTCTCAGGTAGGACTCCAGGGTGGGGGAGGGTCAGTGAGGGTGGGGGGAACGGGAAGGGACTATAAATTGTACAAAAGATCTGAAACTAAGCAAAAAAGATTCTGCCTGTTAATTTTTTTTATATCATCAAGTCAATAGGACCTATTTGGTAGGTACCTCTAAAAAACAATGGAAGGAGAGTTGGTTTCTACATATATCCCTTGATTTTATAAGTGAAGGAACTCAGCGTCATTAAAGATCTTATCCTCTCACCAGTTTCATACTTCACAATTTTTGTCCATGGTTTCCCATAAATCCTCCACATATAATCTACTCAATATGCATGTGTATATATACATATACATGCATATCTATGCATATATAAAAATACAGACCATCTGAATATGCAGACATAGATATTTTTCTTACCATGATTTTGTGTTATATTCTCACCAATCCTACTGCACATACAAGAAAGAGGAAAAGATGAAATTCTCTTAGAAGAAGATTCTAGACATTTTACATCTAACCTGGGGCCTCATGCCCTCTACCAGGTAATCTGTGAACAGGTCAAACAACTGTGAAGAAAGATTTTTTTTAAGAAAGCTGTAAAGACTATTCACCTATCTACAAGGCACAATAGCGTGGGGGGTAGTAAGTCCTCTTTGATAATGTCACAGTGAAAAAAAAATAACAGAGCGTATAGAATTAAAGGCTCTCAGAGCTGGAAAGGACCTTAGGGGTCAGAAAGATAAACCCTACCTGAATAAGAATCTCTCCTGTAATATGCTCAACAAATGGCCATCCAGGCTTTGCTGAAAGGTTTCCAGTGATGAGAAACACTGCTTCCTAATGTAGCCTATTTTATTGACGGCTAACTCTAATTGTAAGGAAATATTTCAAGTCTACATTTACCTCTTTGAAACATCCCTTATGGCTGTTAGTTCTGCTCTCTGAGGGCAACCAGAATAAGTATAATCCTTTTTCCATGTGATAACTTGTCGATGCTTACAGACAGCTATTATGTCCTAAGCCTTCTCTTAGCTGGACTAAACATACCCATTTCCTTCAAATGCTCTTCACACGTCATGGCCTTTTACTACCCTGATTGCAATCATACCCAATTCATCAAAGTCTTTCTAAAGAGAAATTAACCAGTAATAATGATAACTAATAATAATGTAATGAATTGACCAGTAATAATCAATGCCTTTATCCAAGCTTGCTGATAGGAACGAGAGTTAAATTGCAAGGTGGAAAATGACCAGTATTAAATTTGAAACTGTCCTCCAAGAATTAGACATGTTCTAAGAACTATTAAATAATATTATGGACATTGAATCCAGATCCTTGAATCTAAATATAACTGACAATTGCACCACAGAACAATTATTTTTTTTAATCAATTCCAGGGCTAGAGTAAAGCAGAAAATCTAGAGATGGATTTTTCAGCTCTACCAGGATCAAATAAGAACACAGTTCAATTTGACATGATGGAGCTCTTGAAAATTTTCATGTAAATAACAGGGTAATTCCCAGGTTCCTTGACTGGAACAATGAAATCCACCAAGTCTTTCCCCTATTCTGATGTTACTTGTGTGCACATGGAGATGCACAGCTGGCAGATATTACTGAAGAAGCAGTATTCAGAATCCTTTCCTTTTCTAAACTCCTGCTAGTTCTACCAATACTGCATGAGATATAATTTCTGAATCCTCATTCCATAGTGTTCAGATTTTAGACTGTTTTGATAGGTCATTTGGTCTTAAACCTTCTTTTACAGAAAAAAAATTAGTTAATGAACAACATGTTAAATAAAAAAAATTCCTTTGGTGCAAGTATAAGTTTGATTAGCATCTTACTAGCAAATTTGCAGTAATCACTTGGACTTTTCTACTCCCTTTCAGATGAAGGATTTCAGAAGCAGCAATGCAAACACAAGGTAGCATTGTGAATGCTGTATAAATGCACCATTTTCTTTCACAGATTGGACTTTGTAGAATGAAATGTCAGAGTTCCAATATTTATTATCTGAAATAGGTTTAACATTTGGAAAATGCGTTCAAACACAGAACCTTAGAAAGAAAAGCAAGTGAATTTGACAGACAGCACTGGGGTAGACAGAAACCATGGATGACAATATTTTGTTTTACTCGGGGCAAAATTTGAAGACAGGGATCATTTTAGTTTAATAAGCTCCCATTTGAGGTTTAAAAAAAAACTCATTCCCATCTGTTAAGACAAGGGCCAGCAAATATCAGTTTTAAATATACGTGACCACAATATTAGTAATGAAGAACTCTTATATTTTATTTAATGCTTTGGCCAGGACAGCTATTTAAAGGGGTTACTAGTTAAGGAAAGAAGAATAAAGAGCCATCATTCACTTTCCTATAAGTTCAAACATTTTACTAAAGGTTTCGATTGGCCCTGCTGTAATCGCTCTGCAAATTAGTTGGGAACTTCAGTATTTCTATTAGATCAGCAATGTCTGGTTCTTATCCAAAGATTCCGCCTAACGAAGATGCCAGTTCTCATGGATTGGACAGCCCACCCTGCAGCATTCCTGAGAATTGTACAATATAATAATCTTGAAAGTCAGCAGAGTGGATTATCCACTTTTTTTTTTCTGGACTTGAACTTGTGACCTTAACAGTAGCACTGCAAAAAGCAAATGTGCTATGCACTTTGCCATAGTAACCTTCCATGTATACTTTTCAACTTAAATACACACAACTGAAACAGCTACAATTTTGGAAAATTATGTACAAACCCTATATTTCTTTTGATTATATATAAATACAAATTAGCTATTTTTCTAAAAAGTGGTTATAATAGTAAATAAATACAAAATAAGAATCTGACCATTATACTTCATGTGCTGGGGTTGAACCCATATAAAATGTACAACTAAAATACATTTAAAATCTTTAAGGAATAATTCTCTGATTAAAATATTTGTTTTCCCAACTTTTTGTAGACATAAATATATTTTCAAAATAGCTGTGTTTTTTTTTTTCATTTCATTACATAAATAAAGTCTTCATTGGGAAATATTAAAGTGTCAACTTGTGTTTTTTTTTTTTTGCTTTTGTCTAATATATATTTTTAAAAATTCTGCTGTGCTAACGACACCCACATCCCTCCACAACCATATCTTGATAATTCTTTAACACGACTTTTTCATTTTCATCAAGGTAGAGCATGGAGATAGCACTGAGTTCTGTTGGTACACAGCATGCCTTGGGGATTTTGGAGTTAACTGAATTGACCAAAGTCTGAACAATGGCATGGTTTGTTGAGTTCAGGTGATCAGCCAATGGAAAGGGGCATTCCCCATGGCAGTAAAAGGCATGATACCCCGGTGGGGCAACAATCCAGTCATTCCACCCCACATCACTGAAGTCTACATATAAAGGATGTCGCTTGCAGCTGGACTTGAGGCGTTTCCGCTGTTTGTGTTTTGCTTGACGCTTTTCTCTTTTGTGGAGAGGATGTCCTTTGCCATCATGGCCAAAAGTTACTAGTAATGGTCTTATCTGTGACCAGCTGTGATCGTCCTGATGCAAAGACCTACTAATCCTTACATGTCTCTTGGAGACCGCTCTGTCATCATCCAAGTGAACCACTTCTACCACAAACCCGTGATTTGCCTGTCCTTGTGCGATCCACCTCATCACAGCGGGTGTGACATCAAAGTTTTCCCATTTGCTCGCATTATGATTTACCAACCTTGTGTCCAACAGTCTTGTGATGGGGTATTCAGAGATGGATGTTGCTGGTTTTATAATTTCATAAATATTAATACGATGATGGTGATTACTGTTATTTTTAAAAGCTTCCTGCACCTGCTCCCGAAAAACCTTAAGTTCAGCTGAGGTGATAGACTCCTCATTGGGGATGGAAGTTAAATTAAAGAAGAAACGCCGGACTGTTTTCCCATTTGTTTCTGGCAGCTTTTCCAAAGATTCTGGTTGGGTTGCAAAAAGGAAAAACAAAAACAAAAAATCCATCAGTAATTGAGACAAATAGTGACAATCGGAATAGAAATATTTTCTACTTAAACTTTGAAATTCAGCAACTGGAAGAGATTAGAAATTTTTTTAAGAAAAAAACTTTTTCTTGTCTACGTGTTTGTTTATATGAGCATGTACAGTAAGAACCAAAAATACAATTCACTATCATGCTTTTGATCCAATACTGGAGTACTGCATTCCAGGTGGTTATAATAACGGGGAAAGAACTATGAAGCATTACTTTGGAATTCAAGGACTTTAGCAAAAAAACTTTAGCACTGTAGTTAGCAGAGGTCTAATGAGAATGATTAAAACTGACTGAGGATTTACGGAAATTATTGCATTTCTTAAAAAAAAATACGTCTTTAATGTCAATCCCTTAAGCTCTATTCCAAAACATTACTCTACAATTTAGATGATTTACAAATCTTGATATACAGATTTCAGTGTCCTAATTAAAGACCATGAACTTAACATCTGTGATGATATTTTACGAAGCACACCCTACTATTTCATTCAATAGTCCATAGACAAGGGCATTTATATGAATCTCCTTCTTCAGGGGAAACGCATGGGTGGTACTAGGATACTGTGGTAATTAGGTCCAAACAATATCAAGAGAAATAGCTTCCCATCTGTAGTCTTTCCTATGACCTCTACATGACCCCAAAAAGCCAGGTTACTTTTCAGATACTTTCAGGAGGAAAACAGCTTGGGTGTGCATTGCGCCACACATATGAACGCATGCACATATGTGTGTGTTTCTGGAAAGTATATTAAAACACAAACATCTACACAATTCTACTACAGATGAGATTCAAAACCACGAAGTTTTTCCTCCCAAAGTTTCAGTAATATAATATTCATAATGAGAGGAATTCACTGAAATTTAGATAATTTCAAGAAAAGCCTATGGCTCCTGAAGAAAATATGGTAGAAGGGAATTCATTGGTTGCACTCTGCAGAATGCTAAAATGAATATTATTCTGATCAACCAGGCATGCAAGTTTGTTTCTTTCTCCACTTATACTATGTCCTGTGTAAGTGACTTTGAGAGGCTGTCTCACGAAGAACAAACTGATACAGATGATTACAATTTAATTGAGCTTCCTTCTTCATTTTAAAGCTTCCTGAAAGATAAAATGATCACTGATCTTAAATTATAGCCACTTAGTTAAGGGCACCAACTTAATTAAAAATCTAGGAAAATTTGTTTTGTCATAGTTTCATATCATAACAAGCAGAGACTACATTTTCCCTCCTTCCTTCCCTCCTCCCTTCCTTCCTCCTTCCCTCCCTCCCTTCTTACATTCCTTCCTTCCTTCCTTCCTTCCTTCCTTTCTTCCTTCCTTCCTTCCTTCCTTCCTTCCTTCCTTCTTTTTATGGCTAACCACTTAAGACCAATAGCAATGAGTCCTTTACAAAATCCAGATGCCTTTGGAAAGAGACCTGATGTCACAGAATACCGGCCAGGCCGCCATTCCAAAAGTAGTACTTGTGTATCAGCAAAAGAGAGAAATTCTTCCTTACTATTTTGCTTCTGTCTGTAGTTTAAAGAGTAAGATTAAGAGGGTAGGACCAGTAATTTTCCTATTTATGTGACTATTTTTGCTAAGGAGCAATTCCGTTTTGATTTTTAAAAAGTCAAAGCTAATTTTAATTTTTCAGAAACCAAATGAATGAACAACAATGTAAATGACATCTTGGCAAAAATGCAAGCATTTTGAACCATGGTCAGCAGATGAGGAGACACATGCCAGGGATAGTACAGAAAACTCCTTTGCTTGCATTGGGAGAATGTCAATCCAAGAAAAAATATCTCAGGCTTTCTGCAATCCGTATAGGTCAATCCACCTAAATCTGCTGATTAGATTCTTTGGAAACCAATCAGCATTCTCTGTGCTTATGCCAACACACTCCCACTGCCAAATGCTATTATCATTAGGATGGCTGCACTACAAATTTTTAACTAAAACTTTCATGAGTAACAATGCTTCAACCTCCCCTTTCTCCATCTTCTGCATTTAAAACTTACAGCCTTGACTCAGCTAACTCCTATACATGTTAGGTATCAAGAACTTCTAGAGAAAGTTGGGAGAAAAATGGCTAACCACTTCCACGTATATAACTACCTACCTCTTCCCTTCCCCCTCGGTTCCCCTAACATGACTACATATAAAGTATTATCACACTTCCCTTTTAACTTAAGCAGATTGTGGGAATCTGAACCAAAGAGGGAAAAGACACACAACTTGAGACATTTCATTTTACTATGGTACACAGAAGGAAATAGCAGAAAAGAAAACAGGAATAAACCAGGAAGGTGGGGTGAAGGGAGAAGAGAAACTTCTCTATCTGGCAGCCAAGAAAAAGAAAGTGACTGAAACATAGCATAAGGAAAAGAAGAAAAACTTCTCAATAAGCAAAAGAGTAAAATGAAGGAGCAAAGAGTAGGAGGAGAAGATACATAAAACAAGGCACTGTTCAAGAAGAGAGAACAAAATCTAGGAAGAGAAGTGTCAACAGATTAAACACTGTAAAAAACGAGAAATAAAATCTGACAGTGAGCAAAAACACCTTGATTTTCTAGCCTGTACCTTCAAGAGATTCCTAATGTGGTACTTTTCTGTCTCCCCTTCAAAGTAGAAGTAGCCATGACTATGGTTACATGAGTTAAATCTAGGTCAGAGGGGTAGCAGTATGCTGTCAGGAACCCACAAACCCTCGGGAAACAGCCACCTGCTGCAACCTCACCAAGCTTACCTTGGGTTTTTTACCTCCCCCCAACATGAGGCTGAAAAGGAAGGGGATGAATCACTTCTTAAGGGTCAGAAAGACGAAAACAAAGTCCAAAAACTAAGGTGCTGAGAAGCAGTGAGAGAAACAAAATTAAAGGGATGGTGGGGCAGGCAAAGGCATATCAAGGCTAACTGTGCCACAGGAGAAAGTATGGCAGGAAGAATGGACAGAGAAATCCCAAGTGTATGAGAGGAAAGAATACATGAATGAAATACACAGGGAAGGGAAGAAGGAAGGAGGGGAGGAACAGAGGAAGGAAGGAAGGAAGGAAAGAAGGAAGGAAGGAAGGAAGGGAGGGAGGAAGGAAGGAAGGAAGGGAGAGAGGGAGGAAGGGAGGAAGGAAGGGAGGGAGGGAGGAAGGAAGGAAGGGAGGGAGGGAGGAAGGAAGGGGGGGAGGAAGGGAGAGAGGGAGGAAGGAAGGAAGGAAGGGAGGAAGGAAAGAAGGAAGAAAGGAAGGAAGGAAGGGAGGGAGGGAGGAAGGAAGGAAGGGAGGAAGGGAGGAAGGGAGGAAGGAAGGAAGGGAAGGAGGGAAAGAAGGAAGGAAAGAAAGGAAAGGAAAGAAGGAAGGAAGGAGAGAGAAAGGGAAGGGAGACAGAGAGGGAGGAAGGAAGAGAGGTAGGTAAAGATGGAGGGAGGAAGGAAGGAAGGAAGGAAGGAAGGAAGGGAGGAAGGAAGGGAGAGAGGGAGGAAGGAAGGAAGGAAGGAAGGAAGGAAGGAAGGGAGGAAGGGAGGAAGGAGGGGAGGAACAGAGGAAGGAAGGAAGGAAGGAAGGAAGGAAGGAAGGAAGGGAGGGAGGGAGGAAGGAAGGAAGGAAGGGAGGGAGGGAGGAAGGAAGAAAGGAAGGGAGGGAGGGAGGAAGGAAGAAAGGAAGGGAGGGAGGGAGGGAGGAAGGAAGGAAGGGAGGGAGGGAGGAAGGAAGGGAGGGAGGGAGGAAAGGAAGGGAAGGAAGGAAAGGAAAGAAGGAAGGAAGGAGAGAGAAAGGGAAGGGAGACAGAGAGGGAGGAAGGAAGAGAGGTAGGTAAAGATGGAGGAAGGAAGAGTGGAGACAATAATAAGACAATCAGAATTATAAGTTCTTTCTTCTTTCAAAGTTTCAACTTGCTTCAATTTTAAAAAAAATACTGGATTTAATTGGTATGAGTATCCCATACACTGATGCAGATCAGCACGTGGTGGTGGGGTGGGGGGAATCCCTTCCAATGCTTACACACTTTTATGAGTTACTGTGGCCAAAAGAAATAGTCTTCTGTTGGAATAGCCTCCACTAACTCAGAGTCATCTTCAGACCTTGATGGCTTAAGACTCAGATATATTAGTACAGACAAATAAGGAGGAAAAAAATGTACAGCAGTATAGCAAAAAATCTATAAAGGCTCTTATTATTCTTAAATTATTAAAAAAAACCCAAAAGCAAAAACAAAAATGAACCTATTTTCTGGATGCCTACTGGCAAAGTGGACTACTAAAAATAAAAAACACATTTTTAAGAGGCATATCACAGGAATCATCACCTTTGCTCAAACTTGCTTTTCATTTGCTCTCCAGGCAGACCAGAAAACAAAGGTCTAGGAGTTTCAGCTGAAGTGGATAGAGAAAAGGAGGAGACTGTGATGTCACTGATATAGGGAATTCCCAGATGAGGAAACTTACTCTACCAAGGCAGGTCAGCACTTTCTTTGCACCTTAATAGGTTTAGGGAGCTACCTGCAGCACTGAGAGATTGTGCTGTGTCCTTGGGTAACACAACCAGCATGTTTGTAATGTAGGACATAAGCCACCACGTCTCCTTACCTCTGAGGCTAGCTCCCTATTCATGGGTATTTCTCAGTGGGTGTTATGCACAAAATGTGGAGACTTAGACACTGCTGCCAACACTATAAAATGTCTCTGCTGAGCTACCAGAATTTTAGGGCACCTGAACCTGGTAGCACTTGCTTTGGTAGTATCCTTGCTTATGGAAAAGTAAGGAAAGTAAAGAGAAAAACAGTAGGACTTTATAACTGTGCCACTCAGCATCCAAACTGAAGTGAAAAATTCAACTAATCTATAACATGGCCAGCATTCACTTATCTGACCACAGTCAATGATTCGACTAGATTTTTGAACGTCCATTCAGATTTTGAGGTAATATATATTTAATCTATTTTGTCCTTCCCTTTCCCTGACAAGGGAAGATAAAATAAAAGGCAAGCAATCTAAGATGGGAGCTGATACCGAGAGTTCACGGACCAAGGATCGGAAACAGGAAATCTCGTCCGTATGAACTAAATGGGAGCAAATAAAGGAGGACACAGAATGGCATGTAGGCAGTTAACAATATAATGACCACATGACAGGTTCAGTCCCAACTTTATTTTATTTACTTATTTTCATCTGGACCTATGATTTCCTCAGTACAGGAAACTCCCTTGACCAATGCAGCTCTGCAAATGATCAGTCATGTATAGAGTTGACTGGGGCCTTGAGAGGTTAAATGACTTGTCCAGTGTCACGCAAATAGGATGTGTGAGAAAGCAGGGTTTGAACCCAGGTCTTCCTAATTTCATGATTAGCCCTCTAGGCATTACACCTTGCTACCTCTTTAACAACATTAGAAAAGTAATAAAAGCTTTTCATGCAAAGTCAGTTCAATAGTTGCAAAAATATTTGGAAAAATAAAAAAAAATATTAAACACTACTAGGATTACAGATTTAGAGTTGACAGTGACCTCAGAGATCATCTATGTCCATGAAATAAATAAAGGGGGAGGGGGAGAGAGAGAGAATATACAGAGTAGCTAGATGGAACACTGGCCCTTGAATCAGGAAAACCTCAGTTCAAATCCAGCCTCAGGCACTTACTAGCTGTGTGACCTTGACCAAATCACTTAACACTGTTTGCCTCAGTTTCCTCATCTGTAAAATGAACTAGAGAAGGAAATGGCAAACCACTTCAGTACCTTTGCCAAGAAAATTCCAAATGGGGTCATAGTCAGACATGCCAAACTACTGAACTAAATGTGTGTATATATATATATACACACATATGTATATGGATGTATATGTATATGTATGTATATGTATATATGTATTTATACATGTGTGTATATATATAATTACTGAATTTCCCTTGCAATTCCACATATTTTAGGCTTTTAAAACATGATTCTGAGAAAGGGTCCACAGGCATCATCAGATTACCAAAGGGGTCCATGACACTAAAAAAGGTTAAGAAGCCCTGATCTAATTTTTTCAGATAAAGACAGAGGTCCAAAGAGATTAATGGCTTGCTAATGGTCACAAAGGTAGTTAAAGAGATAGCACAGCACAGGTGAACTGTAGCTCCAAAACAGTGGTGCCCAAGCATCACTTATTTGGTTTGGTAGCTCTCCCACCTAAAAGTACTGACATAAAATTTGAAAAGATGCTTCCCAAGCTGAAATTACAATTAATTTTCTTTTGAAAATTTCAAAAAACTCCAAGACACTACTGCAGATAGCATGAAGTGCAGCTTAAACTAAGATTTGAATCACTGATTTGACATTTCTGACAATGTCACACAAGGTAGAAATGAAAATAGGGAAGAATCTAAGAACTCTTCTTCAAAAAAGGCAAGAAAGGCAACATGCCAGGATTTTTAAAATGAGAAAAAACTCACTAAAAAAAACAGAATAAAGACAAAGGGAAGGTAAAAGAGAAATTATATTCTCCTCTCCCAACAAGATGATGCCATTATCACAGAGAAAAAGAATCCACTGTTATTAATAACACTCCTACCTACCCTCACATGTATTTTCCTCTACTTCTGAAATAAACCAATGCATCATATTGTCACCGGAACAAGATATGGGCAAGAAGATAGAATTTATAGGACATACATATGGAACTCAACGTACGAGGTCGGAAATCCTATCACTGTTACCAAAAGACTAAGGGAAAATCGGTTTCGTAGTGATTATCTTCTTACTTGACTTTACATCAACAGTTCAGTCATTCATTCAGAGAAGTCAAAAGACTTAGATTCTAGAGCCTGGTTCTGTCACTAACTATCTTGGTGCAACTTTAGATCTTGAGGCCTCAGTTTCCTTGTCTATAAAATGAAAGACTTGGACTAAATCAAAGGTTCCTAACCTTTTTCTCTCATGGACCCCTTTGAAAGTCTAATAAAGTCCTTGGACTCCTCAAAATAATATATATTTTTTTAAAAATTCATAAAATAAAATATAAAGAGAACCAATTATATTGAAATATCAAAATATTTTTCTCATCTGAGTTATGAACCTCCTGAAATCCATCCATGGACCCCATGTTAAGAAGCCCTAGATAAAATGCTCTCTAAGATCTCTTCTAGAATAAACCTTCAATGATCCTACTGCGTGAAAGACAGGATAATAGGTATTTCAGTGGAGACAAAGATAAATGTGTCCCTACTCTCAAAGTGCTCACAATGTAGGAGAACCTTTTGCTTGAGGGCTCACATTATACTTCAAAGATGCATGATTTTGTCAGTGTGGATTCCAAACCAGACCATTATCTCTCTTACAAGATGACAGTACTTGATGCTTTTCTGTGGCTGAAAAATTCATTACCTTGTAGCCAATCTCGTGATGAGACTCTCTGAATTTAAAGCCAAACTGGTCTTTGGCTTCCATTACTTGTACCAAATTTTATATTAACCTTGATTGAGCTAGTATTTTCCTGGCAAAGGAGAGAATCCAGGGTAATCTCCATGCTATGGTGACATCTCCAAATTGAACTTGTATTGGGACTAGCCACATGTATTATAGAACAATCATTCAAGATGGAATATATAAGTTAATGCCAGTTCAGAAATTCTTTTGTGTCAAATACGGCTTAAATCTCTAAATAACCTTACTACTAGACTATTTGTTGGGTCTTGGAATTGGAGGGGGGTGGTAATACAGAGAATTTCATAATTTAATAAGATTTTACCCGAATTTTAAAGTTTCTATCAACACAGAGGATAGGGGAGGATGGTTCTGAACAGAAGATGCATCACAGTTCTTGAAGCTTATGCGAAGAACGTGGGGTATCTCACGTTTTTCTTGTCTAGCCAATATTCCACAACCAAGCATAGAGCCAAACCTTGTAGGTTCAACAGAACTGACAAACCTGGGGGCATCTGAAAATGTGCTTGTAAAAATATAAGTGGCTTATCTACATAAGGAATTTTAAATGCTCTCCTCACACAGAGGAGCTAATGTTCATAGCTCAAGCCTTCCCAAGTTCAAAGGAGAACTTTAACAAGAAGTGTACCACTTTCTTTCCTTTGAAATCAGGACACAAATGATTGTACAACATTAAAGAAAAATAACAAATGGCACAGACAGGACTTCACTGAGTTAAACAGAAGACATGATAACTGATAACAGCGATTTAAGATTTCCTAACACATGATATGGAGTAGCCTTCCAATGAATGAAAGAGCTACAAGAATGGCATTTTCTGCCTTGCTATAATTATTCTGGAGCCACATACAATGCTGTCCTTAGGATTCTAGGCTGTAACCTAAGGAAATCAATGATTGCTCCTTATTCTGAGAAACTTTTGGTCCTTCCATAAATAAACAACCTTTAATGGTATCCAAACACTGAATTTTGTCCTCTAGTAAAGAGTATAATGGCAGCGTTCCAATATATTTTCATTTATTGCTTTGCACAGTGCAAAGGCCACTGACATACTTGTAACAGTAAGTATCAAGTACCATTTCAAAGAATGATGACCCAGCCTTGACAAAGTTGTAGTAAGTAAAATATCTAGCTTTTCAAAAAATAGAAATATTCAGGACTTTCCATCACATTTGATGTGGAAACAGCCTGTGCATGAGTATTTCAACTCACTACCTAAATCAGGTCATGATAACCTGATAATTTTTTTCACTGTACCACCCTTTTTGACATGAAATCTTGATAATTTGAGAATCTGTTAAGAGTCAATTCTACTCATGCAAAGCAATCTACCTTATTAGAAGTAACTTTCATAAGGGCAGCTGGGTGGTACCGTGGATAGAGTACCAGACCTGCAATCAGGAGGGCCTGAGTTCAAATACAGTCTCAGACACTCACTAGCTGTGTGACCCTGGGCAAGTCACTTAACCCTGTCAGCCTTAGTTTCCTCATCTATAAAATGAGCTGGAGAAGGAAACTGAAAACCACATCTTTGCCAAGAAAGCCCCAGATGGACTCACCAAGAGTTGGGTATGACAGAACAATATTTTATAGATTAACTAAAATTGATCAAGCTTTCTTGGGGAACAAAGTGACGAAAAAAAGAACATCAAACTCACTTAAGTTTACACATGTTTGTGGGAGGCAGCCTGGTTCAGTAGGAAGAGCATTGGCACTAAAGTCAGGGAACCTGTGTTCAAATCTTTCCCTTAATGCTTACTGTCTGTGTGAACTTAGGCAAGCCATTTCATTTTTCCTAAACCTCTATTTCCTAATCTGTAAAGTGAGGAGATGGACTAGATCGCCAGTGAGGTTCCTTCTGCTCTAGAGCTATGATGGTAAATGTGTATCCAAATGGCATCTCCTTTAAGACATTATGTAAAACTTAAATGACCTCAATATTAAATGAAACATAATCTTTCTAGTTTTGATTAACTTGAAGTAAAGTTTCTATATTAAATTGCCTATTTCCAGAGGAGATATCAACATATCCATTCTTGTTACCTCCCGGCTCTTAAAATCCATTCCAGTCAATATCAGGTGAATAGGAGAGGGAGGCACAGAATTTCAATGGTCCCAAGGATCTGGTGACAAGGGTCATAGCTGTAATAACAGTGACATTACAGCAAAAATCAACAGAGCCTTTCAGAATTTTCAGTTACTGAATACTGAAGAATTTGAATCAGATCTTATTGTCCTGGGTACCAAAGTTCACATGCCTGAGAAGTGAGCTTGAAAATGAAAGTGACTATCAAGTTAAGATTTTCCCTTCTTGATGTGGATACTTGAATATAAGAAGCTGTTTTTGTGCTTTTGCCTGCTTTAGGACCCAATAATCACTGAGAACAAGGATTTTAAACAATAAAAGCTATCCTTAGTGCTGTGAGAAAATGTCTGATGGCTGATACTTCTGACTTATATTTCTCATTGGGAGCAGCCTATTATGTTTTCTAACAGCACTCAGCATCAGGAAAAAGCAACTCCCACAAAGAGCTGCATGGGTCAGTATCCCCTTCTTTTACCCTCTGTGCCCTAATCCTGTCAATTTAATGCCTCACAAATTAATATCTTGGAATATAGGTTTGCCTATCTTATTCAAGTACTTTATTCAATAAGAATTAAGGAGTATTATATCCCTTAGCTGATACTAAAACATCTCTAAAATGTGGATAAAAATGGCATCTACTCCAGTGTTATTGTGAAGATAAAATGAGTTATTTGTAAAGCATTTTGAAAACCTAAAAGTGCTACATAAATTCTAGTTACATTAATTAAATTATATAAGCATCTTCCAAATGATTTGCGTTCTAATAAGATTTTTACTACTTGCCTAGTTTTAAGAAATCAAATACAATGTAAATGCTGGGTTTTTTTAAGCTATAGATTCAGACACTGTAATCAACATACTGACATTCTGGGGCTTTTAACTAAAAAGAATTATATCCACTATCATAAAAACCACATTACCTCAAATTTAGATTCATATTAAGTTAAAGGGACAGCTGGTACAAAGCTTTCATCTTCAGGATTCTTAGGATTCCCTTATTTCTACACTAAAACTATCTCAGATTTAAGCAAAAGACAAAAAAGTCATGGTGGAAACAATACAATTGATTGTTAAATTGATCTCTCACAGGGATTAGATAGGGATTAGAAACCTTCCAAACCATCCCAGAACAACTGTAAATTAGGAGTTTCTGGGAGTACATAGCATTAAAAATAAGAGCTATTTGTGGGGGATTTTTTAGGTGGACTTGGTCTGAAAATCCCTCACACTGGATTTCAGAGTGAGAAAGTGAAAAATAAGATGGAAAGAAGATTTAGAATGAATGTGTCAACACAAACCCTTTTTGTAATCTTTTAATCTGTCCAAAAAAACCCCTAAGGATGTAATTTTTGCAAACTTTTCAAATCTACTTTATTAAAAGGTGATCATGTTAAGGGGATGCAGTTTGACCTTTGCTGTTCCTATCCCCCAGTATTAGTTTATATGCACACATTACTTCTCCTGTGTGTCCATTAAGAGGGGGTAAAGGGGAGGTGCAGAAGGGAGAGCAACAATCAGTGTTCATCACAACTGCCTTTTAACTCTAAAGGTTCAGAGAGTTAATGTTGAATTGGGGGGGGGGGGGAGGGTTGGGAATCCCTGTTCCCTCCACTAGCACGCGGCATAAAAAACTGAACAGGCAAGTTTCCCTGGCTCTTGTCTTACTGCCATCAACAAATGTTTACTGAATGTCTCAAGATCACAATGTTAGAGCCAGAAGCATCTTAGCAATCATCTAGTTTTCCCACCCCCCACCCCCATTTTACAGATAAAGAAACTGAGATGGGGAAGTAATTTGTTTCATGCCATGCTGCTAGTAAGTTGTGGGAAAGGACCTCAAAGACCTAAACCCAGGTTTCACGACTTTAAGCCACCAATGTGCCTCCCACATCTGTAAGGCTGGCTTATTAGGCTCTATCGAGGACACAGAGATGATCCTTGCTCATGCCTCTCTCCTGCCCAGTTAGCTCCCCAGTGCCTCACCTTCATGGTGGAAGCTTCTGACAGTATTAGCCCGGCTGGTTGCTCTCTCCAGCTGGTAGTCCATGGTGGGATCCCCAAGCTGGCCCGAATGCAGGCGGTAGAGATCCAGCATGTAGGGGGGGATGACCGCGTTTTTGCTGGGGCTCGGTCTCTGCTTCAGCCCGAACATACTGAGCAGCCGCAGCTCAAATTCGCTCAAGATTTCTTCTGACTGCTGCGGCGTGGAGCGGCTGGATTCAGCGAACTTCCTCCGGCCCACCTCCGGGATGAGGCCGGCCGAACTACCCAGCAAGACTTGGTAAAGCAGCAGCGCTAGAAGTGAGCGGATCCCGGCAACCATGGTCAACCTGCAGAGAGGGTTTGGGGAGTGGGGTGGGGTGGGGTGGGGAAAGGGATAGGGGCGGACAGCAGAAAAGCAAGGATGGAGGTAAGTCCAGGAGTTCCGTGACAGATGCACCGCGCCGGCGGGCCAGGACCCTCGCCGGTGGCACGCTTGTCCCAGGCGTGCCAGGTTGCCCAGCAAGTCCGCATCTGGCCCCAGCCACGGCCCGCGCCACCGTTCCGGGGAAGTTGTCCCGGCGGCCGCCTCCCCGAGATCTCCGGGCTCCGGGGAGCTTCCCTCCACCTACCCCCGCCTCTAGGGGGCAGGGGCGCCATGACTGCAATGGGGAGTGGGTGCTAGCTGGGGCTGCCATCCCTGGCCGCGCCCCGCCCACTCTCTAGATTACCAGCACCACCTTCCCTCCCCCCGCCCCCCACCTTTCAACAATCTCCCGGAAACTCCAGTGATTGCTGAGACCTCAACTTAGACTCTGAAACTGTCTGCGAGAGAGCAGATCGAATTTGGGGGATCCGAGGAGGGGACACCAGTGCTAAATTTAGGTAGAGAGGTTTCCCATTCTCTCCGCACGCCAAACTAGGGCATCTGAGGTGCGGAGATAGCCATTCGGTAAATGTATAGGCTCCATTTCCCGTGGTTCACGTTAACACAAGGTACTCATCTCAGCGATACAAAATCACGTAGCACAAAACTTTTAGAAACATTACACCCGCCATGCATAAGCTCTCAACGCATACACATTAACGTAAATACACTGCATATCGCTTTGTATTATAAAACACACACAATGCGTATGACTTCCTGATACGCACACACGGTATTTTACTTCCAGGCATGCTACATTCACAATATATGACTTCCGAACATACGTGATTCAAGGCACAACCACATCCACATATATGCATACACATGCCTATATGTACACACATATACGTATGTGTGTATACATACACATTTTATAGGTATGTTGTAACACTTCCTTTTATACACACATAGCACAGACCTTACACAAGGAAAAAGTATTGTATATACACGAACACGTTTAGAGGATTATACAAAAGTCTCGATAGTTGGGGGGGGGGTGTCTGTATTATTTCAGATGTCAGGGTAGTAAAAGAAAAGGAACAAAAAGGAGAGGGAACTAAATTCTTTGTCCTGATATCTCTAGAAACTAGAAGATCTTCCCCTCTCTTCCCAAAATAAGTAGCAGGAAGGGGCCAACACGAAGGGAGGTGAAGGAAAAGTTCTCAAGAAAGATGTGTAACAGGGAGACGGGGTACCTGGTTGGAAATGGGAAAGAACTCTCAGGCTAACGGGTGAAACGGAGGGGCAACCCTCTTTAAGGGTTTTTTTTTTTTTTTTAAATCATCAACGAAGTGTTAACAGCCATAATAAAATATCCTGGAAGGGGGAGGGAAGGGGCGAAGGAAGGAGGGGCGAAAAGGGAGTGCACTTCAAGTTGTCTTGGAGTGGAGCCGCCAAGGAAGGAGGGGGGACGGTGTAAAAGGGTGGGGGAGCGGGAGCCAGCTGCAGCTGGGACCGCGCTGCACGTGGGCACTGTAGGGTGTTTACCTTCGGCCGAGCTGCGCCCGCCGGGCGGGGGAGGGAGGGACGAAGGGAGTTTGTATCTGTTGAGCTTGGGTAGCTAAAGGCAAGTGGAGGTGGGCCCAGAGCCTCCGTCACCGACTGGGAAGCGGGTCAGTATAGGTGCGAAAAGCTCTAGCATCACCGGACCCCACACCCGCCCCCTCTTCGCGGTGCAAGCCCTCCCCACCCCCAGAGAATGACTCTTCTACCTTTAGGAGACTGCCGATTGACTAAGAAGCACACGGGGGCACGTCCATTGAAACAGCCTCCACATGGAAAAATCTCTGGCGGTGGAGATTGAAGCTGTGATTTTTGTATCCGTTCCTCCTCCCTGGTGCCTGCCGAGGCGGCCCCCCCTTTCCCGGGTGGCAGCAGAGATGATTGGAGTCTCCAGGAAGAGAAGCTGGGGGTCCGGGAGGGGGTGAGGTTAAAAGGAAAATAAATTTTCCCCGCGGTTGAAAAGCCACCAGTTTTGAAGGGGGTTTGGGGGTAGTTATTTTCTCTGCAAGTTCAAGAAGTCCTCAGCCAAGTGCTGACACATAACAACAGCGAGAAGGAGGGGGAGGAGGGGGGAGAAGGGGAAAAAAAAGTTCTGAAGTCGTCCTTAGGAAAAACCACCCGCTGGCTGCCTTCTCCTCCGGGACGGATAAAAGAAGGGGGTTGTGTCTCTCGGACCCTTCTCTAGCTCCTCTGCCGCCCATCGTTTTGGGAACACATTCTGAGAAAAAGGTGCCCAGAGGTGGATCCCTGCGGCGGAGGGTGGGCTGCGATTGCCTGGCTTGTACCTGTAGGGGAGTCCTGGAAGGTTAGTCTGAGTTGGGGTGGCAGCGGCAGAGGCAACAGCGGCGGCAAGGCTGGCGTCTGCAGGAGAGTTTTCTGCTCTCGGTGTGTTTTTTTTCCGCATCACTTGGTGTTACTCCAAACTTGCTTCTCTTACAGCTGTTAAGCAGAAAATAGAAAATCTCCAAAGTCCAGCCCGCCTCTGAAGCATACTTTCAGCAGATGGTTAGTCAGCAGGCAGTCCCAGTCAAACCAAGCTGGTGGTTTTCCTTTTCTTAAAAAATTTCCCCCTTTGCTTGCACACACGGCAATCAACAAGTTGTCTTGTCCTTTGTGTGAGTAGGTAAAGATGAATCATGTATCTATATAGAAAAATAAGTTTTCTTCCTTTCAAATTAAAAACTGGGCGCTTTGCATCCCTAGACGGAGAGATGGGCACTTGGCCGCTTCAGACTGGTGTGTGATACAACAGGTCCAAGGCATTAAATTTCGACTTTTCCCCCCAGATACTTCTTTCCCCCTTCTCGTTTCTCTTTAGTCTGTTCCTGAATGGCGAAGCAGTTCGGGATGGGTAACAGAAGACACTTTACTCTCGAGTTTCTCTCGAGTGCACACACAATTTTCCAGCCTCCTTCTACGCGCGTGTGTGTGTTGTCTTCTTGCTGTAAATTGATTGAGGCGGTTTGATGCCTCCTTATGCTTTTTGTTTCTTGGCTGCTGCTGATGTCACGACCTCGGGGGCTTGAGACTTCTCTGCCAATCACAGGCGGCCTGTGGGAACTGGGACTCGCCGGAGGGAGTGAGAGCAGGGAGAAGAGAGAACTCCTGCTGTGGCAGGAGCAGCAGCGGCGGCGGCGGCAGCGGCAGCGGCGGCGGCAGCAGCAGCAGCAGCGGCGGCGGCGCTGTGGCAGCGCAGTCCCTGCTTTTAAAGGGGACGCCGCCTCCTTTTCCCTCCCAGGCCCTCACAGCAAACCACCCTACAGTCTTTCCCTTTCTCAGTCATTCCAGATCTCAAGATCTGTAAGGTAGAAAAGGAACCAAAAGGTATAGCCCAGAGGAATGGAACCTTTTGATAGGGGTGGGGTCTAGAGAGAGAGGGAGGGAAATGCTAGGCTAAGGGGTGGGCTGACAGGCACCCATACTCAATCCTTAAAGGAGAAAAGAAAGTTTATTGAAAATAATGATGATGATAAAAATAATAAGCTTTTAAGAGCTGTAGCTTCCTTAAGGCGATTTCGGAAGTGAATACGGTAACTCCCTCGTTCCCCACCTGGCCCAGGCCCGTTATTTCCCTTTCAGTTTTTAAGTTTCACAATACAGATGCGTTTAGGAAAACTGAACGAAGTTGCGAAGTACAACTTCCTAGAAGAGTGGCGATTCAGACACAACTGCCCTTCCAGTAGTCACATCTGTCACATCTGTCCTCCGAGCTAAAACACACAAGAGCCAATAAGATCGTGGGTGCTCTTTCAATCTTTTACATTATATATACGCACATATATAAACACGTAAATATACGTACATATGTGTATATATACACGTTTAAATAGTGGATATGTTATGTTTTTAAGTCAGTGTGTATTACAGCTTTCTGTTCCTTTCACTTCCCCTTTGGCAGTAGGGGGAGGGAGGGAGAATGGGGGGGGGGGAATGTATTATTAATCTTTATGGCTGCAATCCCTACTTGCTAAAGAAACTTATCTCATGCAGCCCATCGGCAGAAGATTAGCTGCTCAGATGACAGTAAAATAATGCACAGCGTGATGCAGGCAAACAAGACGATTCCGGTTTGAGGTTTAGAAGAATCCCCTCCCCCGCTCCGCTTCTCTCGCCCCCAATCGGGAAAGATGTGAATGTAGTTTCTTTCTTTCTTTCTTCTCCCTCCTCCTCCTCCCCCTCACCCCCCAGCTTGGCTGTCTCCTCTCAAGTCTTTAGTGGCCCGAGGAGCTGCTGTGGCTGGGAGTCTGGAGTTGGAGTGTTACCATCTCCCAAGATTCCTGGATCTCCCTGGAGAAATGACTTCTTTTCTGTAGGACATGGGCAGCAAGACATGCATAGCTTAGGCATTCACTAAAGTTGTCAGGAAAAAAGCTAAAGCAGGAGAAGGCCAAATCCGTGAAAACCGTATTCACTTAATAAGCCCCTGCGCCTACAAGCGGAGAGGTAGGGCAAAGTCAGATCAGATAGAGATTTGAACAATGATCTATTATATATGTGTGTATTATTTTTTCGGCAGGGAAGCTAAAATAATTCGAGGTTACCCTTACATAAATCGGATTAGATCCCCACAGAGGGGAAATTAAGCATTTGCTGCTTCCAAAGGTGTGAAGGTTAAAAAAGGCATTTGGGGGAGGGCTGCTCATTAGGAATATAGAAGAAAGTAAGAATAAATGATACCATAAAAGTGTGGGGTGGGGGGGACCAGACCCTATCTAGTGTTACTACATCACATAACATAAAAAACTATTAAACAAATTTAAATGACTTCGTTCAAATAATTTTACAATAAACTGGAAAGAAATGGCATGTTCTATTCCAAGATATATGAGTCAAGATCTTTTTTTAATTGTAATTTTCCTTTGGAAAAGATATCTTCTTCCTAGATTAAACTCAAGTAAAGTTAACTACTGTTTTATCACCTCCGTGGATTGTGCTTATATTTCAATCACTACATAGCTTTCAAATAAGAAAAAAAGATTATTATTAGTATGCCCCCCCAAAAAAGAAGAAAACAAACTTTTTTTGATGGAACCAACCATTTTACAGGCTCCATAACGAAAGCTAGGAAAGCACATTTTACATCCTGTATAAAAAATATGGAATGACTTCATTGTCAATCTCTAAACCAAATTTCCCAGTTGCTCTCTATATGTTATTGTGTATCTATTGCAACTCAATTTCCTTATATAGCTCTGTAAGAATCCTTTTACTGGGTGTGCCAATGCAAAAGTAGTATGGAAATCTGAAAGCGAAACACTTTTGGGTGGCTTTCTCACTGTCTTCAGAGAGGGGACCTTTAACATTTATTCACCATACCTGTAACCATGCCTGCCTCCGGAGGATAGGAGTTTACTTGTGATAGAATTCATAATGGCAAACTTTACCTGGCTAAAATAACCTGTTACTTTTTCTTTTTCCTTAAAATAGAGGGGGAAAGGAGAAAAGGTAGCTAAAATTCCACTGAAGTTATTTACTCTGCTCTTGCTTCAGTTTATAAATAGCTACTAAGAATGTGAAGGTGGAGGGGGAGAGAGCCCTATTTAATACTGCTGTCACAAGGAGTCAACAGATTTCTGAGATACCCTGCAATCTGCCTTAGGAAACACTTAAGGTATTCTACAATAGTCTTCTGTTTTTTAGAGATGGCTGCCCTCCTGTGGTGAAAACATGTCAGGACACTTCTGTAAAAGTAGTAACTACAGATCCCTGAATTTTCTTACACTGCTGTCATAGAGGTTCTGATTATCCTGTCAGCTTTGTGATTTTGTTCAGTAGAAACTATCAAAAGCACTAGTCTTTAAGTATAGGGAATATGCCACTTTCGTAGGCCTTCTGCTAGTGCTTTGGGAGAAAAAGCATTTTTTTTCTGCATAAAAATTAATTTCTCAATATGATCTAATGTTTAGAAAGGTTGAAAATTATTTAGACTGGTGTAGTGAGACTGCTTTCTTACTGAGTTTATTAGGTTTATTTCTCTGCGAGCTCATGCTAGGAGGGCCTATGGAGTCAAGGGCAGTATAAAAGTTCCTTAACTGTCCTAGTTGGGAATGGAAAGCCAAATATGTTACTTCTGCCTTTTGAAGTCCCACCCAAGAGATTCCTGGGCGGGGTGGGGGGGTGGGAGGGGGAAGACTAATCTGATCGGGAGGAGTGACAGCCACAGCTCTCAGAGAGTAAATAATGTGAGATCTCTGAGTTTAGAGGAATCAAAGTTTGAGTCCTCTGATTTTCACATAGGTAGATAACCCAGAGTAAAATTAAGTGCCAAAAAGAATGATAATTTGGCAACTTTTCCTTTAGCAATTTAGTTCAGACAAAATCAAACTTTATTGTTTCCTGCAGCTATTAGGGTGTGCAAATATTGTTACTGCAGGCCCTGCCAATTATGCCAATTAACGCTAAAATAATCATAATATGTCTTAAAAGTCACTAGTGCTAGATGATCATTCTACCTTGTAATTGTTGTTCCAGTTAAATCTGAGGTAGTTATCAGGAGAAAACCTTCCTTGTACTTTAGCATAGCTATCACCACATCCCTATCTCATTGTACTAATCAGGTTTCTTTCCCAGGCCTAATAGACTATAGTAAAGAATTCCATCTGGTCTGTATAAAACTATTAGCTAAACATGAGGTGGAATACCTAGCTAGACTAGTAGAAATGGGCACAATGATTCTTATGCAAATCCCAGTATACTGTGTCACATCTGAGCTATTATAGGAATCTGCAGGATTTTCCTAGGTAGCAAGTGAAACTTCGCTCATTGAACTGCTCATCCAACCCACCACCATTACATAAAATCATCAGCATGTGGGAATATGGTCCTTCTACTTCTGATCACAATACTGGCAAGCTGCTTGGTTTTAAGAAGTTCACAACCTTACTGTGTTTCATCTATGAAATAGACAATGCCTGATCTACCTATCCTAAAGGATGTTATCGAGATCAAAAGAGTCCAGTATTCTGGATGACTCAATATGTTATCATTCACTTTACGCACTTTTTGTGTATTTAAACTACTGTGTGCTTTTAATGAGGGGCGCAGTGGATAGAGTGCTGGATCTGAATTGAGTCCACATAGTTTTAAATCCTGCCTCTGATATGAGTAAACTGTGTGGTCCTGAGCAAGTCACCTAACCTGCTGGAGCCTCAGGCAGATCTCTTAAGATGAGATGTTTTAGATGAGTTCCCACGCCAAGGAAATCACAGGTCCTTGTCCATATTGATGTGTTTTTAATATCTGTGCCTATAATGTTGTGGGATGGCTTTGATTAGCATGAAATTATAGGGCTATATAGACTTTGCTTTATATAATACTTATCCTCATTTCATCTGTGTATGTTTGGTCTCCTCACCAAAATCATCAGTTTGTTGCATGCAAAGACTATGTCTTAAACATCCTTAGAATGTAATTAGTGTTCAGTGATCACTAACTGAATAAGATTAATACATATTACTGATTGGTTTGTCTATATAGCATAGTTAGTAAAGATCAGTATATGATATTTTATAGGTATATGTTCTTTTCATTTGTATTATGAATTTGTCTTCAATTAATTTAAATTTAAGAAATGTACTATGTGTGAGGCACTGTGCTTGGAAAACAAATTTAAAAAATGAAACCATTCCTGACCTCAATGAGCTTGCTTTCTGTTAAGAAGAAATATCATGTATATAGAAAATTAAATTTTAAAAATGTATGCAAAGGGATTTTAGGGAGGATACAGGGTCTTTTAACAGTCTGTTAACCATAAAAGAGCAGTTCCAGAGAGCACAATAATAGGGTAGATTAGAGTGTGATAGGGGCCTTGGAGGATGGAGCTGACATGGAAAGTGAAATAGAAGCTTTGGAATGGAACTTCAGCCTAGGAAGTCTATTATGGAATTTGAGAGGAGCCACATCCCTTCTACTTCAGTGATAATATTGACTTGATTATCAATCCCTAAACTAGAGGTGGAAAGAGTATTTCTGTGACTAATGGATTGAGCACTGAGCCTGGAGCTAGGAAGAACTCAGTTTAACTTTAGCCCCAAACACTTACTGGCTGTGTGATCCTGAGCAAGTCACTTAACCTCGATTTGTCTCAGTTTCCTTAACTATAAAATGGGGATCATAATAACACCTATTTCACAGGGTTGTTGTGAGCATCGAATGAAATAATATTTATAAAAAGCACTGATCACAGTGCCTGGAACGTAGTAGGTTCTATATAAAATGCTTATCACCTTCCCTTACTCTCTTTCCTATTATACAGTCCAGCCCAGTTGAGATACTAATGGTAGGGGAGAGGACCTGGCTGGTTATAGAATGGTGAGGATAATTGAGATGTTCACTCTTAAATCCTCAACCAAGTCACCTGTGGCTCAGGGTTTATTCCAGTGGGGTGGTTCAGGAAGGCCTTTGGTCCTGAACTAGTTGCCTGTGTGGAGGAGGAAGGGAAAGAGCACTAGGGTAGATGAAGAATTGCTGCTCAAACCTCCTGGTCAAGGCATGATGAGATGAGTTCTGAGACATGGAGGCTTATAAAAGCATGAAAATATCTGAGGTACTCACCTCCAGATTATAAGTAGCCTAAGGATGTATCTGTCTGTTTATTTTCCTACTAACCTTGTAAATAATTAATACTAGTTAAATTTCAAAGATAAGCTATATTGATTTCTTTCCAATAAATATTACTTTTTTCACTTGACAAATATTTATTTTGGAGCCTTAAAAAGTTTTATCCAAGCTGTGTCTTAGTAAAATTGATCTGATAGTCAAGTCACTCAAAAAACATTTATTAAGTACCTACTATGTGCCAGATGGGGCAGCTAGGTGGGTGGCACAATGGATAGAGTGCTGGTCCTAGAGTCAGGAAGATGTCTTCCTGAATCAGACACTTACTAGCTGTGTGACCCTGGGCAAATCACTTAACCCTTCAGTTCCTTATCTGTAAAATGAACTGGAGAAGGAAATGGCAAACCACTCCAATATCTTTGCCAAGAAAACCCACAATGGGGTCACAAAGTCAAGCACAATTAAAAAAAACAACTGAACACACATAGTTATCAAAATATTTCCGTGGATTTAGCCAACATCTCTATTCATATGACTCCCTAATCTACCTACCCATCTTTTATCTATCTCCTGAGGTCCATTCATCCAGAACCACATTTCTAGTTGTTTGCTGGACATCTCTACCTATCATAAGTCTAGACTCTAGAGTATATCCCAGAGGTCATTAAGTGTAATCCCTTCATTTTATAAATGAGGAAACTGAAGTGCAGGCTGTGGCCTATCTAAAATGACACAGTTAGTAATCACTAAGGTGGGACTAGAACCTCAGGAGCCAATATTCTTGCTACTATACCATATTTATATTACAGTAGTATATACTATATACTGTTCTGTTTTTTTCTTTCCCCTTAAACTCACCTGGATTACTTATTTTTAAAGCCGTCTAGGAGGTACAGTGGCTAGATTGCTGTACCTAGTGTAAGGAAGACATATTCAAATCCGGTCTCAGACATTTAAGTAGCTGTGTCACCCTGTGCAAGTCAATTTCTTAGTGCCTTACTTTCTCATCTATAAAACTGAATAATAGTAGCACATAGGCACAGGATTCTTATGAGGTTAAATAAGCTAATATTTGTAAAGCACTTGGCAAACCTTAAAACAATATCTAAATTATAGCTGCTTCTTCTTCTTCTTTTTCTTCTTCTTCTTCTTCTTTTTCTTCTTCTTCTTCTTCTTCTTCTTCTTCTTCTTCTTCTTCTTCTTCTTCTTCTTCTTCTTCTTCTTCTTCTTCTTCTTCATCTCCTTCTCCTCCTCCTTCCCCTTCTTCATTCATCTATTTCTATTGAGCACACTACTACTCTCCCGATTACATGTTTGAAACCAAGGTTGTTGTTGTCCAGTTGTTTCTGATTCTTCGTGGCCATATTTGGATTTTTTTTTTTTGGCAAAGACACTGGAGTAGTTGGCCATTTTCTTTTCCAGCTCATTTTATAGATGAGGAAACTGGGGCAAGCAGGGTTAAGTGACTTGCCCAGAGTCACACACTAGTAAGTGTCTGAGACCATATTTTAAACTCAGAAAGAGTTGAATGGACCCATTCATAGATCCACCAACAGAATATCAATGTGCCTGTTTTCCCATTTTCCCATATCGCCTCCAACATTTTCCCTTCCCTTCCCTTCCCTTCCCTTCCCTTCCCTTCCCTTCCCTTCCCTTCCCTTCCCTTCCCTTCCCTTCCCTTCCTTTCTCTTCCTTTCCTTTCCCTTCCCAACTCTTCCCAGGATTCTATCCACTGTGCCACCTAGCTGTCCTCTTGAAGCCAAGGAGTAATCTTCAAATCCTCACACTTATTGACTTCCCATTTTCAGTGATTTTCCTGATCTTGTTGACTTTGCCTCCTCAACTGGTCCCTCTTTCCTGACCTTTCCTCCATCCACAACTACCTTAATTGCTTCCCACCCAAATCATTGCAATAGCTTCCTAATTTGTCTCCCTGTATCCAATTTCTCTCCTTTCCATTCTATACAGCTGCTAAATTGATACCTTGAAAGAATAGTTGTAACCATATTGCTCTTTTGTTCAAGAAGCTTCAATGTTTTCCTATTGCCTCTAGGATAACATACAAACTCCTTTGTTTGACATTCCAAGCCCTTCATAAGCTGGCTCCAGTCTATCTTTCCAGGCTGATTACATTACTCCACCTCATGTACTTTCTGCTCCAGCCAAATTGAACTACTTGCTTTTCCCTGTAAATTCCATTTCCTGTCTCTGCACTTTTTAAACATTGTTTTTATAGATACCTTTTGATTTTTATATCATATTCATTTTAATATATTCCTCCCTCTCCTATCCAGCATTCTGTTTCTTTCTCCCTCCCACCTCTCTCATTGAAAAGAAAAAGAAAGAATTATAGAACCCCTCTTTCATATAGCCACAGACAAGCAAAACTAATTCCCACATTAGTCACATCTAAAAATATGTTTATTATTCTGCATATTAGTCCATCATATTTCTATCATGAAGTAGACATTCTTCTTCTTTATAAGTCCTCTGGAATTTTGGTTGATTTTTTATCAAGGTTCTAAAGTCTTTTAGAATTGTTCATTTTTACTATGTTAGTGTTAAAGCCAAATTGTTCCTCTGCTTTTACTCATTTCACTCTGCATCAGTTTGTACAAGACTTTCTATGTCTCTTTGAAACCATCTTTTTCCTCATTTCTTATAGCCTTACAATACTCTATTACATTCACCTACCATAATTTATTCAGCCATTGCCCAATTGATGGGCACCCCCTTAGCCTGCAGTTTTTTTTTTGCCATGACAAAAAAAACTGCTATAAACATTTTGGTATATATAGGAATTTTTCCTCTTTCTTTGATTTCTCTGGTGTATAGGCCTAGTGGTGGTATAGCTAGTTCAAATGGCATGCACTGTTTAGTAGCTTTTTGTGCATAATTCTAAATTATAGAAGCTTTTCAGAGTGGCTGGACCCATTTATAGATCCACCAACCAGAATATCAATGTACCTGTTTTCTCACATGCCCTCCAATATTTTTCTTTTCTTTTCTTTTCTTTTCTTTTCTTTTCTTTTCTTTTCTTTTCTTTTCTTTTCTTTTCTTTTCTTTTCTTTTCTTTTCTTTTCTTTTCTTTTCTTTTCTTTCCCTTCCCTTCCCTCCTCTGTCTTCCCCTGTCCTGTCCTGTCCTCTCTTAATCTCTCCTCTCCTCTCTTTTCCAATCTGATTTGTATAGCATCTCAGATTGCTTTAATTTGTTTATTGATTATGAGTAATTTGGAGCATTTTTTCACATAGATTCTATCTTGAGAACTGCCTGTTCACATCCTTAGACCATTTATCAGTTGGAATGACTTTGTTTAGGCTTTTCCCCCCATGCCTGGGATTTTTTTCATTCTCACCTATGCTTCATAGAACCCTCGCCCTCTTCAAGGCTCAGCTAAAATACTATTATTTGCCTCAAGAGGCCTTTTGAATGTCTCTCCTTCCTCCCAGATCACTTTATATTTATTTATTTGTGTATCTTCTGTATTTACTTCTCTGTGAATGTGCTGTATCTTCCCAGTAGAATATAATCCATTGATCAATTAATAAGCATTTATTAAGTGCCTTCTTTATGCCAAGTGCTCTGTTAATCTCTGGGGATAAAACTACAAAGAATGAACTATCTTTACTTACAAGGGATTATTATTCTATTGTAAACTGCATAAGGGCAAGGACCGTCCCACTTTTTAATTCATATTCCCCAAAGCCTAACATAGAGCTTGTCAAATAATGGCTAGTCAATAAATGCATAACTTCATGTAAGAGATATTATAGGAAGAGAACTGATAGGATTTATTTGATGTGGGGGTGGAGAGCGAATGAGGATCTAAGGATGGTTTTAAGGTTTTGAGCCTGGGTGATTTTGGGAATAAGAAAATTATGGATCTGTGAACAGAAATAGGGTTGTATAGAGAAGAAGCTGATGTGGGGGTGGGGTGGGGGTACAAAGATAAGCTAAATTTATGAATAATTCATGTTTATAATAATATCTGACATTTATATAGCACTTTAAGAATTGCTATGTGGTTTTTATCTATGTTGTCTCATTTAATCTCAACAATCTTATGAAGCAGGTATTATTATTTGCCTTTTATAGCTGAGGGGATTAAGGATCAGGAAGGTCCAAGGTCATAAAGCTATTGTTGCAAGCAGGTTTCAGGCTCAGGATATCTTGCCTATAAGAGCTGTACTCCTTCCTTTAGGAGCCATACTACTTTACCCAAACAGGTTTAGGTTGAATCATCTCCAACCCTTCAATCATTCCTCTACCTTCTCTCTGATTTTCAATCTCCCTTTCTGACGATGCTTTCCCATGGCTTACAAATGTGATCATTTCTGCAAAGCCACTAAAAATCCTTCATTTGACCCTGTTGCCCCCTCTGTCACTCTCTACTTTTTCCTACCTTTGATCACCAAACTACCCTGAACCTCAGTTTCCTCATCTGTAAAATGAGGGAGTTGGACAATATGATACCTGAGGCTCCTTGTAGCTCTAAGTCTATGATCCTAGGACTATGAGAGGCAACATGGCCCATAGTATAAAGGACCAACCTTGAAGTAAGGAGAACCTGGGTTAGAATCCTGCCTCTATCCCTTACTAGTTGTTTTATCTTGAGAAAATCACCCAATCACTCTAAGTTTTAGTTTCTTCATCTTTAATCAAGATAAGAAAGGAAGTATATACATGAAAAGGTTGTGTTGGACCTTCAGTGAGACAAAATTCTCTTCAAAGTTTAAAGTAATATGTGTGCATGTGTCCATTCTTCCTATTCCTACTTTTGCTGTTTACGTATCACTCACTTATTTGCACATAATCAGTTGCATGTCAGTGTTTCTTCCATCAGACTATGAACTCCTTGAAAACAGTGACTTTTTGAATTTCTTTGT
The DNA here is from genome assembly GCF_011100635.1 of Trichosurus vulpecula. Lineage (NCBI taxonomy): Eukaryota > Metazoa > Chordata > Mammalia > Diprotodontia > Phalangeridae > Trichosurus > Trichosurus vulpecula. Next base: position 261,456,334 of record NC_050575.1, on the reverse strand, counting down.
GTCCCTAGCACTCAGCACAGGGCCTGGATGCATAGAATAGGTGCTTAATGAATGCTTTTTGACTAACAACTCACTTTTTTCTCAACAATTTATAATCTAGCCTGTGATTGCACGATTCAACTAAAATTGCTTTCTCCAAGCTAAATCTGATGGATTTTTCTAAGTCCTCATCCTAGGCATCCTTTCTATAACTTTAGACACAACTTACTACAGTTTTCTCTTGAATATTCTGCTTTCCTAGGCCTTCTATACTGTTTCTCTCTTCTAGTAGTTCTCTTACTGATCTCCCTTGCAGGATATGCATCCATGTCACACCCCTTAGGTGTCTTCTCAAGGCTCAGTTCTTCACCTTCTTCTCTTTTCTGTCTAGACTCTCCCTTAGTGAACTCACCCATTCTTATGAGTTCAAGTATTGCTATGTGGACAACTCCAAAATCTATATATCCAGATGTTCTCTCTCTCTCTAAAAGTCTGGAACTCTATTTCCACATCTGCACCTATTAGAAATCTTTATCTGAATGACCTATTAGTATTGTAAAATCAACTTGCCCCAAAATAGAGATGTTTATATTCTCCCCAGACCCTTTGATGCTCCAGACTTCCTAGTACAATTGAAGGCATCACCAGCCTCCCAGTCACTCAGGTTCATAATACTAAAGATATCCCTACATCTAGAGGAGAATGACGAGCATAGTGAGGATTTGAAAATATGTCCAAAAAGGTTCAGTTGAAGAAGCCAAGAATGTTTAGCCCAGAGAAGACCTAAAGATGATATGACATTTGTTTCCAAGTATTTGAAGAAGTGTCACATGGAAGAAGGATTTGTCTTGTTTAGCTTGGCTCCAGATGGCCAAACTAGGAGAAGTGGAGATATAGTCCAGAGAGGAGGATTTAAGAATAATAGAAGGCAGCTAGGTGGCACAGTGAGTAGAGCACCGGCCCTGGAGTCAGGAGGACCTGAGTTCAAATCCGACCTCATACACCTGACACATTTACTAGCTGTGTGACCTTGGGCAAATCACTTAATCCGAATTGCCCTGCCCCCCCCCCCAAAAAAAAACTTAAAAAAAGCGTTCTAACAATCAGAGCTATCCACAGATAGAAGGGACTGCCTCTGGGGGAAATGGTTTCACTTTCCCCATATTTCTTCAAGAAAACAAAATACATGAAATTTACTTGTCAAGATCAATAAAGATGGGATTCCTGTTCAAGAACAGGTCATATAGTTGAAATCTAAGGTAACTACCAATTTGGAGCTTCTATTATTCTGTTTTGGTAATAAGATCATTGGTGACATCAGTTTAGTTCAATTGAAGGAAATTCATCTTGTACTTTTTAAGTACCTATTACATACTAGACATCTGCTAAGTATTAGGAATGCAAAGACAAAATTGAAACAATCCTTTCCCTCAAGGAGCTCCCATTCTACTATTAGTAGAGTGGTGCAGATAGAAACCAGGTTGCAGGGGATAATTAAGGAGGCAGAGCAGGCTGTGAGTAAATGTGGCACTGAGGACAGACTACTCTTGCAAAAACGTTCGTCAGTGAAAGAAAACATATAGATAGGATGTTACCTCTACGGGTTAGTAGGATGCAGGGAATGATTTTAATACAGAGGAAACTCACGTATACTTGATAACATTTTTAAAAAGGTGCTGATGTTTTAGACTAAACAAAATTTTAATATAAATACATGGGAAAATCCATGTATTTCTAAACGGTTAGAAGTATTCAGCAGATGAAGCTATGGATTTCTTTAGTATATTAGGTATAGATTCATAAATGTAACCTTGGAAGTGTTCTTACATAGGTGTTGATGGGGGCAATCTCTCGGAACTCCTAATGCCTCCTGGAGTCCCAATAAGATAAATGAGACACCTACAAGGAGCAGTTGTGGCCAAAGTGAAAAGACACTAGACAGATCATAGAAAGGAACTGTGTTGGAGGATTGGGTGGCAGTGTTTAGAGTAAGAATGTATGAACAATTAGAATGAATGAAAGAAACTGGAAGGATTGTTATAGATAATTTAGACAAGCTTTTGTTTTTACACACAAGCAAGCACAATTCAAGAGAGATAAAGTAAGTTGCCCAAAGTCAAGCAAATTGGGTATATTGAAGCCAGGATTTGAACTCTAGTCTGCTGACTATAAATCAGTGCACTTTTCATTATAATGTAGATTATAGGCATGGTCATTGAAAGACAGTCACCTCAAGATCCCATTACAAGGTCTGAACACATCTGGCTTAGCTCAGAATTTGAAGGGCATAGTTTCATTCCTAAGCCTCTAGAATAACTAGAATAAGGGTTAATTCTTTCTCCATCTCTCTCTCTCTCTTTGTCTCTCTGTCTCTGTCTCTGTCTCTGTCTCTCCTCTCTCTCTCTCTCTCTCTCTCTCTTTCGTGTGGCGGGTGTGTGTGTGTGTATGTGAACCTTTTGTCAGTCCAGTGAAGACTATGACCCCATGGCAAAATAATGATTTTAAATGAACAAAATAAAATACATAAGATTACAAAGAAAATCAGTTCTATTGAAATATAGTTGTCAGAATTAACACACACACACACACACACACACACACACTCCTACCACCACCACCACCACCAAGTTCGTGGACCCCAGGTTAAGAACTCCTGCTCTAGAAGGAGTTGGTTGGTTGCTGATCCTAGGATATGGATGTGGCATTTCGTATTCAGAACTTGACCTTTTGCATCAGCTAGAAATATAAAAGAAAAGAAGTAAATAAATTCTCTTCTTAGGGGCTACAGATGAGAGAATCGTGACTTTAGCTACAAGTGGCAGCAAGATTATGCTGAAAGTATCTGGTTTGGGCCTTCCTTGCATATTTGTTTGTTTGTTATCTGTCGCATTAGATTGTGAACTCCTTGAGGGCAGGAACTGTCTTTTGCCTCTTTTTGTATCTAGTGCTTAACACAGTGCCTAGCACATAGTAGGTGCTAAATAAATGTTTATTGACTGACTGACATCATGCACTGAACTCTGATACATTGAATCTCTACTACCTTCTTTGGCTACTTCTGGTTTTGGCTTTCCCTTCTCTGTCCGCTCTGCGTCCCTTTGAGAGCTCAGGACTCTTTCTAACTCTTTTGTTCTCTCTTCCCCTTCTCCTTCAATACTTCTTTTTCCCTCGGTGTCTTTTTCATGTTTCTTGTTCTAATCGACTAATCATTCAACAAGCACTGTGCCTAGTATGTGTCAGACATTGTGCTAGGAGCTAAGAATACAAAAACAAAAACACACAAAAAAATTCCTGTCCTCAACTGGCTTACATTCTATCAGGGGAGAAAACATATATGATAGTAATTATGCAAAAGATAGATATAAATGCAAGGTAATTTTGGAAGTAGGAACAGATGAAGAAATCTGAAAAGATCTAATGTAGAAGGTGCCTCTTGAGCTAAATAAGTGTCTTATTTTAGTTTTTTAAATCTCTTTTTTCACATGTCATCTCTTCCTACTGTCCCAATGGAATTAATTTTAGAGTTTTTATTTTATTTGGCTTTATGCCCACCTACCCTAGGACCTAGGAAAGGTATCTGTTTATGATCTATGTCATAATCATGCTAGAAGATATTTGTGACTGCATCTTTAGACTATAGAATTGAAGGGTATATACTACAATAATCAGAGGTATTTTGATAAGATGTATCTATTTGTTAAACTAAAGGGGTGGGATACAGATGGAATTATCATTCTGTTGCATTCTAGAAAACATTCTATTGTATTCTATAAAACACTGCCTTATATTAAGCTAAAAGGTCTGTAAATTATCCATCTTCATTTTAGTCCTGTATAATCTATAAATAGTCCCTATTCTTCAAAAGTAGCTATGTGTCTATTTGTAAGTTCATAATGACATAGGACCATAAAGTTGAAAGAGACCATAAAGGTCATCTAGTCCAATCCATATCTGAAAAAAAATACTCACCACCTGATTCCTAATGAATGGTCATTTAGCCTCTTCTTGGTGATCTCCAATGATAGGAAATTCACTATCTGTTACAGTATCACATTTCTTTTTGGACGGCTCTATGGTTAGTCAGTTTCCTACTCTGATACCTCATCCCCCTGTTAAGGTGACTTTGGCTTCTCAATGCAAATTGTAGAAGGTTTCATCAAACTGGAAAGTATCTGAGTTTGAGCACAATGGTGAGCAGTGTCATTGTCTTCTAGGGACTATGTCTTTCTGTCCAAAAAGATGCATTACTATAAGATTGGCCACCAGAGGACATATTTTGGGAGTGGGGCACAACATGTCATAAAATCATAATTAATCTGAGAGAACAGATAAGGAAATGTACCTCCCTCTTCATGGTGGCAAACTACTTGGACAAAATGTTACACATGTTATCATAAAACAAGTTCCTGCTTAATTGTTTTTCTGAGTAACAAGAGAGGGTTCAGTCTAGGAGGGAGAAGAGATTCTCCCTGCAGAAATGACTGCAATATAAAAATAACAACTAACAAAATATATGTCTGTATGTGAGCAACTATGTCAGGGACATTATCATACTGATAAAACCCTAGATTTAAGAGAAAAGAGGGGAGGGGAATCTAGGTGGCACAGTGGAGAGTGCCTAGCCTGAAGTCAGGAAGACTCATCTTCCTGAGTTCAAATCTGGTCTTAGACACTTACTAGCTGTGTGATCCTAGGCAAGTCACTTAGCCCTGTTTGCCTCAGTTTCCTCATTTGCAAAATGAGCTGGAGAAAGAAATGGCAAAGCACTCCGGTATTGCCAAGAAAACCCAAAATGGGGTCACAGAGTCAGAAATGACTGAAATAAACTGAACAATAACCCAATTTTCTAGTTGTTTCCCATATGTAAATCCCATCCTATTTTGCATACATATAAATATGTATATGTGTATATATGCATATATACACATACATTTATGTGTGTCATCAGCTCCTTGTGGGCAAGAATAATGCCGTATTTCTTTTGTTTTCTCCATGATGGTTTGCATAGTGTTGGGACTTAGTAGGAGATTAATAAATATCTATTGACTTGATTTCACTTGCCAAGATTCAAAGCACTTTTGCATATATTATTGTATTCATTTTGAAGCATCAACTACTTCAGGAAAAGGGATAGAAGGTGCTGGACATAACTGATCATAATTTTTTAGTTCGAAAATGAATGTCATCATTCCAGTTCAAGTAATATTTAAAGTTTTGTATGTATAAGGCACTGGGAGTGCAAAGACAAAAACAATGCAACCTCTGCCCTCATTCTATTGAAAGATATGAGAGTTACAGGTATAGTGTATAATAAGAGATAATTTGAAGACAGAAAAAGCACAAACAATTGAAGAAATAGTGGTAAGTCTTATAGAAAAGTTGGCACCTATGCCGTGTCCTGAATTTTCATAAGGATCTCAGGAGGTGGAGAAAGGAGGAAGTACATGCCACGTATAAAGAAAAAGGTTTTCCTAATAAATGAAGTTGGGAGAGAGAATGTTAAGTTTGCCTGAAAGATAATAGTCTAGTTTGCATAAAAATTAAACTATATGAAGAAGAGTACCATGAAAAAAGCCAAGACAAGTAGGTTGGAGCTAGATCATGGAGGGAGTTGAATACTGCTCCTAAAAGGAAAAAGGAACCACTCAAGGTTTTTGATCGAAAGGTTCCCTGGCTAAAACTTTGTTTTAGAAAGATTGTGGTGGCAGCTGTGTATATTAAAGTTGGGCTGACTGGGGGCAGGAAGACCAATGAAGAGGCTATTTTAATAGTTATGATAGTTTCTATCAAGTCCACATGAGAAATATAGAATGCAGACACCATATAAGTGGTAGGAGAAGGTTCTACAAGGAATGCTGTGGAGGCAGAAGAGGACTTGGCAACAGATTGCAAATGAAGGATAATGAGGCAAAGAGAAGAATCAGAGATGACTTTAGGGTTATAAACTTGGGTGACTGAGAGGCTGGTAGTGTCCTAAACAGAACCAGATGAGTTTCAAGGAAGGAAGGGATTTTTTTTGGGGGGGGGGAGGAAAGATTAGGGAGGGATGCAGTGAATTTCATTTTAGAAATGCTGAATATGAGCTACAAACTGGACATATATGTCCAGATGTTCAGAAGACAGAGAGATAGGAGTTCCGGAAGGAGATTAGGGCAAAATACACATATTTGGGAAACTTCTTGAGTAGAAGTGAGACTTGAACACACAGGAGTGAGTGAGACCGCCAAGCAGAGGCATAGGAAATGCATCTTAGTATATAGGAAATGACTGGTTACCAGTAGAGCAACCATTTCAGAATTAGCTAGAAAGCTAGACTCCATATCTAACATGTAAAGTCAGATTAAAATGGAAAAGTAAACAACTAATTAGAAGAAAGGATTAGAATAAGAAGGCTTGTGTTTCCATTACAATAGCTCCAACCTAACCTTTGGAAATAATCTATTGACTCCCAAAGATATTGATTATAATGACTACCATTTCCTAGGGGAAAAAATGTAATTAGTGCAAAGGAATGAATGAACTCAAAATAATTTATTAAGCAGTTACTATATGCAAAGTCCTTTGCTAAGTGCTAGGGATCCAAGGGAAAAACAAGGCAGTCTCCGAGATTATTTCAAAAGAATAGAGATCATGTACAGGACTTTCACACATAAACACATACACACGTGAAGCTGTGAAGACATCAGCAATTAGCAACCCATGAGCTTAATTGATATTTTCTCTTTACACATTGTTGGTATGTTGATGAAGAGAAGTGAACATACAGCTGCTCTAGTTTTCATTTTTGCTATCAGACTACATCTTGATGGTTAAACATTTAAAAGATTCAGAGAAATGCAAAGTCCCACTCTATTTTTTTAAAATAGAAAATTAGACTTGATAAGCAAAAATTTATCCTTGAAAGCTCTTCTCAAAACTCCCACTAATCCTATATTATGTAAGATTCTGTGACAGGTGTAAATTCAGACAAATGTTTGATCAATGTTCTTTTTATCTATTAATCTATGTAATTTAAAGGTCAGTCATGTGATTTTTATCTGTATAGGGAACTGCATGTAAGGAAACATCAGTCAGTAATCATTCAAGTGCCTATTATGTGCCATGCACTATCAATGTGAGTCATTACCTGCTTTGCAACTTTACAATCTTAAAAGTTGTTTGGGGTTACGAAGACGTTAAGTGACTTGGTCAGTCACATAGCCAGTTTACGTCAGAGGGAGATCATGAACTCAGGTCTCCTGACTCTGAGACTGGCTCTCTGTCCACTATGTCATGTTGCCCCTCATATGGTCTATATATACTTATCTAAAGTGTTCACAAATGTCATAGAAGATACTCAGTGCAGAGTTCAGACGAAAGGAAGATTCCATATTGTGGATAAGGTTCTTCAATATAGCTGAGTGCTATATACTGCGCTAACCATACACATTAGGGGGGGATGTGAATGTCAAACTCCTTCGGACTCTATGACACGCTGTTGATGTTTTTCATCAATAAATTCCTGGCATCGGTTTTATTCATCATGTGTCACTTCAGAGAAAGAAAAAATATTCCTACTTATAAAGCTTTTCTTTGAATTTCTAATAAGCAGATGTTTAAGTGTTAGGTTAAGCATTGACTATAATCTAATTCTTTAGGTTAATTCTTTTTTTCTTATGTCATCCCCCACCCCGCCCCGAGTATTTTCAGCTAGCTAGATGGCAAATTGGATAGAGCACTGGGCCCGGAGTCACGAAGTTCTAAGTTAAAATTCAGCCTCACATACTTACGAGCTGTGTGACCCTGGGTAAGTCACTTAACCACTGTCTGTCTCCATTGCTTTGATTGTAAAATGGGGGTGTAAGCAACTATTTTATAGGGTTTTTGTGAGAATCAAATAAGATGATATTTGTAAAGCAGTTAGCCCAGTGCCTGGCACATAGTATGTATCATATGAATGCTTATTCCCTCCCCCCCTGCCATTAACTATTCTTGGAACTTGACCTGCTGTCTCATCCTTCCATGTATTTTTATAAGCTGTCCCCACTGTCATAAATGTATTATGTCCTCATCTCTATCTGCCACAAGTGTTTCCTTTCAAAGCTCATTCCAGGTGCAAACTCCTCTGTGAAGCTTTTCCTCATTCCTGAGAAAATGTTCTTCTACCCTTCCCATTTTCTAATAGTACTTTTTGCCCCTGATTTACTCCCATTACATTCCACATTTCATGGTTCTATTTTCATAATTGTCACATGCCCTTAAGTATAATGTAAGCTCCTTGACGGTAGACTACATTGTCTTATAGCTCTATGCCCCCTGCTTTTCACACAGTGGTTGAATAAAGTAGGTGCTTAATGAACTTTTAAGCCCATTCATAATTTAAGCAGTGGGTTTGTGTTAGGAAAATGTTATTCTATGTCGGGTAGAGAGGGACTACAATAATAGCATAATAAGAACGATAATGAAAAAACCATATTGTGTAACACGTTGAGTATGTTTTTATCTTTCCTGCATTTTGGAAGCTCTATCCATTAATTAAAAACTAACTTTTTACCGGGAAAGAGGACACAACCTCCATGGACCTTCAGAGTGGGCAAACTTTGGAATATAGAAGATGAGGGCATGTGACTTGACTTGACCAGAAGTAGTGGGTGGGGGTTCAAGTCATGGGTCTTCTGGGGTTGCTGTTTCAGTTTGATCAGGGGAGCAGAGGTTTGGCTGTGTTCTGGCTCACTCCTCTTTTCATTTTGCTGGAGAAACTGAGCTCTCTCTTCCTTTAGAGTTGGCCCTGATAGCAGCACCCTTTTGACTCTGTTCCTATTCTATTCACTACCTTGCAGCCAATGGAAAAAATAATGCTTTGCCTCTGTTCTCTCTGTCCTGCTTCTTTCCTTCTAACTGGACAGAAGAACAGACCCCTTCCCCCTTCTGTTTTCCTTTTTTTTCCCCAATGGATCTTGCAGCATTACTATGCTTGTCTGACTAGCTCAGGTGACCAACCTCATAGTAGACCCTCACTGGATTTAGGAAATAAATCCATTTATTCAATAAGCATCTATTAAGCACCTACTATGTGCTAGGCATTGTGCTAAGTGCTGGGGATAAAAAAGAGGCAAAATGCAATTCCTGCCCTCAAGGAGCTTACAGTCTAATGGGGGAGATAACGTATAAACAAATATATACAAAACAGGCTATATATAAGATAGATAGGAAATAAATAAAAGAGAAAAAGCACCAGAATTAAGAAAGGTTGAGAAAGGCTTTCTGGGGACAGCTAGGTGGTGCAGTGAATAGTGCACCAGCCCTGGAGTCAGGAGGACCTGAGTTCAAATAGGGCCTTAGACGCTTGACACTTGCTAGCTATGTGACCTTGGGCAAGTCACTTAAACCCTATTGCCTTGCTTTCCCCCCTCAAAAAAAAGGCTTTCTGTAGAAGATGGGATTTTAATTGGGACTTAAAGAGTTCTACATCTCATGGTCTTTAAGATTATTGTCAAGAATTCTATTCTTATTTTTTGAAAATGTATTTATGTTTTATTGAGCTAGGAATTTTCTTTGTCTACACGCTCAAAAGGTCTTAACTTATAACATTTTTGGTTTGTTTGTTACTGAGTTAAGAATTTCTTTCATAGTCAATATGCCTGGCAATTCTCATTAAATATTCTCTCAAGTAAAATTCCATCTTTAATTTGTAACTTTCAGCTTCAAAGCCCTTTATTGCTAATGTCTAGCAGATCCCAAGTATATTGTCCCTCAGACATATTTGGGGTGGTGAACATTCTGTAAGAGACGGTAAAAGATGGGAAAGATACAGATAGATAAATAATAAAGAAATCACCATGCTCCTCTCTTGATAACAACTGGCAGAGAATTCAGGCAGTATCTATTTGCCTTTAGTACCATAGCCTCAACAGCAATCACTGAAAACTTGAATTATGATTCACTGGAGCCGTTTTGTCAGAGCAACTTCAATCACAAACACATTCTAATCACAAGAAACAAGTTGGAATTGGGATGACTTTGTTTCCTAAAGCCTCCTTGATGGTCACTGGCTTCAGGAAATGAAGCATCATGTGTAGGATCTGTGCTAAATCAATGTAGCCAATTTATAGATATGTAAAGGCCCAAGTTTGCATTTGTGAACAAGTTTTCTCCCCAAAATATTTTTCCTGCAAATTGTTAAAAATGTCTGAAAAAAATAAAATCTAGACTTGAAGGCAGCAGAATCCTCCTTTATAGGGAAAGTAATGGTAAATGTTAAAAAAAAAGGGCTTAGCAATGTGCTTTGAATGTACACCAGAACATACATTTTCTGTCTGCCTAGAAAGGAATTAATTAAGGATGATTCACTCAAGGCCCTACCCAGTGTCACTTGGAAAACTCTCTGTTAAGGGAGTCTACAAAATGTCAGTTAGAACAAAGAGCTTCCTTAAGGAAATACCTTCCCCTCCCCGCCCCCCAATTTCTGCTTTAGAGAAAATCAAAAAGTTAACTGGAAATACACCTTAAAGTCATATCATTAAATGACAACAAACCATACATTGATCATGAACAGTACTACCTACTTCTTGACAGTCAGGTGATAGATTAAAAATGCACAATGAGACATATTTGGACATGGATAGGGTGGGAATTTGTTATGCTTGCCTATGAATATTTGTTAAGAGGTTTGTTTTTCTTTTTAAAGATGGAAGGAAAAAAAAATAAAGATGGAAGGAGGGTGGGAGGGAAGAAAATAAATGCACGCTGATTGGAAAATAAAAATAAAACCACCTTGTGTTAGTTTCATAGGAAACTACACATTAGACTTAAAATTCTTCCTCCATGATTTCTCTTTGCCCACAGAAGCAGAATCTTCCAATGGAGTTGGAAAGCTAGATTGAAAACTACCTGCCCAACTCATATGAGTGAATTCCAAACTTTAGAGGGCTGTATTTCTTCCACTCTATTTGGGGAATTTTTTTTCATATGGTGAGTCATTTCATGAACCCCCAACTTCTATTATCTAGAAGGGTATTAATGGAATTTAGCTTAGATGTGTAATGAAATAGAAAGTACTGCTGCTTAGGTAAAAGTGTGCTGCCTCAATGCTGATGAAGTAAAAGTGTGCTGAGGCCTAAGCAAAAAATAAAGACTCCTGTGCAGTGAAAGGAGCAGCGGATTGAGCTCTGGGCCTGGAGTCAGGAGGACCTGAGTTCAAATTTGAATTCAGACGCTTACTAGCTGTGTGTCCCTGGGCAAGTTATTTAACCCTGTTTACCTCAGTTCCTCATCTGTAAAATGAGCTGGAGAAGGAAATAGTAAACCATTCCAGTATCTTTGCCAAGGAAATCTCAAGTGGGGTCACGGAGAATCAGACAGGACTAAAATGACTGAACAATGAAAACAAATGCATTCAAAAGATTATTGAACTCCTTCCCAGTCCAATTATGATAGTTCCACTTTTTTCCTTACTATCACTATTTTCTGACTTTCTCCTAGTGGCCTGAGAGAGGAAATTTCACTTTTTGCATTTTCCTAGAGATAGGAGAATCAAGACTGGTATCACTTACAAAAAGTCTGCCTCATTGCCTAGAATGATGGAAATTTGCATCTTATGAAGGTCACCTATTCATGCTTACAGAATTCTGACAGAAATCCAGGCCAAGGTCTTGAATTTCCTTCATTCCATTTATCCACCCATTTAAGACTCCAGTGAGTGGCACCTCTTTTCACTGAATCACACACTTTCATGGGGTACAAAAGAGGGGATAAGATGGCCTCCAGCCTTCAGGCCTGAGGACGGGAGCAGAGAAGAAAGTCAGAAGCTATGAAATATGTTTTAGTTAGCTTGGAGAGAGACAACATGGTATAGTCATACAGGTGTAGGGAACCTGTGGCCTCGAGTCCACATGTGGCCCTCTAGGTCCTCAAATGCAATTCTTTGACAGTCAAAGGGCCAAACTTGAGGATCTAGAGGGCCACATGTGGCCTCCAGGCGGAAGGTTCCCCAACCCTAAGTGAATAGAGCATTATTCTCAGAGTCAAAAAGGCCTAGGTGGGTAACCATAGGAAAATTGATTAACAATTCAACCCCAATTTCATCTTCTATAGAACAGGTATAATAATATTAATGTCATCTACCTCACAGGGTTGCCATGAAGCTCAAATGAGGTTATACATGTAAAATGCTTTGCAATCTTTATTGTACTTTATATAAACATCAGTTATTATTACCTAGGAAATAATCAGCAGAGGAATGGTAGAGTTGCTTAAAGCCCTGGCTCTAGCAACTCAGACAATTACTATTAGTTAACTACCTGGTGTGCCAAAAACTTTGTACCTCCTGTGGAGAGAAGAAGAAATATAAGACCTGTCCTAGAAGAATTCAAAATATGTCTATGGAGAGGATATATAGAGATATTAAACATATTTGGAAATAACATAAGAAAGTGATTCACTAACTAGTTAAGTGCTCCAGGAGATGAAGAGTAGAAGAGATGAATTCTGGTGGGGCCAGACAAAGTAATCTGAAAGGGGCAACATTTGACTTGGGCCTTGAGGAATGGGTAAAGGTTAGTAGGGTCACAGAATCTAACTAGATTTTAAGTTCTAAGAGGGCAGGAAATATTTATCTAAGTTTTGCTTTTACCCAGCACAATAATCACCTTAATGAATGCTTATTGATTGAATGGAATCTCACAATATGAAGGGTTCTCAATGGTCATCTAGTTCAGAGGTGTCAAATATGCTGCCCAGTAGGATACCACTCACAACATTCCCAAATGTGGCCTGAACCAGATTAAAATGTAGTTCCTACGTGATTTTCATGTGTTAATGTATTAATAAAAAAGAGAATATTTAAACACGTCAAATTTTTAAAGTAATTGTTCTGCTCATAGGGATCCTTATGTATGGCTTAGTGTGCCTCATTTCTATTTGACACCACTTACTTAGTTCAACTTACATCTGAAATAGGAATCCTCTCCACTATGTCATAAAGGGATTATCCAAGCTTCCTCTGGAAGTGCTTTGGAATTGAGCTCACTACTTCCCAAGGTAGCGCATTGGGAGATCTCTAAGTATGGGGAAATTTTTCCTTTATGTTGAGCTGATTTAGGTCTTTATAATTCCTATTCCTTGTCCCTAGTTCTGCAGTCTGGTATCAAACAATCTGTCTTCTCATAGGATAAAAGTAGAGTTAGAAAGGTCCTTAGTGACCATCGAGTCCAAACTCCTTATTTTACAGATAAGAAAACTGAGATCTAGAGAGGTTAGGTGACTTGTTTATGTCCCATACCTACTCAATTTCTGAAGGAGGAGCCAAATAATAATGATGGCTACCATTTATATGGAACTTTATGCTTGTGTAGTAATATATGTGTGTATCTCTATGCATTATGTAGATATATCATATATAAATGTATATAATATATATGGATAAGAAATATATAGGTATATATTATATGTGTGTGGATGGAAAAGAAAAAGAGAAAAGAAGAAAGGAAGGAAGGAAAAAAGAAAGAAAAAGAAAAGGAGGAAGGAAGAAGGAAAGAAAGAAAAAGAATGAGAGGCAAGAGAGATTAAATGAATTGCCAAGGTCACACAGTATCTGAGATAAGATTTTAATTCAGTTCTTCTTGATTCCAAATACTTCCTGCTGCCTCATAGCATGATAGCCCTTCAAATTTTGAGGTTTGTTGGGATATTTCACCTATGTCTTATTCTTTCTTTAGATTAAACATATCCAGTTTCTTTGATTTTTTTTGGGGGGGCCTAGGCAATTAGGGTTAAGTGACTTGCCCAGGGTCACAAGCTAGTAAGTGTCAAGGGTCTGAGGGCAGATTTGAACTCAGATCCTCCTGTCCAGTTTCTTTCCAGTTTCTTTAAACACATCATGTATCACCTACTGTTGAGACCCCTTGCCAGCCTGATTATCTTCCTGAGGATATATTCCAACCTGTCAATGCTCTTATTACAATATGCCTCAAATCTGACATAATAAAATAGTTGCAATCTAACAGCAGCACAGCAAAACCAATACCTCCCTCGAGATAAAAACTCTGTTAATGCAACAAAAGATCTCATTAGCCTTTTTGGTTGCCACACCATACTAATTGACATTTTTAATCTAATTTTTTAAAAATCTTTTGCATTTATATCATCGCTTCTATTCTCTTAATGACTCTTAATGAGTTTTCAGGTAAGTCAAACTTCTAGGTCTTGTCAAATGAATCTTTTTCTGGCCATATCTTCAACTCAAATGCTTGATTTTTTGAATGTGTATAGGATTTTACATTTATTCCTATTAAGTTTCCCAGGATGGTTCTAGTGTCTTCACAGTGTGAAAGGTGACACTGGGTTCTTAAAGTCTGTGCCAATGAAGTATAAGCTCTAGAAATATCTCCCAAGCTGAAAAAGTTTCAAATAATGGACCAGCGACATCCCATGTTATCCAAAGTGCAGCCAAGTTCAAAATGGCAATTAACCAGGGTTTTTGTCATGAGGTAATAATTTTTCTTGGTGGGGGAGGGAGACATTGCAACTCATAAGGACCTTTTATTAAGATATAGAGGATTTGGGGTGAGTGTTAATGAAAAGAATGCCCATATGGTACTTTTGGATCATGGATTCTTGGATTTTTTAAGTATATCAATTTCATCTAATCAGATTTATGCAATGGCTACAGCCTATTATCAGATCTTTTGATTGACAGGAAAGGTCAGGGAGGTATTCTAGCTGATCACAGAGACAAGAAAACACATGATAAATTTAGGAGTGTATGAAGAGATCAATTTGATAGGTGGATGGATTACATGCAGTAAATATTTTTTTGTGAAGTTAGATACATAACCAAAAGAAGATTGTGTAGTACTTACTATTTAAGTCCTATAGAATTTTAGAGGAAGAACAGTCAGTCCAGGCTGGAGTTGTCATTAACAGGCCATTTGAAGGACATGGGACTGGAGTGGAGCCAACAACACACCCTCCCCTTCTTCACACACCTCTTCTTCATGATCACATGGATAGTTACAGAACTCAAGGTGTCACAGAGTCAAAGAGCATTCTATTCCAATCTGTTCGATGTTTCTTTATTATTCTCCAAAGTTTACGATGATAATAATTAATACTTATATAACACTTTAAAGTTTGCAAAGTCCTTTCTACACAGTTACCTTGTGCTATAGATATTTTAAGTATTATAATTCTTGATTTAGAGAACTTGAAATTGGACCTGAGAAGGGTTAAATGACTTGCCCAATATGGCATAATTAAGTGCCTGGAAATAACACAAGAAAGTGATTCACTAACTAGTTAAGTGCTCCAGGAGATAAAGAGTAGAAGAGATGAATTCTGGTGGGGCCAGACAAAGTAATCTGAAAGGGGCAACATTTGACTTGGGCCTTGAGGAATGGGTAAAGGTTAGTAGGGTCACAGAATCTAACTAGATTTTAAGTTCTAAGAGGGCAGGAAATATTTATCTAAGTTTTGCTTAGAGGGATTACAACCCAAGTGTCTCTTGACTGCAATTCCTAGTCTTTTTCTACTAAACAAAGTAAGACCTATTTCATAAGGATGTTGATGTCATAAAGGTGACAAAGTAAAACATAGTGCTGGAGAAACTGGTGATTTACCTTTGAATTTTCAAAAATAGCTACTATTAAAAATAATTTGGAGTCAAATCATTCTACTCTGCATTTCAGACTTCTACAAAGTGAAGAGCTATTGCTAATATTTTGGTGAATTTGATAAGTGTAGACAACCAAATTAGATAGCTCAGACACCACAGAAGTGCTATCTTGCTTAAGAGTTAAAGCAGAACTTCTTAACCTGGGATCCATAAATATTTCTAGAAAATATTTTTATAATTATGTATGTTAAGTAATTTTTCAGTTGTGTTTGATTCTGTAACCCCATTTGGGGTTTTCTTAGCAATGATACTGTAGTGGTTTGCCACTTCCTTCTCCAGCTCATTTTATAGATGAAGAAACAGAGGCCAGCAGAGTTAAGTGACTTGCCCAGGGCCACATAGCTAGTTAGTACCTGGGGCCAGATTTGAACTCAGGAAGATGAATCTTCCTGACTCCTAGTCAAGGTCCACTGTCTCACCTAGCTGCCCTTTGATAACTATATTCCAATGTAATTGATTTCTCCTATAATCTTAGGAGTTTTATTCATTTAAAAATATTATTCTAAGTCTTCACCAGATTGCCATAAATAATGTTAAGAGGTTGTGTCCCTTCTCTAAAGGGGTCCTCACTAAATATCCTACTACTAAGTGTACCAGCCTAATAGATATGGTTAAGAAAATTATCCGGTCTCACACATTGCTCACTAGTCTGCTATTATGGAACCCTGTCGTTAGCATGAATGACACCAACATTTTTGTGTACTGGCTTTCTCTAGGCTCTAGGCTCTCTTTCTCTTGGCTCTGCTATCTACCCCTATGAAGTTAAACAAGCTACTTAGCCTTTGTAGACCTCAATATTCCTCCCCTTTACTGTGAAATAAGGACCTGGGACTAGATAATCCCTAAGATCTTTTCCAGCTGGAAATCTTTCATTTTATGACCCAAAATGGAAATAGAAGCTGAAAAAAGTGGGACCAATGTGATAATCAAAAGCATTTCAGAGTTAATCTAATATATGAGAATCCAAATGGACTAGACCTACTTTCACAGAGCATATCAGAGGACTAGGATAAACCTTAGATTTGTTGACAGGTATGTCGGTCCTTTGAAAATAAAAAAAAGATATGTCTTTCTTGTTGCCCATAATAAATACCACCATAGTCTACCACCCAGGTTAACAGGGCCTTCAGTCAGCCCTGCCCATGGCAAACAGTTCTAACCTAGTTCCACAGAGGTATTTAAGACCCTAAGATTTTCTTTTCTTTCTAATGTTTTTGTAAGAATGAGAAAATCAGTTAGAGCTCTGTAGCTAATGTCCAGTTAGAATATACCACTGCTGTTAGCTAATACAAAGACCACCAGGACCAGAACCTCTAAGACTTCCAGGAGGGCTTGTTATTTATTGTGGGTGGTGGATTTTCTTACCTGGATTTCCATGTAAAAACTAGAATTTTCCCCATAGAGTAGAAAACAGCACTTTAAACTCCCCTCCAGTTATTTTTGGCTTTATTTAAGGAGTCTCACCCATGTAAAACAACCAGCAACAAACAACAAAAAGGTGAGAGCTTTGCTATCCATTCTGCTGGTAAATGGGCTAAGTAACCCAAACGGGTAGATGATTCATCACTAAGATCCACTCACACCTCTCCTCCTGTAGATTCTGAACTTTCCATTCTAAGTCATTACAATGTATAGCCTGACTACACATTGATTCAAAATCCTGCCTATTAAGTAAACTAAGGGTCAGGCCATGAAAGCTTAAAGAGGTAAGGCTACAAATCACCATCCCTGTTCTAGGTGGTAGAATTAATACTTACTGTTCTTTTCCTTAGAGAAAATTCCCATTCACTAATGGAGAAGCAGATAGCTTCACCCCAGGAAGGCAAGGAGCGGCAAGGGGGATTTTCCCTCCAATCTTTTATTTGCTTATGTTTCGTCATTACAGACGTACTGATGCAGAAAATGTGCACTATCAGAAAGCTACGTGGAACACCTTAAGATTTGAATGTCTCAGCAGAGAAGCTGGAAAGCGAGTGCCCAGCAGGCAGGCCTGACGTCCTGCTTAAGCAGATTGTCTGTGTGGAAGCTTTATTGCTGCTGCAGATTTAGAACCTATGAAAAGGGTTTCTGTGCCCTGCTTCTGGATGGAGCCTATCACATCACCAGGAATTCCTGTCCTCTAACACATATTAACCAATGCTCCTTAATTAGCACTTGCTATTTTATTTTTGGGTCAGTAACGTCATGTTTTCTGTTCATTGTGAGTTCTTTTTTTTTTTAAATCTCTTAAAACTAGAGAGAACGACGTAAAATAATAATTCCAAGGTTGTGACTCTTTTGGTATGCACTCAGCACCAGTGGTCAGTGAGCGTGATTTGTTCACTTTGAGTTCCCAAGTGAACCCAGCAAGCTTCAGGCTTTGACTTGACCACATTTCCAAATCACAGCTTCTGACTAGAAGGGTTGTTGTCAGGGGAAGGAGCTAGGCCATAGAATCATCAGTTTAGGTCTGGATGGGGCCTTACAGAACATCTGGTTCTATCTTTTCATTTTACAGATGAGGAAATGAAAAACTGAAGCAAAGTAACTTATTTAGGGTCAAATAGAAATAATAGCTGGGTCTCACACCTAGGTCCTCTGGCCCCAAATCTTGTGCCCTGTCTACAAGATGATACTTCTCAATCTTCTGGGGGAAGGGACCAGACCTGTGATTTCACTGGCATAGGGAATTCCCAGGGAAGAAACTCCCTCTTCCAATGCAGATTAGTACCTGCTTTCCAATTTACAGTCTTAGATAGTTT
Source organism: Trichosurus vulpecula (assembly GCF_011100635.1). Lineage (NCBI taxonomy): Eukaryota > Metazoa > Chordata > Mammalia > Diprotodontia > Phalangeridae > Trichosurus > Trichosurus vulpecula. The sequence goes on along the minus strand of NC_050575.1, from coordinate 261,437,965 downwards.
TCTAGGGCCACTGAGAGGTTAGTTGATTTGTGCCAGTCACAAAGCCGATGTGTCAGAGGCAGGATTTGAACAAAGGTCTTCCTGATGCTGGTGCTGGTTCCCTATCTATGAGGCCTCTCAGCTTCATCTTTCTGCTGACCCACTGAGGTCAGGTTAAAATGAGTCAGAGAACATTAGCAACAGGTCACGATTTATCTAGCAAAAGGACAGAGTAATAGCCAGTCAGGTTACTAGGCTGGGATTAGAAACATGGAGAGCAATATCTGGATGAGATGAACAAGGAAACAGGAAATGAAGCCAGGAACTCAGGAGACCTGAGTCAAGTTGACAAATCAAAACAAGAAACCCATCATCCAGAATGGAAATACTCTGGCTTACTGGTGAGAGAATAATGTAGGGCCAGAGAAGGCAAATCCCCGCCCCGCCCCCCACCTGCCAAGAAAAATTACCTAAGGACCTTAAATCTCTGTCTTCATTTTGGTGGCATCTCCTTCTCTACCTGGCCATAGTTTGCTGGCTAACTTTGCTTAGTTCTGGACAGATATGTTGTACGGTAACACTTTACCAAGTAAGGTTTTGGAATTTTTTTCCCGGGAAATTGATCTGCAGTCAGAGTCACATTGACTTACTGGGGGGGGGGGGGGGGGGGGGTGGAGTGATCCACAGTATCTCTATATTTGAACATGGGAAAATTCAGGGACTGTTTCAGATCCAGTGAGTCTACAATGCTCTTCTTATATCTGCTGATTTGTTGGAAGAGCCTTAAGCTATGTCTTTGTAAGGCTGAAAAAAATTGTTTTCCTACTGGACTGGTTTAATTATTTTAATATTAATAATCAAGATGCCTGGCAGCTATCAAGAAGTTTGTCATTTATAAAATGCTTTCACACTTGTATGTGTTTGGTTGATACAACAATCCTGTAAAAGAGGCAACTCAAAGACTATTATCCCTATTTTAGAAATGAGAGGACAGAGCCTCAAGAGGTTTCATGACTTTCCTAAATTCACATAGCCAGTAATTGATTGAATTGTACACATTTCTAACACGAATATATTAGTGCACTGTTTGTGTTTTGATTAAAATATTAATAGTCACATCAGTTTTGAATACTGGGCGACAATATATGGTGTAGGGGAGCTAAGAATCAAATGCATCATAGAGTGTGATGGCCCAAAGGAAAGCCAAGATACTCATTCTATTGAGATCTTAATAATGATGAAAAAAGAAAATGTATAAATGAGAAGAGACATGCTATTTGTCACTCCCCGAAGAAAGAAACTGTCCACTTTAGGAATCCCTTTGGACTAGTCCCTTTAAGGTGTGGGGAAAGGATGAGGGAATGAACACATGGCTGGAATAATCTGACTCATAGTCAAAAGGAAGCCAGGTGGAGACGTGTGCTATTTTAAGGTAACCTGTCTACTTCCCTATGTCCACCTGAGCTTAATGCCCTTCTGATTGGTTCTCCAGTCTCATCTTTCACTTATGCATTCCTGGTTGCTTTGCTTTTCCCATATTGACCCAGCTGATGACTCAGTATCTTTTTCTGACTCTTCCCCTGGTTTTGGTGTCCTAGGTGTCCATCTGCATTTCTTTTGGCTTTACTCATCTTGCTTCTTCTACCTGCTATCTGATATGGTTGGATCCCTTCTCTCTTTGCCCCCATTGACCTCAACTATCCAGGTCACTGCAGTTGACTATTAACTCTTTAATTCCTGCTGCGGATCAGTGGGACATGAGGATAACCTGGATTGCATTTCTCAAACAAATACTCACCGAGTATCTGCAAGGCAGGGAGAGGCAGTTAGGAAGACATGAGTTTAAAGTCCCAGCTCTGACACATACTAGCTGAGTGACTCTGGGCACGTCACTTAACCACTCAGTGACCCTGGCCAACTTTCTGAGACCATAAGTCATAGAACAGTTGCTTATTTGCATTAGTAGAGAACCTTTCCTCAGAGGAAGTTCCCTATACTGTTGAAAATACATAGCCAGACCACAGTCAGGGTGGCTGACTTGGGCCCTGATGGATGGGAAAAATTTCAACAGGAAAAAATGTGGAGAGAGGAGTCCTCTGGATATGGGTGATGTGTATACATGTGTGTGTATGGGATTTATTATATGTTACAAACATAAAGCTGTTTGAGAAGGTTTAGAACACTCCCTACCTACAGGCAAGGAAACTGATTAGGCATAACCTCTTAGTCCTTTGCCAAACCAAAACTGTGAAGAGAGTATCATTTTATGAATATTATTTGCTTAGAAAAAATACAATTTTGCATTGTATCAAAGATTTAAATTTAGGAGGCATGAGAGGGCTACCTTTTCATCAACTTCCAGATGAAGAAATTACAGCTCACTAACATTAAGTGAGTTATTCAATGCCATGGAAGTAATAAGTAACAATTTCTAGAAGATTCATGATGAAGCATACTTCCTACCTCCTGACAGAGAGACGATGAGCTCAAGTTCTAGAAAGAGGTCTGCAATTTTCAAATACGGTCAACAAGGGAATTTGTTTTGCTTGATTATGCATGTTTAATACAAAGGCTTTCTTTTTCTTTTAACTCACTTTGGGAGTGAGGGGAGGGAGAAGACAGCTGGGATAAAGCTACCAAAAAAAGAGAAAGAAAAAGGAATAAAAGAGGCTCATTAAATTGGGAAACGTATGGAAACGAATAGAAGGAAGGCCAGAAAGAATCACAGACTAGCAGGACAACTTTGAAAAGTGCCTTGTTGGATTTATTATATATGTTATAAGAAAAACAAGGTGAATATAAGAAATTTTCAGTTTCACATACAACCCCATCTTCCCATCCTACTGTATATGTGAGAGCATTTGTTTTAGTTAAGGTCTGTTAAATTCAGAATAAAAAAGAATGGCAAAAAATGGTTGCAGCACATGCTTGCAGATACAAGTTCCTTGCTTCAGTTCAGCACTCACTCTTAGGCACAAGATTGATTCACCCCTATATTCTTACCCTCTCCACAAACTGTTTTTCATCCTTTACATTATGTTTGAGGAAATAGAGGTCAGGAGAGTAAGGCACCCAGAGCTTAATTCCTCTAAAATAACTATTTTTCTCTAGCATTGATGTGGCAAAGCAGAAGAGATAAACAGTAAGAACACTGTGGTTGTATTTAACTGCTAAAACCAACCCTAGTCAATACAATTCAACAAATGTTTGTTAATTTAATGTTTAAGGCATTATAAGCATCAGATAATAAATGTAGGAATGGAAGGAGAATGTGTTTGGTGGACTTGCCTATCACACAAGTGTCTAAGGTCAAATTTGAACTTAGATCTTGCTGATACCAAGTCCTGTGCTCTATTCATTAAGTCACCTAGCTGCCTCTTTAAATTATCAAGTATTTTATGGTCTCTACCAAAGTTGTAGATTTGGTAGTCATCTAAGAAGAGGTGATAGTAAAGTGAAGGGGATAGTTGAGCTTATAAAGGTAGAAGGCAGCACCACAGGGAACATTCACATTTAGAAGGCAGGAGGAAGATGAGGAGTCAGCGAAAGAGACATCAAAGAAACAATCAGAGAGATAAGAGAAGAACCGTAAGGTTATAGTGTCATGAAGAGGAAGCCATGGGAGGAGGAAATAAAAAGGAGAGGGTGGACAATGGCGTCAATTGCCACAGAGATATCAGTAGGGATGAGAAGACACTGTTGACTTTTATGATAAGGTGGCCATTGGTGACATGGAAAGACATGGATTGAAATGTGACCTTTGACACTGACAGTGTAACCACACACAAGTCACAACTTTTCTGAAATTTCCTGTAGGAACCACCACATAGGGTTTTCATGATAAAATGAAATAATGTGTCATACAATCTTTTGCCAACCTTAAAACACCACTAGATAAATATCACTTATTATTCAACTATTATAGAGTGGCAGGGGAGGGTAATCAGATTACAAGGGAGGAGAAGGAAGTGGAGGCCATCAGTTAAGGTGGCTCTTTCTGGACATTTGGCCACAAAGTGGAAGGTATCTAACTTGATAGTATTGTGGGCTTTAGAGGATATTTGTCCTTCTTAGGATAGAGAGAACCTTAGTCCATTCATAGGCAAAGGTGGAAGAGTCAAAGAATGATGTGCAATGCCAGAGATGTAGTGTATTAAAATGAAAAAGAGAGCTAGATTTTGAGTCAGAGGACTGATTCAAACCCTTCCTTTGTCACTTCTGATCTGAGTGACCTTGGTCAGTAAGTTAACTTCTCTGGGTCCTAATTTCCTCATCAGTAAAATAAAGGGATTGGACTCAATGGCCTCGAAGGTCCCTTCCAGCTCTTGATCTATGATGTTTGAATGGCTTGTTATCATGGGAATTTTTATAGACGGTTTTACAAAGTGAAGTGATGAAAGGTCATGCAATGGAGCACTTAAGAATAACCATGATAAACCTTACCTAACAAATAGGAAGTTGTGTTAGTATAACTATGTGATACCTAGTTCACAAAGTCCATCTTTTCTTGACTGTCAAAAATTACTCTTCAAATCTCTCTTTCCTTTTGAATAGAAAATGAAACCTGTTGTGTGAGAAGAGGGAAATAATGTTTGAAGACCATAAACCATTTTTAAAGCAATAGATCACAATCTCCTTAATTAGGTCTTAGTTAGCAACAGAAGACTTTTAAATGGTTCTATTTTTTTGTACAGAAGATAAGATGATAACAAGAAAGAGTAAAAACCTCACAGATTTATAGAGAGCTTAGTTATGGCTCAGGTAATTTGCTCCTGGGCAAAGTCACTCATTAAAAGTGGCATGTGCTGCAAGTAGACCTCCTTTCCCCATTTTTTGTATGGCTCTCTCCAAGTGATAAAGATGCTTTCCCCTCTTTTTCTCCTATCACTCCCAGATTTAAACATTGAATTCAGGAATTATGGATGCTTTAATAAGATTTAGGTCTACATATAGTTCCTCTATGACAGCTGAGGGCAACAGGGCACGGAAAGTTATTTGTATAGCACAAATAAAACCCCAGAAACTAGTACAAGAACGATATATGGATGGGAAGCACAAATAACCTTGCTTAGAAGGAAAATGATCTAAAAATGTTCTCTAAATCAATAAGCATTTTAAAGTACCTACTTTGTGCTGGGCACTGTGCCAGGCAAGGGGTTATAAATGAAAAACCCTCTAACTTGAAAGAGCTTCCATTTCTAGAAAATTTAGGCACAGCTAGCATAAGACACATATATGTGAATCAACCAGTCAATAAGTATTCATCAAACACCTTCCATGTGCTAGACAGTGTTCTAGGTGCAGAGATGCAAAGACAAAAACAGAAGATATTGCTGGGAGTGGTGGTTCATGGCTATATTCCTTGCTACGAGGGAATGCTGAGGGTGGTAGATTGCTTGAGCTCTAGAGTTTTTAGCTAAAGGAGAACTAAAGCTGATTGAGGGTACTCAATAAACCCAGCCCACTAAGAGCAGGATGCCACTGGCTGCCTAAAGAAGGGGGAACCAGCCCAGGTTGGAAATGGAGTGGGTCAAGTCTTTTGGGCTGACCAGCAGTGGGGTTTGGGACTAAGATTATCCACTGCACTTCTATCCTGGGTGAGACAGGAAAATCTAGTATATAAAAAATGGAATAGTCCTTTCCTTTGAACCTCTCAGGCAGTTGTAAAACTATTCAGACAACACGACCCCTTCTCCATGGTGCACATAATGCATGTAGTGCTTACCAGAGTAAGACTTTTCACTCTTGGAATTCAGGGTCTTAAAGATCAATCATCATGATTCAGAAGGGCAGCTAGGTGATGAGTCATCACTGGGCTTGGAATCAGGAAGGCTCATCTTCATAAGTTCAAATCTGGCCTCACACACTTACTATCTGTGTGTGTGACCCTGGGCAAGTCAGGGTCAGACAAACCCCAGGGATCTCAGTTCTTCATCTATAAAATGGGCCGGAGAAGGGAATGGCAAACCACTCTTGCCAAGAACACCCCAATGGGGTCATGAAGAGTTGGATACAATTGAAATGACTCAGTAACAATAACAAATTCCAAATCAGAGTCCCTCAAGTGGAAGGGATCTTATTTTTAACCAGTCTAAATGTACATGAGCAGAAATCCCCTCTGCAACATTTGTGACATGCAGTCTTCTGGCTTCCACTTAGAGATTTCTGGTGAGAGAAAACACCAGTTCCTAAGAAAGCTGATTCCACTTTTCATTGTCAGTATGTTCTTTATTCTGCCATTGACCTTAAAACAAAAGTGACTGATTCACTATTACACATCTAAGGGTGGAGCCGGGACTAGATTACTAGGTGTCCAGCCTAAAGTCTGAGTGCTTTTTTCACTAACACAAACTCTGTAAAGGGATGAAATCCCAGATTCAGTCTCATTTTATTGCATTGACTTTTTCCCACACTAAATGATATTTTTTGTGTTTTATTTTTGTTTGTTAATGAATAAAAGTTTTATTGAAAGACAGTGCAAAAAAAAGATTAGAACTGATGGAAAACAGAAAGCTATTGATGAATAAACATCTTCCGACAACCTATGTAGAATAGTACTAATTATGCATGTTCCTCTTCTTCATAGTTATCTTAAATAATATATATTTTAAAAGAAATTCCTCTAGAGTGGGCCTGCTGCCGAAAAGGAATGTCAATAATGAATAGTTTGGTGTGAAATACTCAAACATTTGCATCTTAGGGTTAGATGCATTTTTTAAGAGAGGGGTAAAAAACCCTATATACAGTGGCATCCCTTTGTAAATTTGGTTTTAGGGGGCAGAACTAATAAACCATATCATATCAGGCTTTTATACTACACAGTCATAAAATTTCATCATTTGCAGGTTATAATGAGATGAATTATAATGTAATTCTCCCATAATTGGGTAGAAATTTGTGACAGGACCAGCTGTGGTATAACATTATGAACCCATTATAAGAGAATAGGAACCATTAAATTCAACTGAAGGTTATGTCTCCATCTTGAGTTCCTAATATTATATGTAAAGGTAGTTGGGCTCCCAATTGTAACTGTTCACTGAAGCCCTATCAGAGGAAACAAATAGCAGCCTGCCAAGCTGGCTTTTGGAAACACTAACCCTGGTCTTGAATAGTAGTTTTCAGAGGAAGAAATAAAGAGACCGCAATTCCACACTCCAGAGTCATTTTAAGTAGCAAGATCAGGCTATAATAAGCATACTTGCTCATTCATAGACTGAAGTTATAATCAAAATCCCTAGAGAGGAGCGAAGATGTCTAAAATTGGATTTCCTTAGTTTGCTTAAAAGCACTGAGACAAAAACTAAGTACCATCTCAAGTGCTAGGATGTTTTTTTTATCATACATTTATCCATAGCCCCTTGAAGAGATCGAAGAGTGATATACAGATTTAACAATGACAGTAGATAACTGTCATTAAATAAATAAATACTGTTAAAATAAAGTGAAGGGCAGAAGACTGCATGTCACAACTGCATGTCACACACTATGCTAGAAAAGCATAGTGTCCTACAGTTCCCCAGGTATGTGACTATTTATCCTGTTGGTGGTAGATGGGGTTGGGGGAAGAAGGGAGAAGTCCAACCATGCATGCTATTTACCCTATGTTTCCATAGTAGAAATTGCAGTTTAGTGGTTTTTTTCCCAGATATATATGTAAGTAATATGACATTTTTAAGTTTTTCTAATGTTGGTGTTGTTCAGTTGCTCAATAATATATGTTCATGACCCTGTGGACCATACTGTACATGGAGTTTCTTTATTAGCATAGTTTGCCATTTACTTCTCCAGTAGATTAAGGCAAATAGGGTTAAGTGACTTGTCCAGAGTCACACAATCAGTAAGAGTCTGAAGCCGGATTTGAACTCAAGTCTTCCCAACTCCAGGCTTAATGCTCTATCCACTGAGCCATCTAGCTGCTTTCCTAGGAATACTCAGATCTACTTGCCTACAATGGAGATTTAGCAGCCACATATAGTATTGGGCGGATATAACAACTAATATAGGATTCCTGCTTTAAGAAAACTTAGTAAGCAAAAATTTATAGATAAAATGAAAGGCTGATTTGTTTTCCTTTCCTTTCTAAAATTATTTACCATAGGATGTTTTAATTTAAAAATATTCTGTAGATCATTTTCAACAATAAAACACAGATCCCATCCCATTTTAACCTTTCCTACCTCCTTATATTTTCATGGACTATTTCTATTACTTGGAATGGACTCCCTGTAAACCTCCATTTTTTGATATCCTTTTTTCTTTAATGTCTAGAACAGTCAGTAAGTCAGTCATGTAATAAGTATTCATCAAGTCCCTACTATGTTCCAGGTACCGTGCTAAGAGTCGAATACAGACAATACCTTCTCTACAATGGCTTTCCTCATACCCAGCCAGACCTAACTTCTCTCTATCATGACTCTCTTAGGCCACTTTTTTAACTGCTAGTAAAGACCTATGTTCTACTCTAAGCTGTGCCATTAATTAATTATATGACATTGGGCAAGTAATGTTACATTTCTAGGCCTATGTTTCCTCATTTGAAAATGATCTATGAATCTCCTTCCAACTGTGACATTCATTGATGAAATAACTTCACAGAAAAGGTAGGATTTGAGCAGGGTCTTGAAGGATGGGTGGGTGTTAGTTAAATCAGGAGGCAAAGATAAGCCAGTCCAATTAGGAAAAGTGGGGAAGCACCAAGTAACATATGTGTGTCTCAGGGCAGGAGGAGGCATTAAAGAGACCAGCCTTCCTATAAGGGTGGGAAGTTCTCATGTCTAACTGAATGAATGACTAAAGAAGCATTTATTTAGTATGATGTGCCAGCACAGTGTTAAGCATTGGGATTACAAATAATGTAGGTCCTGATGACTGTGAATATGGAATTCCCTACAGTGGTTCAATCTATTCCAATTTGCACTATTTAAAGTTATAAATCTATAAAATATGGTAATAGGTTACAGTCCACTGGAAAAATGGAGAACAAATTCTAAGAATGCAGCCAATTAAGGAGATTCAATATTTACATTCATAAGAACATAGCTTACAAATAAGCAAGCTATAGATAATAACTGCCAGCAATGGACTTCATCTCCAAATTGAAGAACAGGGATAGATAATGTTTCCCACTATTCTCTTAGAGTATGCTAAGATTAGTCATTGTTATTGTTATGATACTGAAAAAACAGTGTCAATTTTGCAACTCTCTACAAGCATGTGTATAGGGGGAATAAAGAAAAATCAACCTTCCTCTCTGAAAGAAGAAAATCAGTCTACTGGTATTAGTTAGCCTCCTAAATCAATACATCTTGATCTCAAACTTAATAGGAGCCAATGTTTGCTTTTGTCTCAGGGTTCAAAGTCCAGACTACAGTAGTTGGCTTTTAAGTTTGTTAGAGGCTTAATTCTTTTGCTCAAAATGAAATGAGGAATACATTAAACCCATGAGAGGAAAAACATGATTGATGAACTGGCTTATGTGCCTACAGTTCCTTTAGCAACAAAAATATTTGGTAAGTTCACTTATTGAGATCAAGCAATGAGTCTGGTTCTAAATGACATAAAAATGGTTTGAGTTAGAGTCTGATAATTGCTATTTGCAGTGAACATAAATTTTTTTGATGGGAGGAGGGGTATGGATAAAAAATAACCAATAAAATCTGAAGTAAAGTTCACATCTGAGACTTAAGTTTGAGAGAGAGAGAGAGAGAGAGAGAGAGAGAGAGAGAGAGAGAGAGACAGGGGGAGGGAGGAAGCAAGAGAGAGGGGGAGGGGGGGGGAGAAGGGGGGAGGAGGGAAAAGATGCATGAAGCAGGAGGAGTGGTTTTCCCAAGCTGATTTTTCTTACTGGGTGACCCAGCCTCAGTAGGAATGCTACCCATGTGATCGACACAGACCATGTCAGCAGCACAAAACAGCACAAAAGTGTGAACTTTCTGCAGCATCATTAAAATAATTGGCAAAAAACAAGTTAAGCTCCCCAAGCTCTTCAGAGAGGTTAATAAGCTTGTTGGAACCAGATTCCTGTAGTCATTTCTCCTCTTCTCTCTACCCTACTCTACCCCCAATCTCCTTGTATCTTAAAGATAGACAGGGTATCTATCAGCAAAGGAGGAATCAGGCTGGAAAGACAAAGAATAAACCCTTTGTTTCAAACAACTGAACGGTACACGCCGTACTACTTAAATTTTAGGGTCACTGTTTATGACTACCACTATTGGTCCAAGGGAAAGAATCTACATTCTCCTGAAGGCTGAGAGCTTTCTCTCCCAGCCCAACAAAACAAACTCTGTCTAGTGCTCTTAGATTTTCTAGCAGTGACGGAAAGGTAGGTACATGTTATTTGGGAGTTAGGAGGCTGGTCTGTTAATTTGAGGCAGGCCACATAGAGCTAGAGGAGGAAAGAGGCATCTTTTTCTATCAGAGAAGCAGCAGCAGCAGCAGCTCTAACAGAAAGTGTTTGAGCATGTAGTAAATTAAAGTGCCTTCAGATCTATGCCACTTAGATAACAACAGCAATTTGATTTGGTGTCAGGAAAGGGAGGAAAGAGAGGGAGGGAGAGAGAGAGAGAGAGAGAGACAGAGAGAGACAGAGAGAGAGAGAGACAGAGACAGAGAGGTACTATAAGGGAATGGGCCTCCTTGGAGCTCACTGCCATTTGTCCCTGAATCTCTTTCAGACAAGGGAGTACTTCCTTTAACATCAAGCAAGCCCTCTGGCACATTCCCAAAGTCATCAGTATAAATCAGTGCTGAGAAGTGATTGGTAGAAGAGGAGTTTATGCCTGCCCTCACTTCTTGAAGGGGGCGTCTGTAACCACCCTAATGCCAAATACAATTGCACATTTCTACTGAGGAAGAGTCATCCCTTCAGCAGAGATCCAACCCAACACTTTAACATTTTCACAGTGTTTAATTTGAAGATGAGAGACCCCCGAAATATGAGAGACATGGAATATAGAAAAGATCCAGAATATTCCTGCATTTTAAAAAAAGGCTACTTAACCAATTGTTTGGGTTCAGAACTTATCCCTGGGTAAAGTATAAAGAATGAATTATGTTGACCCCTTCTTGTGGATAACTTTCTCAGCAAAGAGTTAATGAAGTCATACGCACAGGTACCAGTTAACATCATTCTATTCTATAGATGTAGATGGTACTCCTACTCTTGGCTGGACATTTGATAAATGTGTTTCACTGGGAACAAAATGAATCAATGGGATGAATATGGTTGGATCAGTGGAAGCACTAAAGGTAGCTCTCACATTTATATAATGCATTGGAGTTAATAAAATTCCTTCTTCAAAATGACCTGATGAGGTGGGTAATCCCACTTATGCCATCTTGATTTCAAGAGGAAATGAGGGCTTTGATAAAGTAAGTGACTTCTCCTGATCACACAAATAAGTGGTTGTGTCAGCACTCAAACACAAGTCTTCTGATTCTAAACCCAGTGGTATTTTGACTGAATCATAATGCTTTCTTCTGCTGGAAATAGGTTTTAAAGTGAATTGGCCCAAAAGTAGGGACCTCTTTTTGTGTGTCTGTGATTTCTTTGTCTAGAAAGCCCCCAATGTGGAAACTACCCCCCCACCATGGATAGCTCATTTACAATGTATAGTCTTAGAGCATTGGTTGGCACTGAGAGGATTAGTTACTAGCGTAGTCAAGACTTGAACACAGGACTTCTTTACTCCAAGGCTAATCTTCTGTTTTTCATTATGGGTAGTTAATTTTTATTAAGAATATAATGAGTTAGACTTGAATTTAAGAGGCCAAAATTTGTTACTGGTTGCATGAAATGTGTTTATTATAGTGCTTACTGGGTTGCCTTTAGAATTGTTTTATAATCAATCTACTCTAACAAAAATCCTTACTTAGTCAATGGTATTACCTCTTGTTAAGTATCACTAGGTAGAGGCTCCTATTTTTCTTTCCTAATTTAAATTCATGCCCAAGCTAGTTTCAGATATTACTACCATGGGAAGAAAGGCCAGGAAAACATGAGATTCCTATGTCCTAAGAGTAGCTAAGGGTGAAGGAGGAGACAAATATACTGGAAAGATGAGATGGGGATAAGAAAAAGGCCAAACCAAGTAATCTGTTTTTCTCTTTTAAAAGTCATTAAGTTTCTGAAGACCTTAAGAAGAAGAAGAAGCAGAAGAAGAGGAAGAAAAGAAGACAATGATTAGCTTTTTTCCACTACATCATACTAGTTCTACTCTCTACTCAGACTGAGCAATACATGTTATACATCTTATCATTCAGCAAGGACAATGGAGAGGTGACTAGTGGATGTAAGCAGTCTGTAGCAAGCATAAATGAATAATTGCACACAAAAGTGGTATAAAGTTTTTCATTGGGGAAGGGTGTAATGAGGGGGGGAGGTAAACCAGTTAGAGCAAGGCATAATCAATGGAAAGCCTTTGTGCTCCACTGGCATCCACACAAAGTCATAAGAAGAAGAAATCCCTCCTCCTCACTCCCCCATGCACACACACATATGTTAGGTGAACCTCAATACAAAGACATTGGGGAAGAATTGGATGAGAGTGTATAGAATGGGGAGGAAAGGATGACCTATAATCAGCATCATTTGATAAAAGAAGGATCCACATTAACGAGTGGGGGGGGAACTGGTGAATCACATAACTTCTCTGTATCTCAGTGGGCTGAACCAGGTAGTTTCTATTTCTTCTTCATTTAACATTCTGTGGTTCTGTGACCAGGACCAGTCTATGTTTGGTGATGAGTTGTTTGATCAGTTTTGATGGGACAGACAACATACCTGAATGAGTGGGGATAGTAAAGAGTGCTTGGACATTTTTAAGCTCTAAAAACATGGGCTTGAGGTATGATAGAAATGATCTCTAGATAGCATTTTAAATTTATTAATGAATATTTATGAAATTTCATTTCACAATGCTATAAAATAGTAGCTATGTCAGGTCCTGGGACATTTGGCAAGTAGCCACCACAGACAAGAAGATAAACTGTGTTTTACTGCAATCAGAATGGAAACCATAGGTACTCTGAGAAGAAAACTTACTGCTCAATGACGGAAAGATTATACCTATGTGGCTTTTATTAAGAATAAATAGATGATGGGAATAGTCTTTCCCAGCTGGAAAGAGGGATTGAAGGATAATGAGAGACCAATTTGTCAGGAGGGAAAAGCTGGGGACTTTGGACCTCAGGAATGTAGATGTACTCCAGGACAGCTGACTGCAATGGAAGGGTGATGCTGCCCTGAAATGAATATGATCATGAGATTTTCGGAGCCTTCTCTGTCTAACCGACTTAGTTAAGGAATAATCTTTCCAGGACAGAATTTGCTGACACACTGGGACTTGGTGAATTTATCCCATATCCACTTCCTCCCCATTCTTTGCCTTGCCATTGCCTAGTGAATGAACCAGCATCAGTTACCCTTGGGATTGTTTTGTTGTCTGTAAATCTTCAGTATTTACTATCTGTACTTTCACAATGGTCTGTGGCTCTAGGCAAAGATATGCTGATTTTCACTGCAATCTGAAGGACCAAACTATGGAGAAGGACAAAGGAAAACCAGTGGATAAATAACTCGAGTTAACCAAAAGCCTATATGGAAGGTTTCTCTTTTTATCTTGAGATAAAGAGAGGCTTTTCACCTATTAAAATTTCAAAGTTAAAAACTTTCCAAGCACTTTAGACCCAACAAGACCCAATATTTCTGGGAATCAGTACTGACAAGATTAGGGTCCATTCCTCTGAGTTCTTCTTGGTCTTGCTTGGTCAGTAAAACTAAACTAAACTAAACAACTAAACTAAACCAAACTGAAAACCTACCCTTGCCCCCCTAAAAAAAAGAAACAAAAAAAATCCCAATTGATTTTTCAGTCCTGGATGGGAAATGACACCTTTGCCCATTTTTTTTTGCCTACTTTCTGTGTAAGCTAAGAGAGAAACAAATCAAAAAGGTTTTTTTTCCTTTATTTTGTTTTTATTTTTTTAAATGATATAATTTCTTCATTTAGATGTTAGTCTCTCTTTCCTTTAGTATCAGCAGCAGAGCTCCCCTCAGTAATCAAAGAGAAACATGGATCTAACAAAGGATGTTATGGAAAGACAAGAAGTACAGTGTATCAGTTACAGTGGGTTTCATAGTTTCTACCATTTAAACAGTAAGAAGTTGGGCAATCTCTGCTTTCTTCAGATGGGTGCTCTGTACTATTACAGTGCTTAGAGGAGTGTCTGGCACATGATAGGTGCTTACTTAATGTTTATTGACTGATTATGATTATTGCTCTTCACCGTCTCTTCTACTTTACCTATTTACTGTATATTCTTCTCCCATTATCACTTTAAAAATGCATTTTTAAAAGCTAGAATTGCAGAATCGTGGTTGGAAGGGACCTGTGACAGATTGTCCTATCCATGTGAAAATTATATTCCCATTAGCTTGAAAATACTCAACTTTAGCAGTTATTAAGTTTTGGGCACATAGTTTATTTAAATAAAGGTGAGAGAACATAGCCCTTTTCTGTTTGGCCAGCCACCTTGCATTCTGCTTGCTTCCTATCTAATCTGTAATTTTCTTAAAAAAAAAAAACAAAAAAAAACAAAAGTCATCAATGGCCATAAAGATAGTACTGATATCTGATACTCGAATGAATGTGATCTTATCATTTTGGATATTTCCTAAGACAATCCAGATTGAAACTCATCCTATGTAACTGTGGTTCATATCCTCCCATAAGTTCACTGTTGGAGGTTCATCCACTCAGTATATTGGGGCTGTACTTGATTTCTCCGGACATCATGAGAATACCAATAATATACTGGTAATGGTAAGCTTTATGTACATATAGTAACTTTCAGACCTCTGACTTTGTACAATAGACTTGATAGCAACAAATACCTAGAAGGGATATGTGATTTGTAAAATGCATACACACACACACACACACGCATGCGTGCACACACACACAAAGTAAGAGTGGAACAACTAATAGAACTATGGTTCTGATAGCTATAGTCCTTTATATCAACTTTAGATAATCATTGAACAAGTAAGGAACATTTTACTAAGGTGGAGTTCAAGTCAGATCCTGTGAGAAGCTGTAAAAATGCTTTCAGGTAGGTATTCTGATGGTCTAAAAGTTTTCATATATGGTTACTTTCAAAGGAAACCTGACTTACATTAGGAGTAGTTTAGATACTTATTATCAAGTTACGTGGTTAGGCCATTAGTTGTGGGGCTGGGTAAGGGAGTAATACATACTTTATGATCTAGGTGCATAGTATTATTTAAAGTGGATATGATCAGCTGGCATTTAGGAATCTAGAGAAACACAAGATGATCATTGTGAGGGGAAATAACTTTAACTTAGATTTTAGCTAAAATGCTAGTTATAAAAGGTCACATTAGAAGTTTAGATTGACAGAGATACCCAGTTTCCAGTTTATCTATTTCAGGCCTCATTCTGTCCCTATGTGGTCTTCCCGTACAAGTTCCTCCTTCCTCCCCACCCCAACCCCGCCTCCGCCAACGTTCCTTTTTCTCCTATTCTGAATGCATCAGTGTCCCAGAGATTCTGGCAGTTTTCCTAGGCCAGCTGCTGCCTTTCCAGCTGTTGCCTCTGACCTGTACGTTCCAAGACTTCTTCGAGGTCATGGGACGAAGTGTATTCTCGAGTGTCTCTAAATTATAGAAGCTATGGAGGTTGAAATCGTAGCTTAACCATTGCCTCATAATCCATAGAATTGCCTGAAAAAATTGTCTATGGTTTTATCATTTAAAATGACTTTTTTTACCTTAGCCATGGGGTTATTGGACATTAAGAGGGTAATGAACTCAGCCAATTATACCAGTCGTCAATTTCTTCATCCACAAAATCCCTTTTGATCAATATAACATCAGATTCTGGATAGGAAATCTCTGGAGATTGTGAAAGGAGTAATTCATAGGCTCATCCGTTTAGAACTCAAAAGGATTTTGGGGTAATCTTGTCTAATCCTCTCATTTTTCAGACGAGAAAACTGATGCCTAGAGAGGTTAAGTGTCTTACCTAAGGTAATTCAGGTAGTAAGTGGCATGTGGGATTTAAGCTCAGGTCCTCTGACTCAAGGGTCCTTCCACCACATCAGGCTGCTCTTCAAAATAGTGAGCCTGTGGCCCTAATCATTGATGTGACTAGGAAGTAGGAAACAGAAGAGCCAGAAATTGGGGTCAAAGACTTAGAACCAAAACCTCACTACACTGGGCTGCCTCTTCCTTAAGCAGATTAACAATGAGGAGTCCACAGCATCACGGAATATTAGATTTGGGAAGGACTTGGAGATCACCTAATCTAAATCCCTTCAATTTACAGATGAAGACACATACAGATGTGACCTTGAGAGATTTTGTCTAAATGACAGTAGCTGATATTGATGAGTGTGGGAGAGGTGGACTAGAAACCATACCATATGAAGATTAATAGAAAGAACTGGGGATGACTAGCCCGAAGAACATAAAATTGGGAGAGGCAGCAAGGGGGATATGATGATTGTCTTCAAGTATTTGAAAGTCAGTAATGTAGAAGAGGCCAGTTACTGACTGTGTTTTGCTTGGCCCAAGAGGGCATAACTAGATGCAACAGGAGATTCTCCTCCAGGTGGAGGTTAATATAGATGATTTTTCTTTTGGAGGAGGGCAGCAAGGTAATGGGAGAAGTGACTTGCCCAAGGTCACATAGCTAGGAAGTGTCAAGTGTTTGAGACAGGATTTGAACTCAGGTCCTCCTGACTCCAGGGTCAATGTTTTTTACTCACTGTACCATGTAGCTGCCACTAATCTAGATGATTTTTAAAGTCACTCTTATTCTGAGATTCTGTGATTCTTGTTCAAGCTCAAACAGACAGAAAGTGGCCAAACTCTATGTTGAACCTAGATTTTCCAACTCTAAGTACAATGTTCTTTTCACTATGTCAGTTTTTCTCATCCCTCAGTCAGGGAATATAAGATGCCTCCAAATAACACTGACTCCTCTTGTCTCCCGTTACTCCATTTGTAGCTTTTTCCATGTCCCATCCTTCACCATTTCTCTCACCTCCGTTTACTTAGCCCTTAAGGATATGTCAACAGAAATGAATATTAACCTGTTTCCATCATTTTGTTTGTAGACACCAATGTCTATTCTCACTTATAACGTAAGCTTCTCCAAGGCTCATCAGTTCACGTAGGACAGCCAATACCCTGCCCACACTGAGTACTCATTCACCAATGGCTAAAAAGACAATCGGGCCCCTGATTACAATTACACGTCACATTTGACTTTTCAGCTTCCATTCATGTGTTGTCTTCCCCCATCAGAATGTAAGCTCTTTGAGGACAGGGATTGTCTTTCTTTCTGCTTCTATTTATATTCCCAGAACTTAACACAGTTTCGAACACATAGGGAATGCCTAATAAATGCCTGTTGATTGACTGATTGAGGTTAGTGGAATGTCCACACCAAAAAGGAAAATATACTAGCCAGGGAGCTGTATGCTCTGTGCTCCATTTTCCATCCCTTCCCTCTGAGTATAGTCAAGCATTAAGGAGATAAGGGGATTTAAGTGAAGATTGATAAGGGAAGAACTGGGGAAAGAGAATAAAAGAAGAGGCTGAGATTTTGTTAACTAAAATGAGGAACTCTCAATTCTTGGCACAGCACCAGACCTGCAAACCCAGTGAGGTTTGCCCATTACTAATTATCACATAATAATATGTTCCTAGGGTGGGGGCAGGGGGTAGGAGAAGGCTAATAAAATACCACAGCACTTGTGCTGTATGGGAGAAGAGGTTTCTGAAATGTGTTCCCAACTAGTTTTCCCTTGAGGTTTAAAGGAATAAATATTGCAGACTCTTCCCCCTAAGCTAATGTGCTTCAAAGGGAGATCTAGGTCTCCTTAGAATAGTGTTTGGAAATGCCTGAAGTTGAGTTGTATATTTTAAACATGTTGACGGGCCAGCTTGTTAAGTTTGCTGGTTGGCTGACTGCCGCCTGTGAGCGGAAACTGAGTGAGCCATTTGTGGGATGCGTAGAATCTAGTACAGCCAGGACTCAAGCTTTTGTGGAGTCTTCTGTCAAAACAGTCATTTTGGAAACTGTTGGCTTTTGTTACTTCCTTTACAGCATCTGTGACCCCCATATGAGGTAAAGGAAGGTCTTTGGAGACTTTAGTTGGTTTAAACACCTAATCTAGACTTAGAGGCAGCTAGATAGCTCAGAGGCTAGAGTGCTGGGCCTGGAGTCAAGAAGACCTGAGTTCAAATCTGGCCTGAGACATGTATTAGTTGTGGGACCTTGGGCACATCATTTAACATCTGTTTGCCTTAATCTACTGGATAAGGAAATGATAAAACACTCCAGCATTTTTGCCAAGAAAACCCGACATGGGGTCATGAAGACCTAGACACAACTGAAAGACTGACTGAACAATGACAATAACAAGATGGAGTCAGAAAAAAACTTGGGTTTGAATCTTGCTTTTGACATTTATTATATAATCCTGCGGAAATCTCTTCAACTTCTCTGGACTTCAGTAATCACTCATGGAAAATGAAGAGGTTAGATTTATTTACCCATGAAATCCCTTGTCGATCTAAATCATGATCTTCTGATATAGTTTCATTAAAAAAGAAATAAGAAAAAGTATGGTGCTGTGAATTCAGCCCTAGGGAGTATGAGGGGAGAGAGGAAAATCTAGAGAAGATAGTTTTGTGCTGTAGAATTTCATCAATCCTTATGATTGAGTTGAGTGCAAGTCAGGATTAAAAGTGGCATATGTTCCTGGCTGGTAGATGTTGGCAGTTTTTGTTGTATGATTTGTTGACAAGGGTTTGAATATGAGTTGTTTATGAGAAAGGAAATATGGTGGCAGCTACTGGCTTAAAGATTTACCAAGTCAAGCTTTGAGGGTTACCATCAACATATTGGGGACTACTGGGTTAAATAATTGTCCATTCAGGATAAGAATCAAGCCTTCACTATATAAATATACATGTCCAGGCTCTTAAGAGTGTCTGGCTGGTGAAATCATAGAGTTGAAAGGATCATTGTTTTTGGAATCAGAATATTTGGGCTCTAGTTCCAGGTCTGGCATTAACTCTCTCTGTGACTTTGGATGTGTCTGTTATTGTCGCTGGTTCTGTTTCCTCATGTGTAAAATGAAGCATTTGGATTTGATTTCTAGGTTCCTTCATTTCCCCACATTCTATACTTAAATGACTAGCTTTACATCCAAGGATGCACATGCAGGAACACTCCACAGCAGTGATTAGGCACACACCCTACTCATCCATTCAACTGCCTACGCTCCAGGCCTAGATTGAAGCTCTAATGTCAATTGCTTTATAATCCCACATTAATAGGTGTAAAATCTTGCCAAGATCTACCCAAGAAAATGTCAATAATGAATACAAAATTCCTAACTGCAGCTGTAAAGATAACAAGGAGTAAAACGCTTTGGTATTAGGGAGTGTAGGTGGGAAGCTTCTCACTTTCTTTGTTCTTCATTTAAAACTATCATAATTTCTAAGTAGCTAAAAGGGATTTCATAGACTTCTCATAAATATTTACTTGGGACATGAGATGAAATATTGAAATTTTTGACAAAAAAAGGAAAAATGGCCATTAAATAATGAGCGATTATAAACAGAAAAGGCATATTTCACACCATTCATTTCTTATGGTGTATGCCATAATATACAACTGTACATGTAGGGCAACACA
This sequence comes from Trichosurus vulpecula, assembly GCF_011100635.1. Classification (NCBI taxonomy): domain Eukaryota; kingdom Metazoa; phylum Chordata; class Mammalia; order Diprotodontia; family Phalangeridae; genus Trichosurus; species Trichosurus vulpecula. The sequence continues at coordinate 261,418,247 of NC_050575.1, read as the reverse complement.
TGAGAGATAGGTCAATGTAATATAGTGTATATATTTCTTGACTCCATGACCGACCCTCTTACGCAGCTCCTAGTAGCTGACAGATTCGCCATCTCCTAGCCTTGTTAACAATTCAGGTGGGAGAAGCCTGTATTTAACTCCTGTTCTTCTCCATGTTGACTTTTGACAATGAAATCAGAAGTGTCTTTCAAAGAGTAGGCTACTGTTTGGAAAAACAAAACAATAAAAAGGTATAGAATCTGAAGGGAAATGATGGAAAAAAAGAACAAATTATAAATGTACTATAAAGAAATAATGTCCACAACTGTTTGGTATTGGTTTAAAAATAAAAATTTAGATCAGTAGGCCAGGTAAGATTAAGAGTAATTAGAAACAATGAAACTCCATTATTCATTGTTCACTAAATTCAATATCATAATTGTTCTAGGAAAAACTTCTAATTTGACAGAAATTAGGTTTAAAATATTTTTCACTATATGCCACATTAAGGTCAAAATGGATTTGTGATTTAAATTTTTTTTAAAGAAACTAAATAAGGTACCTTTTAAAGCTTGAGATAGAGTAAGAAGTTTCTGGAAGGGTAGAGGAAGAGGAATACATTTGAAAACTAATGTGATATAAAAACCAAAGAAATCTTTAAAAATTCTTCAGGAATTTTTCAAATTTCAAATAAAAGTTATCTGTTTTATCTTTTGTGATCATTTTTGTCCCTTTTTTGGTAAATAATTCTCTCCCTAGTCAAAGATTCAAAAGCCACTTGATTTGGTTCTTTTCTGGTTTTGTTTATATTATGATCTTTAATGTATAGCTCATTTATTCATTCTGAGCTTATTTTGGTATATAGTATAAAATATTGACTTAAATTGAATTTCTGTCAAATTGCTTTCCAATTTTCCCAGAAAATCATATAAAAAGAACTTGTTGGAAAGAATAGGGGAAAGAAAAAGCAAGTACAGCAAAGCAAAACAAAAAATATAACAACACCTATTAGATTTATACCACTTTTGTAATACAGAGAATTATAGAATTTTAGGATGAAAATGAAAAGTCTATTGGAGGGTTTCTAACCCAATCTCCCACCCAAAACAATTGTAAAGGAGTTAGTTAACCTTGAGAATTCACTTGTCTGCAGCATTGGTCTGCTTAGAGTTCAAGGAGAAACAGTTATTCTTTCTTAGAGTTCCAAGTCAGCCATTGGGCATTTTGAATATGACAAGCTCTTGAAAAAGAGTCAATGGAGAAGACAGTATACTTCAGTGATTTTACGTGAAGAATTATTATAAATATATTATGAATTATAATAAAAACTAAATTATTAAGGGGAAATATGGCTACCAGAACTGTTCTATGGTTGTTGAACAAATGTGATATACTTTAATATAGAGAGAAGATATTTGTTGAAAGTTAATATTTTTGTTTGTTTTTACTAAAGAAGACTCAGAGTATCAACCCAGGAAAATAAGAGAAAAAGAGGATTGAATAGGTTTCAAAAATACATCTGCTGTGCTTGAAGCTGAAATTGAGAGGAACTGTGGTTTCTATTGAGGGGTAAGTCCAGATGAGCAGAACAGTTTAGAAGAGAATTAGAGAAGTCATTCAGTGGATCAACTACTTTTGTTCACCTACTACATATACTATGGTAAATATAGCTTAGATCAATGTAGATTAACAATGGAAGCATCTATTTAATGCAGAAGCTATAGCCATCAAAAAACAGTTTTTAAGACAGAAAGATGCCAATAAAGTTTCTGGTTCTAGAATGATGAGTTCAGTTATCCTGAATTCATGGATTTTTTTTCTGTTTTTCTTTTCAAGTTTTTGTGTGTGTCTATTCACCCCATAGATAATGAGTGCATTGGTGAGAAAAGATAACCCAGGTTTATGTGTGGGTTGTAATATATTTATCACTTCATTTGAGTGATAATATTTATCACTCATTTGAGTACATGTTATGATTGTTATTGCTTTTCCCTTGCTGCTAAATGAATTGTTATGTTTAAGATCTAAAAGTGTAATCATTGTGAGTGACTGATTTGGTTTAAATGGAAGCATATTGCCGGGTACTCTAGAGCTAACGTGGAGAAAAAGGGGTATGTATTCCCTCGTAACATGCTTATCCGTAGGAACCAAGAGAATTTGAGTGTAACTGCATGGTGGTGGCCCTTTCAGAGCCTAGGTGTGCCAGAATAAAAGCAAGTTTGAGTGAATGAGCTATCTCAGAGAGGGAGTGGGTATCCATACACCCTGTCTGAGGCACTACAATTTAACTGGCTATCCCACCACATACATCTAACATTGTGAGGGTCTGTGGAGGATTTTCCCACACAATGCATGGGAGAAATCATCTGATATTTATTAGGTGCTCTTTGCACTGTCTGGAATCAGTTGGAGACAGTCTTCACCTTGGATTTTTTTTTCTTTTTAGATATCCTACTGTAGGGGTGGGGAACCTGCGGCCTGGAAGCCACACATGGCCTTCTAGGTTCTCAGGTGTGGCTTTGACTGAGCCCAAGTTTTATAGAACAAATCCTTTTATTAAGGGGGTTTGTTCTGTGAAGTTTGGATTCAGTCAAAGAGTTCCATTGGAGGACCTAGAGGGCCACATGTGGCCTCAAGGCATCAGGTTCCCCACCCCTGCCCTAGTGTCACAGAGATCCATTTGAGAAAAAAAAATTAAATGTTTGGAATAAGAAGTTTTTTCACTGTGTTTTCCTTTTACCATCTACTTTTTGTGATATAACTTTGATTATTTGAATATTTAAGTATTAATACATGTTTTAATCTACTCATTAATATGAAGAATACAAAGGCTAATGTGAACATAATATGTTTAATGGGCCTCATAGGTACAGATTGAATCACAGAGAATTTAAAGGAATACAAACTGACCTAAGAAATTAAAAAAAAACAACATATTGAGGATATTTTATAAAATGCCATTGAAAATATAGGAAAACTCGATGTATTGACTTCTACGAATGAGGAAAAAATGCAACATTAACCATTTTCTGTAAATTATCAGAGAATAGAGACTCTTCTGAAATTCCTAGCAGGATCCGTGTTTCAGAAAGTGATTAGAAGCTAATTGCAAAACCTCACAGAGAAAAGAATACTCAATAGAGTTTACATAAGGATGGAATATCTGGAGATAAATTATTAGAATGGAAAGAAGCCATTTAGAACACTAGAAACAACTATAGATATTTGTAGGTTTCCTCAAACCACAAAATATACTGTAACTCTACAGTGGAATCACAGACCTAAGTTAGAATTTTTCTCAGTGAAGGAGACATAGCCTCATGGGGAGTAAACATGGGCTGGCTGGGTTAAAAATATAACTGAAGCTGTACAACAATGGCAAGTGCCTAAATTGGAGAAAAAAGGTAGAATTTTAGAGAGTCTAAAAGGCACAGCATAGTACAAAATATAAAAGCTAAAATACATGAAATCACTTGGCAAGAATATCTGCAAAAACTACAAAGGCATTTGGTGTTGGTAAAACACTTCAACAAATATATGCCAATTTCATTCAATATGCTATCCAGAAAAAAAGGTGAAAGATAATATGACTTTAAAAAGTGAGTGGACAGTCAGCTTCAAAGACTGATGAGAGGAGCAGAAACAATTAGAATGGAAAAAATATGGCAGACCATGATATATTTCCAAGAGTTAAAGGCAAATCTAGTTAGTTTGGATTACGAGAAAGTTTACAAATTTTGATAAGGTGTTAAAATAGTAAAGCATTTCAAATGTTATATCTCAACCAGAAGATTGAATTAGCTTGTGAAAATTCAAGTCAATATAGCTTCAAAACATCAGCTCATGTGTGTGATGGAGAAATCAAACCAGAAACCTCTCTTGATCATTCAGACTTAAGAGAAACAACTTATTGATATCCTGAGAAGAGAAAGGATAATAGAAAAGACTTTCCACACCAGAGATCCAGACCAGATGCTGCTAAATCAACACCAGCCTGGTATATAAAAAGGAGTAGCAGCCATATCTTTTGCTGTAACTATCTTGGATGGGCATAGGAAAAAGGCATGTCAAATAGGTGTGTGAGAAGGTAAATCAAGACACAAGTTTCAGCAGACAGATGGAGGCAAGGAGGGAGAATTCTTCAGGTTATAAAGACAATCACTTTAATATCTGCACCTTTGCTCTGAGGTGCTGAAGTGACAGTGACAAATGGAAAAGCAAAATGTTTCACTCTCTTTGACAGTGGCACTAAAGTAACCAGTTGTTTTCAGTCCTTTTATGATTAACATTTGATGGAAATTCCTTTACATCTGATGAAAGCATTGAGAGTATAAACTGAGTAATAAAAATCACCTTTACTTAGGCAATATTAAAGTGAGCCTGCAATTCTCTAAAAAAAAAAAGTAATTGGGAGTTAACAAAAAATAGATTTAGCCTTAATATGTTCTGGTCCTAAAAATTTTTTGGCACCTCAGCCTTAATTGTTACTAATTCCAATTTATTTAAAGTTCTAGCAATCTATTGTAAGCAAAAAAATGGTACTTTTAACCATGTGTATGGCTTGTATAGAAGAACATAGATAAAAACAAATCATAGCAGAGGATATCATTTAGCTATTGATTTATTCAAATAAGGAATAGATTTCAAACTATTTGACTTTAGTGATTTTCTTACACCCGAGGAAGTGAAGGACCATCTGAGTGTAACTGAAGAATAGGGAAAAAGTGTTCTCAAAATGATAGCAGGATGTAATATGTGCCCACATAACAATTCAAAGAATTCACCTCTCAGAATTTGGACCACTGTAAGAGTGATTAGAGAAAATTCATCCCTGTAATGGATGATTTCAGGAGTTATCTAAAAGAATTACTTATCCATACTATCATCAAAGAATCTACTAGTCCCTATGTTTCACTTACAGTAGTTGTGAGGTTTTAATTTTTTTGTAATCAAAAATGCCTCTTTTGTCTTTTATGATCTCTTCTACCCCTTGTTTGCTTAAGACTTATGACCCACCTACAGTTTTGAAAGGAACTCTCTCCTGGTGTTGGTGGGTTTTTTAAACATTTTATGATGTGGCATTTCATATTCAATATCAATTTTGAGCTTAGAATGGAATATGATGCAAAGTATGTTCTTGGCTTATCCTATGGATGGCTTGGTAGGCTAACTGAAAATGGCTTGTATATTTTGTAGTTATTTTTCATGGAATTTCTCTTATTACTATTTATTCCTTTCTTTTATTAGCATTAGTCAAAAATTCTGATGCATTTTATGGATTTATTTTATATGTTGATTCTTTATCAGAGCTATTACCTCAATTACTTCTTTTACTCATTCCCTAAGATTTCTAAGTACATATGCCATCTATAGATAAAGATAATTCGACCTGTTCTTTGACAATGTTACATTTTGTTTTATTTTCTTATTATTATAGATTGCATTACTTGAACAGTATCAAATAATAACTTAGGCAACAACATTTTCAAACTTCAGCATTCATTAGTGAAATTGATCTATAGTTCTCTTTCTCTGGTTTGTTTCTCTAACAACCCTATATGACAACCCTGTACATCTTATAAAAGGAGTTTGGTAGAGAGTCATCTCTTTTTTTTTTTTGAGAGTCATCCATTTAAAAATTTTTTGTGATATATATGTGAGTACATACACCTATGCACTATATACAAATACATAAATGTGTATATGCGTATACATATATACATGTGTGTGTGTATGTATATATGTATGTATGTATGTATACAAGCATGTACGTATATGTATATTTCACCCAGGTTGGAAATGCAGCAGCCACTTGTGGGTCCAATTTCACCAATTATTGGTACAGAAGATTTGAACTGCTCCATTTCCAACTTGGGGTGTTTCACTATTCCTTAGGCAACATTGTTTCCCCCCACACTTGAAGGTTCACCGTATTATTGCCAGACTTAGTAGAGACATATTATTAGTTTGGCCTACTTCATCTCAGAGTTCTCAAGGTCAAGTGATCCACCAGATTCAACCTCCTCAATAGCAGGAAGTACGGCATCAATCGTCAACTCAGCTCATGAATTTTTTTTTCTGGGTGAATTTAAGCCATTAACATTGAGGGCAATGATTATATAATTGTTAAGCTTTAATTTCATTTGTTCCATTACACATACATGCATATGCACATGCAGTTTTCCTCTTTTGTCATCACATTATCTTCAGGTTTGGGTTTGGTGTTTTTGTGGGGCTTTTTGCTTAAAATAATACAAATACATGCTTTTTCCTTTAGCTATCCCCCATTACTCTGCCCAGTCACACATTAGTTGAGTTTTCTTTTATTCTTTCCAATTTTCAAATATTTCATCCTTGCTTTCCCCATTTCAGATATAGAGTAGTAGTCAATCTTCCCTTCCCTCTTTATTTTCTTAACTTCAATGACATTATTTTGTAATGTTCTTTTTCAAGAAATGGTCCTATTAATACACACCTCTTTTTTATTTCTGTCCCTTGTAGAGTACAAAAGAATATACTCCTTGGAATGTTAAATATTGAAGAAGGCAGTGGAATGCAGAAAAGACTGTTTTGTAACAGGAATGCAAAGGTACTGATCCTTCCTTTGTTTTTTTTTCCCTTTATTTATTGCTTTGTCACTTTTGATGATATGCCACCTTCCCATTAAACTTATAAGCCTTCTGCTTAAACCTCTCTGAGACATGCCCTTTGTATGGATCGCTTTCCCCTCCTCAACCAGATGGTTGCTGGCAAGCACCTCATGGTCAGGGATTATATTTTGGAGGAAGAAAGAGAAAGTGAGAAAGTTACTTGACTTAAAATAGAAGAAGAAAAGACTTGTATTCAATTCAGTTCTCCTATTTCTGCCACTTACTAGCTTGTTGGCCATAGACGTCTTGCAAACACTCTAATCTGTGAAATTGGGCCAATAAATCCAACTTGGTTTACAAGGTAATGAGAATCAAATAAGATTGTACATACATATGTAGTATGTATACATATACACACAAATATAAGTATAAATATACAGACACACAAGTATGTGTATGCGACTATGAAGTATTAAATGGGTGGGACCAGCTATCATTGTTATCTTTGGTTTGCCTTAAGGTACCTAGCATAGGAACTTCTTAATAGTATATCATCAATAAATATAGACTTAGTCAGTGAGTTAATGGATGAATGAATGAATATTTGTGAAGGTGAAAAATAAAAAGCTTGCTGTTGGAGATGTCAGATTGGTTTATTTTTCAGTCTTGCTACCACAAGACATCAATTCCTTTTCATCTTCTTCTACCTGCTCAAACTTTTGAAAAGGACACTAGGATGGAAAAGGACATGAAGAAACCCCTTTCTCTCAACTCCCATATAAAGCAAATAACTTTTATTTTGATCAAACTAATTCAGAGAATTCCCAATGAAAGAGAGGGGCAAAAGGACATTTGCTGAAAACCAAAACTGCTTGCAAACAACTATTTTCAATTATCAAGGGGATAGTTGTTCAATTTTGGAATTAGCCAGGTCCTTCTTCCTTTTTTCAGACTAACTGTATGTCTTTCCAATATTTGATTTCTTAATTTCTGATTAGCTTTTCTAAAAGAAAAAACGAAGAGGAGAAAGTCAAGGGCCAGTTTGACTACTTGTTACCTGCTCCGATAAAAATATGTTGGGATGAGGAAGCTGAAACTTTGAGCTGAAATGCAGTATGACATTAATACCTACTCATTGTCCCCAAAATGTGCCATCATCATTCCAACCATCATGCTTTTGCTCACGCCATTCAACTCAATGGCATTAATTAGGCCATTGTCATCAAGCATTGAGTTAAGTACTGAGGATACAAAGATGAAAATGAGAAAACTCCTGCCCTTGTGAAGCTACATTTCCCCCATCTGGATGACCTATCTCAACCCTTCTGCCTATCCAATTTCTAATCATCTCTATCTCTATCCTTTCCAAGTTTATCTCAATTCCAACCTCCTCCATGAAGCTCTCCCTGACTACTCCAAGCACTAGTTGCATATACAACTATTTTTATTCTAGATAACCACAAAATGACTTGGCAAGATCTTGTATTATTATTGTTTCATATTTTACAGGCATATGCTACCTTATCTAGATTGTAAATTTCGTAACAGTAATTAATTTGTTAGACTTTGGAGCTTAATAAAAGTCACGATTTATACTGTGCTTTGCAAAGAGCATTTCATACTCATCTGCTCCTCTCAAGCATTCTGTTAGGTAGGTAGATTTTCTCTGAATATGAGTTTCCTGATTTTTTGTATCAGGAAGCTGGGTTTCTTAGAGGATAAGAGACTTGTCTATGGACATAAAGATAATAAATGTCAGAAGTAAGATTTGAACCCAGATATCTACTTATTCAAAACCCAGTGCTCTTCAAATAGGCCACTCAGCTTTTCTATCTCATTGCTTCCTCTTTTCCAATAGAGCAATATTTTAAACATAAAGAGTACTCAGTAAGTATTTTTAATAAATATATTTCAAATATTTATTCGCTCTTCACTGCTAACTAATTACTATGATGAATTGACATTTGGCTATAAGAAGTAAAATTAACATTGGTAAAATTATGCTCTGCACTAGTTAAACTTAAGGGATCATATCAATTTTCAGTTTAACGTTAATCTTCTATCAGGCAGATGGTTTTCAAGGGTGTCTGTGTCTATGTGTGTGTGTATGCACGTATGTGAGAGAGGCAGAGACAGAAACAGAGAAAGACAGAGACAGAGAGACAGAGACAGAGAGAGAGAGAGAGAGAGAGAGAGAGAGAGAGAGAGAGAGAGAGAGAGAGGGAGAGGGAGAGAGAGAGAGGGAGAGGGAAAGGAATGGGATTGGTCTATGGGGTCAAATTCATAGCACAGTCACAATTTTTTCCATGCTGAAATGGAGACCCTCTGAAATTCATAAGGTGACTTTTCCCCTGGCTTTCTAACACAACTACTCCATAGTCCCCATTATCTATAAAACAAAGCAAAAGGGGGTAGGGAGTTACATATTGCACAGCCTAGTTAAATGAGATATTTTCTTTGGACAAAATACTCTTACTTATTTGAGTAAAATCAAGTGTCAGTATCCTAAGTCCTAGCTCACAGTTAATGAAAGATCCTATCTAAATTATTTACTGAATGTCATACTTCAGGTTTTAATTTCAATATGCTGGGATACACAGGCTACATAATTTAAGAGTCAGACAAATTACAATACTGTGCTTACCCATGCTTTTCATTTATGTCACTTCTGATGCTTGAGTTAGTGACTACCTCATATCAATAATTTAGAATATATACTTAAATTCTCCCTCTTAAAAATAACAAAGAACTCTAGAAAAAGATGCTTTTTTAAAAGGGTAAATCTCTCACACTGAATGATTTAACAGTCCAATCCTACCTTTGATAGGTCACTGAAACATGCCTTGGATAGTGGGATCAAATGTGCTTACAGAAGCTTTGCCCCATGAGCCTTTCCTTTCTCTCAGCGTTCTTCAGGTAGCTATTCCTGGTGGGTTAACTTTCTTTTTTCTACTTAACCTATGGTCCACTCTGTCATGATCCGGAATCCATTCCGCTTCACTTGCCTGCTATTTTGCTTTTTCACTTTCCTCTGTTTTCTTTCCCATTAGTAATTATTTATTAGCCTCTGAGGTGCAGCCCAGGTTTTCTCACGGCATTTTTCCCATTTCCTTCAGCCCTTTTGGTCACCACTGAGCATTTGAATGAGCTTCCGAGTTTTGACATTCATTGCTATGTGGATTTGGAGCCGTATGCTGGAAAACCTATACAATTACCGGTCCACTGGCAACATTTCCTCTTGGATTTTTGGCCAAGATGGACTTCTAAAGGAGGAAGTATGGTCAGATGCTTAGTATGTAAAGAAGTAGGAGTCTGACTTCTGGCTCTTGCTCCTGGCTCCCCTTCTGACTCATTGTCTGAACCTGGCTAGCTACTTAAGCTATCTCTCCTCAGTGTTAAATCTCTGAAATGAATTCAATATTCTTGGTCATCTAGTTGCCCTTATCTGAATTAACTGAATTAAAAACAAGAACAAAACAATTAATCGCGTAATGTTTTAGAGTGGCTTTTCTTCTCCCTTCCTTCGTTCCTTCGTTCATTCCTTTGTTCCTTCGTTTCTTCCTTCCTTCTTTCCTTCGTTCCTTCCTTCCTTCCTCTCCCCCCTTCTCTTTCCTTTTGTCTTCCTTTTCTTCCCCCTTCCTTTCTCCTTTCTCACTGGCCAGTCATACTTCCTATCAGCCCAGAAGCTTTAACCCCATCCGTTTTTTTCCTGGGCCTGCTCACCCCTCCTTAGAAAGCCTGGTGGCTTGCTACCATTGGGGGTTTACCATATTGACATTAGTGTAAATATTCCATTGGCTTTAGCCTTGCCACAACACAACTTTTGAGCTGAAGTAATCTACCCACCTCAGCCTTCCTCAGTAGCAGGAATTATAGGTTGTACCACTATGCTTGGTATAGAGTTGCATTTCTAAAACTTGAATTAAAAGCACCATTTCCATCACTCCCCCAAAGAAGTTACTCTTGTTGAATCGGAACTTTGATTGCCTCAGAACTTTCAGGGATAAAACATAAGAAGGTAGGAGACTACAGGCCAAACCGAATGAAAACAAAGTGGATTTCCCATGCCTTTCCCCTCTTGCTACCATACCTGTCTCTCTCTGTGCCTCAGGAAGCCAATGCTCTATACTTCCCCAAAGCTGTCCTGCCACTTGGGGATTGGTTCATTTGTTGGGGTTGTCTTTCTTCCACATTCTTTCCCCCTTCCTGTCCTTCTCCCAGACTTTCTTGCATTATGTCCTTCAGGGTACTACTCTGATCTCCCTCACTAGCTTCCTTAGGTGATCCTTGTCAATGGGTCAGTGAATAATAATGACAATGTCCTAATACTTAGGACACTTAACATATGCATTTTAACATAGCGTTGGATTCACTGGAGTTTTTTAGTTCATTTCCACTTTGCTCCTCTCTTCCTTCTTTCCTCTCACCGCATCATGCCACATATAGTTCTCCTTTAAGTAAGCTTTCGCAGGTGGTCTTTTCTTCTCTATTTGGACATTTGCGGAGTTTTTGCATTTTTATTTCCAGAGACTATTATATCATATATAGTATACCCTCGATAAATTTGGTTACTTGATTAGGATGAAATAACTGTCAATTAAAAAAGGACAAATCTCTATCTTAGGAATTGCTCCAAGGAAATCTCATATTCTCTACATTGGTTATTCTTAATTATTCAATCAGTAATTGACTTCTAGTCTCATTAAGCTTCCAGAATTAAGGATCTTATATGGGCCTGGTAATATACTGGACACCTGTCATCTTAGGACCAGTCTAACTTTGGAGAGGCCCATCACTAGTTTAGTCACAAGGAAGTGATTGTAACATCTACTAAGTTAAAGAAGGGTTCCAGTCTTTGTCAACTGAAGAGATACCTACATTGATGATATCAAAGATTGTTAAAGATCTGAATGATGATATAATAGCTGACATTTATAGAGTGTGTTAAAGTTTTAAAACGGTACAGATGCATAATCTCAGATGATCCTTACAATAACTTTACGTAGTTGGTAACGTATTTAGAAACTGAAGTATGTGAAGTTAAATTCAATGGAGTTTTATTGAGTACCTACTTTGTGCATGCCAACATACTAGCTGTGTTTAAATAACTTCTATTTTACCTTTCCAAGATTCCATTCCCTTTTAAAAATACAAGAATAACATTCATAATCTCTGTGGGAGGAACAATTGAACCTGGTATTTCACACATAATGAGGATAATCATTGCTTACACTTATATAAGTGCTTTAAGGTTTGTAAAATGTTTGAGATACATTAGCCTATTTGATCTTCACAGTCCTAGCATTATGGGTACACAATGGTTCCTGTAGGGGAGAAAAGTCTCTGAATTTGGTGAACTTCTGCATTCAATTTAAGTTAACAGTGTGATATGACATACAAAAAAACTAAAATGATCTTAGACTACTCTGATAAAGGCAAGATTTGAGGTCAGTGATAATCCCTCCTATAGTCACCCCTACTCAAACAATAACTAGAGGTTTAAATTTGTTTATAGGCACCACATTTTAGGAAGGGCATTGAAAAACTGGAGAACATGAGGAGGAAAATTGACTAGGATGGTAGGAGTGGAGATTATGCTATATGAGAACTGACTGGAGTAACTTACATTATTTAGCTTGGAGAGAGAAGACTTAATGTATGAGAAGAGTCCTCTGATATTGGAGTAGGTCTCATCTGAAAGAATAATTAAGCTTGTTCTGCTTGGTCAGAGAGGGCAGAGATAGAAGAAATGGGTGGAGATTGTAGATATGCAGATTTAGGCTTGATAGGAAGAAAAAATTCCTAGTTGTATCCAGCTGAGTCAGGAAAGGGCATGGCAGATCCCACCGCTGAGCTTGCAAGCACATTGACGCAGGATGGAGGCAAGAAATGACAACCACCACCATAAAATAGATGGAAAAAGTAGGAAGTTACACTGAGACAGTCTACTTCACATCCCTCCTAATATGTTGCCTTCTGTAATCCTAAGGAGTTTGGGAGCTATTAAAGGTTTTTATGTTGAGCTGTGATTTAGGAAGCTAACTGGCATCAATATGGAAGATGAATTGGAAAGGGGAAAATTTGAAGATCAGAAGATCTGTAAGGAGAGGATTGTAGTGGTTCAAATACCAGGTAATAAGGTCCTAAATTAGAATAGCAGTGAGAACAAAAACACAAAGGATGGATGCAAGAACTAAGGCCGACTAACAAGGCAGCACTTTTATGAGATGGAGGTGGTAAAGCCAGAAAAGCTAAGGATGTTTCATAGGTCTTAAGCCTGAGTGACTTCATGGGAAATAATAGTCATAGGAAAATTAGAAGGAGGAGCAGGTTTGGGAGAAAGATGAGGCATTTGGTTTCAGACATGCTGAGTCTGAGTGTCAACAAGGCATCCAGATAAAGATGTCAAGTTGACAGTTGGAAATGGGATATGGATCTCAAAAAGAAAAGATAGGGCTTGATGTATCAATTTGGGAGTCTTCCAAATAGAAGTGATAGTTGAAGCTATGGGATCAAATATAAAATCCTCTGTTTGTCTTTTAAAGGCCTTTATAACCTGCGCCCTTTTTACTTTGCCAGTCTTCTTACCCTTTAGTCCCTCCCACTTTCTCTGCTATCTAGTGACACTGACCTCCTTGCCATTCCTCCCACAAGACAGCCATCCCCCAACTCTGTTCATTTGCACCGGCAGTTCTCTATGCCTTGAATTCTTTCCTGCTTCAGCTCCATTGCCTGACTTCTCTGGGCTTCCTTCAAGTCACCCCAGCTAAAATCCCACATTCTACAAGAAGGCTTTCCTGAGCCCTCAACATTTGTTCCTTCCTTCTAAGATTAGTTCCAATTTATCCTCTGTATCAGTAGTGTCAAACAAATGGCTGACACTCTTTAAATGCAACCAGAATCGGATTAAGATGTAGATGAGACATATTTAATAAGATAAACAAAAATACAATGGAACTTAAATAATGCTAGCATGTGCTTATCCAAGTCAATATGTAGCTGGTAGAGATCCTTATGTATGATTTAATGGCCTCACTTCTATTTTAATTTGTCACCTCTGCTCTTTGTACATCATTGTATATTCTCTCCTTTATAAGACTGTGAACTCTTTGAGAGCAGGGATTTTTTGTTTGTTTCGATTTTCTTTGCATGCTTAGTACTGCAATGCATGGCACATATTAGGTACTTAATTAATGCTAATTGATTTGTTGGCTTGGGTTGCCATTGAGAATACGTGCTAAGAGAAGTGGGCAAGACATCGAGAAAAATCTACGTTTCCAAGGAAGAGAATCCAGTGAAGGAGACTGCAAAATATCAGTGGGACAGCAAGAAAAACAGAAGATAGATCAGAAAAGTATAGAAGTGAAAGTGTTATGGTAATTAAAGTGGGATTTTTTTTTTTACTGTTTTCTCTTTTGGAATGCTGTGGTAATCAAGTACCTTTGATGAATTTTGCCTTTCAAATGTAATGGCAAGCAAACTGGACTTTTGTTGTCTTTGTTTTAGAGTGCTTCTCAACACTAAGGAATCTTTGATTGAATGGGGAGTTTTTGATGACCTGCCTACTTCAAGGGAAAGCCTAGTCATGTGGGTTTGAGTTGCACGGTTGTGATGCCCTTTGACCCTGAAGAAGTGTATATAAACTCAGAGGTTAGCATTTTGCCTTTGGGGGGCACACTCATTGGAAGAGTGTTGGTGATTTGGCCAGATGAGACCCTGGGTAGGTGTTGGAAGCGTCTCCCCGCCCCTCACCCCCTTCCTGCTTTGGCTTCGAAAACCCAGATGTTGGTGCCTCTCTCTCTGGTAACTATGTAATTCTCTGGTCAGACAGAGGCCTGTCTGCTGATTTCTATGTGTGTTTGCTCTGTTCATATAATGTATGCTTGTAATTTCTGTTTGTATTTACTCTGAAGTTCAGGGTGCTGGCTTTTCCCCCTGAACTAAGTGAATGGTATATATATATATATATATATATATATATATATATATATATATATATATATATGCTTAATTAAAGTAAGATGATTAACCCCTTAAAGTTGCTTTCTTTAGAAAAAGCAGATCAAAGAACCTGTGCTGGCAGTCCTTCTGTGTGCTGGTGTTGGTCTTACACAGCCACCGTAGCAGCAAGCAGCACTGTTGTTACACAAAGGAAGAGAGAATTTTGAGAGGGAGAGATTATTCAGTGGTGTCAAATATTATAGAAAGGTCAAGTAGGACAAAGACTAAAAAAAGGCGAAATGGTGAGATCAAAAGTGGCCTTATGGAAGATATTTTTACTTGAATGATGGGAAAGAAAGATGGATTACAAGGGCCTCAGCAGTAAAGATAGTAGTAAGGAACTAGAGGCAGTGAGTGAAATCTACTTTTTTCAAAAAGTTCAGTAGTAAAGGGAAGGAAGGAGATGGGAGAGTAGCCTAAGGTGATAACAGAGTCAAGGAAAAGGCCTTTAATTGTTGTCAGTCAGTCAACAAGTATTTATAAAGAACCTATTCTGGGCTAGGCACTATGCTAAACTTTGGCAATACAAACAAATATAAAAGACAGTCTGCTCTCAAGGAGCTCACAGTCTAAAGGGAGAGATGAAATTAAAATAATTAGGTATAAACAAGAAATAAATTGGAGATAATTATCAGAGGGGAGGTGTTAGCATAATGGGTGATGGGAAAAGTCTTTTTGCAGTAGATAAGACTTTATCTGAGTCTTGAAGGATGCAAAGTAATTTAGGAGGCAGAGATGAGGAGGAAAGAAATTCCAAAGAATACAGAGAATCAGGAGATACAGCACCTAGTTTGAGGAATAACAAAAAGGCAAATGTCATTGAATTGAAGAGAACATGGAAGAGAGTAAGGTGTAAGAAGACTGAAAAGATAGGAAGGAGTCAGATTGTAATGGGCATTAAACACAAAATAGAGGATTTTATTTTTTATCCTGGTGGTAATAGGGAGACAATGAAGGGGAAGGGTTTTGGGATATGGTCAGATCTGCGCCTTGGGAAGATCCATTGGACAACTGAGTGGAGGATGGACTAAAGTGGGGAAAGTCTTGAGGCAGGGAGACCAACTAGGAGACTATTAAAATGGTCCAGGTATGTGGTGATGGGGATCTGTACCAGGGTGGTGGCAATGATAAAGGAGAGAAAGGAGCACATATGAGAGAGGCTACAAAGCTCACATCAACAACATCTGGCAACAGATTGGATATAGGTGGGGATGAGAGAGTGAGGAGGCAAGAATGATGTCTAATTTGTGAACCTAAGTGACTGAGGGGATGATGGCACTGTAGTTAAGAGGCACCTATGAACACTTGTAAGCTTTAAAAAAACTATGGCCATCTCCCAGTGAATAACTCTCTGTATCAATGCAGATCAACACATAGTCTTAGAGAGTTGCTTTGGGAAACTGAGAAGTTAAGTGACTTGCCCAGGGTCACTTGTTCAGTATGTATGACAGACAGGATTTAAATTTAGGTCTTCCTAACTTAAGAGGGTATTTCCCTATCTACCAAGAGGGTATTTCCCTATCTACCAAACTATGATGTCTCCCATATTTTAGGCTAAGGGGAATAAATCAGTGGTGAAGGAAAGATTGAATCTCCAAGAAAGAAAGCATACTTGATAGAATAATGCCTCAGAAGAGGAAAGAAAAGATAAGATCCATGATAGAGGTAGAAGAGTTTTTCTTTCCAGCATCACCCTCTAAGACAGGAGGAAAGGAAGAGATGGGTGAATATACAAGTGACATGGAAGTAATTAGACCAACTTATGTCTGATGGTTTTCCAGTGGAATAGGAGGTAAGATCACCCACTGAAGGGTGAGATGTGTTGCTGTTGTTGAGCTGTGTCTGACTCTTCATGACCATGCAGTCCATGGAGGTTTTTTTTGGCAAAGATACTGGAATGGTTTGCCATTTCTTTCTCCAGGTGATTAAAGCAAAAAGAGGTTAAGTGACTTGCCCAGTGTCACACAGCTGGTAAGTATCTAAGGCCAGGTTTGAACTTGGGAAAATGAGCTTTCCCGACTCCAGGCCCTGTACTCTATCCACTGAGCTACCTAGGATGTAGTGCAAAAAAAGCTGTGAGCTTGAGAAATGAGGATATAGTTTGGTAGTTTATAGCAAAGTCAATGAAAGATGAGTAAGGTGAAAGATGAACAAAAACATTGCTGAGAAGCATTGGTAATCCAGCTAAGCTTATATGATATATCTTTGTCAAATTCACCTGGTTTTCTGACACTGTACAGCTATACTCAGTATTTTGGAAACAGGAAGCAGAAAGCAGACTAGTCAGATTTACTCCAAGCTAAGTATGTATTGGCAAGATAATTATGGCATAAGGTCAAGGGGTGAGGGATAATATGATGCTATCAAGCATGTAGCTGATATGGAGGACTGTGTGGCTAAGAGTATCCAGAGACGCAAAGTGAAACTAGAAAGAGTCTTGAAGAACAGGGAGGGCTCACAAACATTCCACATGATAATATGAATCTCCTCCCTCACTAAAGGGAAGTCTGAGAAGACAAGGTATGATAAAATTTTCAGATTTTGTTCTTTTATCATTTGCAACACTTTTGTGTGATCCCGACTCTCTATATTCCTCCATGAATCCTTAACATTACTGAAGGAATGTATAGTATCAAAGGTGGGCACAAATAAGCCTATTCTCTAACCTCCAGATGGGGGAATGGAAATTCTGAAACACACCAGAATACCTCCATGCATTTATAAGGGTCGGGGGAATTTAGTGACCTTCCCCATCTCCTTACATAAGGGACGATAGTATTTCTTCGTGTTCTGCATCTTCAGAAGAAATTTCACTTGTTGTAGCTTTATGGCCAAAAGGAATAAACCTGGGCTGAAGAGACTTTATTCATGGAGTTAACCCATAAAGCAAACCTAATGGGTCTTACTATACCTGGGTCAGAGTGTATTTGCTTAATACACACAGTTGCCATTCATGACAGTTAATTAATGACTAAATTCTCACTAATTATGGGGTACCCCGGAGTTCTATTTTAGTGCCTTCACTATTTCTGTTTTCTACCCTGCTTCCTACAGTATTTATTCTTTAAGATGTCATTTTACCTACTGTGACATCAATAATACAAGTTGTGTTGCTAATACTCAGGCCAAAAGTTTGGTTCTCTCTTAACTCATCTGCCTGACTTTACTTGCCATGCTAAAGGAAGTATCACATGCAGTTCAGCCTGATGAATAGTTAAGTCTAATTAAAATGTAGCTTTGGCCTTACAAAGTATCTAGGATTTTAAAAAAAAGTAAGCAGATTTGTAAGTGGCTGGTGGAATTTGGATTGCCACATGATATCCGATGTCCATCAATAAGCATTAAATGAGTCTGAACTGCATGACCAGTCATTCACTGTGTTCTTGGCTCCTTTCAGTACTATTCATTCCGATCCATAACTAACACAGGGTGAATGGGGCTTTTCCCCAGGGTACTGATCAAACCACAGTCTTTATGCTTCACCTCACCACAGATTCCTCCTCTTCTGGAATGATTCCATCCAAAGTTGGACTTGCCTCATAGACTCCCTCTATCAACTGTTTTGCCCCAATTGAAAGAGTTCCTAGCTAGGGCTCTGTGTTCGGTAATTATCCTTTTAAGGTCAGATACATTTTAAAAGCTCTAATGTGAGATGGAAATATAACACAGACGTGTGGCATGCATGCGTGCATGCGTGTGTGTGTGTGTGTGTGTGTGTGTGTGTGTGTGTGTGCTTGAACATTTGCTCTGTCAAACTCTGTTCACTAAGCACAGGAGTAATAATAGACAATGTATTGATACACCCAAGTTCTACCACTACCTGGCAGTAAAACCTTAGGCAAGTCACTTTTTTCTCAGAGTCTCATATCATTCACCTATAAATGATGGTGTTGGCCTATGTAAGTACTTCTGATATTCTCTATCTCTGTGATTCTACCTTGTGTCTTTCAGATGTGAATACTTAATCCTTCTAGTCTATCTTTTCATTGGTGAAATGTGAGGTTTAATGTGGACATTGTTAAGTTGATCTCTATGTATAATTTACATTTAGACATTTTGACCTGAACCATTCTCAAACTGAGTTAGAGAATCGAGCCCAAAGGGCTCAAGGCAGGGGTTGTACAAGATGATACCTCAAATTTCTCTTTAAGTTATAGGGCTCTGTGATTCTATGAGGTGTTGGTCTCACATTCTGAAGCCATTCAGTGCCCCAGCTGGGAAAAGGACCTAACATACCTTGCTCTTTGCCCTCTTTTTTTTCCTTCTAAACTCTACTTCCTAAATAAACAGGATCTTTGAGGGGAGTCTGTCTGCTGGTGCCTTTTCTGTAGCTGAAATCAGAATACTCCATTCGTGACATCATCATTGGCTGTTGTGGAAAGGATTAGGTTATCATAAATAAAGGATTATGACCCTGGATTCTAACTATGGAGCAAATGAACTCACAAGCAAGGAAGATCCTGTTTTCATGCAAACATGCTTAGGCATAAATAGTGAGTGCAATAAAGATGACCTAACCAGAAGCAAGGCTCAGTTCAAGTTCCCTGGGAGAGGTTAGAAATGTAGCACATTAACCTGTCTGATACCTTATCAGTTGGTTCTGGGAAAACAACTAACAGAATTCTTGCCTCTCAGAAATCATTAGGATCATATGGTTATAGACTCTTGAATCACCTAGTTCCACTGATGTGTAAAGTGTGAGATAATGATGAGGAAGTTCCATATGAGGCTATAAATAGAACTTACAAAGCCAAATAGCCATTTGTTGTCCTTTGGAATTTTAACACTTTTTAACCTGGGCAGTTCAAGTGTTGCACAGGTGTGCCAGGAAAACAAATCCCTCCCTGCCCATAATTTGCCTTGATGAGGTAAACTAGTCTCAAAAGTTATATTATTAATAGTCATAAAAATAAAAGCATAGTTGAGAAATCAAAGGTTGTCCTGCTTGTTTTCATTTTTCCTGTTTTTGGTAAAATATCAGCAGCTGGAGTTACTGGCTTGTGGTCAATCATCTTTTATCATCATTACTATTATTTTCCTGAGATACGGCCCTCCTAGAGTGAACATTACCATTAATGGAATAAACCAGAGGAAAACTGAACTTTTGTCTTGACTTCTCTTTCATCATTGAGTAGCACAATAAAAAGAAAATTCATTCCAAATCAACAAACATTTATTAAGTTCCTAGCTTAAAGCTACCACGGCCATTGGAGGAGAAAAACAAATCAAAAAGTAAAACAAAATGAAACCTTGATCAAAATTTCCAGACTCTGCTGGGGCACAAGTTTCATGGGGCCCTTCCCCATCATCTTTCCTCTCCCTTCACTTGGTTCGGTACTATGTACAGGGCTGGAGCTGTTGACTCTTTTCCTTCTCAGCTGCCTACTCACTTCTGTGGAAAGGAATTGGAATCCATTCATCCCTTTGTGAAGTAGAAGTGTATATGAGAATTGGAGCAAATAGCAAAAGGGTCCATGTTTGCTCACGTTTCCCCATAAGGGAATATACTGTATTCTATACTATATACCACTGTAGGCAGTGGTTATTTATGTGTGTGCTCTTCTCACACTCCTGAAAAAGTTTATAAAATGACATAAGGTAAAAACGAAAATAAGGAGCACCTCTGGAAGGAAAAAATAAGTCACTAATGAGCAAGATGTAGCCTGAAGGGTGTGGATGGAAGTGAGGAAAGGTAGGAATAATCTCACCTATTCCTCTTATTTGGATAATAATAATGATAACAGCAACATTAATAGCTGTATTATTGTTCAAGGCACTGTACCAAATGCTTTACAAATATTATCTCATTTGATTCTAACAACCCTGAGAGATAAGTGCTATTAATATCTCCATTTTACAGGTGAGGAAACTGAGCCCAGCAGAGGTTAAGTGACTTGCCCAGGCCACACAGCTACTAGGTGTCTCAAGCTGGATTTGAACTCAGGTCTTCCTGGCTTCAAGCTCAGCTCTCAAGCCACTACACCACCTAGCCATGGATAAGGGATGGGATGGGATAGAGATTTGTGATCTGTGATCGCATGAGAGGCAGCTTTGTGTAGAGGTGGAATGCTGAACAAGTCAGTCAGGAAGGTCTACGTTCAGATATTATTTCTGATAGTTATTAGTTATGTGATCTTAGGGAGATCATTTAATCTCTCTGAGTTATGAACTTGGAGTCAGGAAGACCTGAGTTCAGATTCTGCTTCAGAGGTTTGCTAGCTGTGTGACCTTTCAGTCTCATTTTCCTGATCTGTATAATGGGGGTGATAATGCCACCTACTTCACAGGGCTGTTGTAAGGATCAAATGACTAAAGATACGTTAAGTGCTTCACAAACCTACATAAATGCTTGCTGTTATTAGCTAAGACACAGATTGTTGTGATCCATATAGATTCTTGTTTATGAGACTCAAATGCTTCCATTAATCACTTACTAGTTATCAGTCAGAGCTCTGAAGCACGGAGTTTGGGTCAGCCCCTCTAGGAATAACTCTACTTGGATAAGAGAAGATTCAGGAGGGGGCAGGGATATAGATTAAGTATTTGAAAGGGTGATATGGAGAAGAAATAATGTATGTGTTCTGCTTGGCCACAAAAGGCAGAAAGAGAAGCAATGGATGCAATGACAAAGATGAATTTGGTAGAAAAGATCATATCAACCATTAGAGCTAGACAACATTGGAATGGTCTGCTTTGGGGAGTTCCTTAATGCAAAGGGTTCTTCCTTAATGCAAACCTTCCAACAAAGGCTGGATGGTCACTCACTGGGCATGCTGTAGAGGGGATTCTTATCCAAGTACAAGTTGGCTATTGAGATTCCTTCCAACTCTGAGATTTTGTGATGTGTGCCTTTTCTATGGGCACAAGGGAGAAGGCTTCTGCTGAGCAGCTCTCTAGGCACTTCCTCTGGTCATATGACAGAAGCAAATTAACTTGCAGACAAAGCACCCTCAATAGGTGGGTTCCTCATTGTTGAAAGTGAAGTCAAAGGGTGTGTACATCCTATCAAAGTGTCTACTGAGTACTGACTCTTGTGTAAGGGAGTGGTGCCTCTCTTCATTCCTCCCCAGTATTCTCTAAAGTTCTGATCCATGTAGTAAATATGTTTGTAGATCGGGTTTTGTTGCTGTCATCCTTGACCCCTTTCTAGAACTTCTCGCTTGTTGAAGAGATCAAGCATTCTATTCATTAGATACAAGTGTCTCTATTCTGTTCCATCATATCATATTTAAACAGTTAAATCCCAGTATTTGCCTAGTGTTGAAAAGTTTCAGCATTCCTTTACATTGACTCTGGGTAAGTAAATTACCCTAGTACAAGGTACCTCCATAGGGGATAGCCCCACCTTCCAGCAATCCAGAAGCTAGTTCCTGTTGGTTTTATGGGTTTCAGTACAAGACCTGAGCCTTACTATCCAACAAGAGGTACACTGAGGCATGCACACACCCTAATGATGCTTAAGTATGAGTAGTAAGCTATACAGTCTTTTTTAATAATAAGTTTTCACGAGGCCTTTTGTTTTTATATCCCAGTCATTTCCGGGTTACTCCCCTCCTCCCCCAATCAGCCCTCCCTTGGAACAATGAAAAATAGTTAAGTAAAACCAATCAACACAGTGACCATATCTGACAGTGTGTGCAACATTCTACATCCATAGCCTGCCACTGTTCTACCAAAAGGAAGAAGGTCCAGTACTTGTGCTTTTTGTGTTTCAAATCTGGTTAAATAATACTATGTGGATGAGGAAGATTAGAGAAGAGAAACATAAAAGGAACAGCAAGAACAATATTGTTAAGTGCTGATAACAGCACAATCCCTGTAGCCACAATTATATTGTATACAAACTTGTACTCAATGGCCTCAAAACTAGTTCACACAAGAGGATGTGGCCTTTGGGAAGATCCAAGTAGACACCATGATCAATCTGGAGTGATTTTTATTGGGCATGACTTGGGCAGGACATGCACATCCTCCTCAAGCATTCCATCTTAATTAATATCTCACATGGCTCTTATTACATAGATGACCTCCTGCCCTTCAGTCATCTCCACCTTTCTTTCGAAAGATCTGATGGGAGAATTCTCTAATAATCATGGCAGCTTTTAGTCCTGAACCCCTGCCTTGAAAAATGCTTGGTGTCTACGCCTTACATGCATCATAGGTCCTGGTTTTGTAAGAGGAAGATTCTTCCCTGAAGGGTTGTGGTGACAATCCAATTTTCACATGAGCATAATAAACTGAAATTACCAGTTGCTATACATCCTGTCTATTGTCCAAGGAGATGCATAATCTTCTAAGAAAACAGAAACAATTCTGCAAAAGGTCATGAGTGGTTTGGGAGTTTCTAAAGCCAAGGACCAAGTCCATTTTGATAGGGAGAGCACTGTGGATAGATGGCATACTCTTAGACTTTCTTGGAAAAAGTCAATCATTAAGTAGAGTTTATAATAGTAGCATGAAACATACAATGATTATTGAATCAGAAAGCATTTGAGAGATATTTTTTCCTAGACAAAACAGCAAGAGGCATCTAAACTTACATTCTGTCAAAAATAGAAGGACAATGTTTGGCAGAAATGTTATCAGTAAGGATGGCATTTCTTTAACAAATGCCATAGTTGGGTTTTTGTCAACTCTTGTTTTCTAAATCATCACCAGCTTGAACTTGAATGTGAACAGGAAAATAAAATAATGTAATAACACCTTACATATATGGAGTGCCTTTTATCTGTGATCTCTAAACACCTCATAAGCATTAATTAATTCTCAAAACACGCTGTGAGGTAGATATCATTATCCCCATTGGACTTATGAGGAAACAGACCCATGGACAAGGATTAGTAACACACTGAAGGCTATATGACAAGCTCAATTAAGCCTAAATGAAGACTAAAAATGGCCAACTCCAAGGTTATTGGTTCAAGCTGCTAGACCAGGCTTTAAAATAGTGTTCAGGAGTTATTTTGCTACAGGGCTTATACTTTGAAGCAAAAGCTATATGAGTCCCACCCACATTCATCACTTTCTTCCACTGTCATTCTCATTTTGGTCTACTGGCCCTCATGGCAAAGAGAAACCCTGAAAGGGGCTAGGCACCTAAAGGCACCTAAGAAGGGAACAAAGACTGAGGAGCAAAGAGGAACTAAACAATAATTATTCATTAGGTCATTTGCATCTTATTAAGAAAACCTGGGGCTAATGCTGATTTTATTTTTCCAGGTTGTGCTAAATTTCACTGCGACCATCAAAAGGCTCCATAGTCATCTCTGTCTTTCTTCCAAAAGATTTGATAGGATTTAAACTTGCAATAACTACTAGGGCTTAAAAAAGCTTGTAGGCTCTCTCGTGTTCTTTCTAGGTCTTGGTTTTTGTTTGTTTTCACCTTCCTGCATCTGTCGATAACATAGTATACAGTATTCTGTCAAAATGATTCTTCCCAGTGCTTTTTGTTAAGCAAAACTAACATTCACTTCTCAATTTCTGCTTTCCCTATGGCAAGCTGGCACTATGTTTAGAAAGTCCCTTCTGAGCACACACAGTGCTTTCTAAGATTGTCCTTCCCCCCACCTCCCGCCCCGCCCCCACTCCCCCATCCTTAGTAATGTTCCAACAGCCAAACACTCAAAGTGGACACTTATGGCCTAAATCCAGTGCAACAATGTTGTGACATCAGAGCTAGAACAAAGCCATATTAATGAAAGTCCACAAAGACCACTTTAGCAAATCATGTTATAGTAGCTCCCCCAAAAGGTCAAGCCACCTCAATGGAAAACACACTCTCCTCAGGATTGCTGTGTCAAATTATTGGAAAAATGAGAAAAATATGTTCTGAATAGTGCTCTTTTCCATCTCCTCCTTTACCCTTCTACAAAGAGCCACCTATCAAGAGATTAAGACCAGTAAGTCTTAAACAAGAACAAGCACTTCAGAATGACGTGTGGAGTGAAAAAATATGGCCATAATATATTAGTTCCATGTCACACCACTAAAGAAAGATGCTGCACATAACCAGAGGAAAATCCTTTTTTTTTTTCCAATGGCTTACTCAAAATAGACTATGACTTCATCAGTACTGAAAATCTGGTGAGTTCCACCAGAACTCAGAATATCAAATTGAGGAATTCAGGAATTAGGGGAAGGGGTCAGAGGAAATTTTAAAATAGACTAAGAGAGTGTTCAACACCAGTTCATAGATCTAAGCTGTTTAACCTAGAGCCCTTCTTGAGCTACAGAAATGATCTGTTTTACTTTCCTATTTCGAGCCTGTGACTCACATTACAAATATTGACTTCTATTTTTCTATTAGCATCAGATTTTTTTTCTCCAATCCTCCATATTGACTTTGACTATAACTTTGGTTAATATTAAACCTCTCAGGTCAACACATTTTTATAGCTGTTAGCTGCTCCAACCACACTGAGTGGGCACTGGCACGGGTAAGTTACAACCAGGAGCAATATACTAAGAGGGATTCTTCTGGCTTGGGGAGTCACTTTAGTCACGTGATTAACACAGTCATATTAAAAGCCTAGAATAACTTTGGGACAAGGTGGTATACTAGGGTGTCATGGTTAAAACAGGCCGGCTTTTTCTCTACTATCCATAAAAATGAACACATATTACAGAATGAAATATATATATATATATATATGTATACTTATACATACATATATACATTTACCTGTGTGTATATATGAATTTGTATGCATACAGATAGGCATATGTATATGCATACATATGTATATATGTATAAAAAGGAATAGAGTGATTAACAACCATAGTTAACAATATGTTGCAGTGGGAAAAACTATGGATTTGGAGTCACAGGGCGTAAGTTCAGATCTTAACTTAGAACTTACTAGCTATGATTAGGAAAGTCATTCTCTGAGCCTCCATTTCTTCACGTGTAAAATGAGAGGAGCCCTAAATATCTGAATTTCATTAGTCAGTTCTCAAGCTCTTTTTTGTTCACAATTTTGAATAGAACTTATAAATGAGTAACAGTATGATTGGAGTTATTATATATCTTCTTTCCTTGAAAAGTCATACTTTCTGATGGGCAAGTAGAAGAAGGAAAAGGGAGAAAAGAGGAAAAGGGAAAGGGCCAGGATCATAGGAAAACCCCCAGAAAATCATCCCTTGAATAATCTGGAATTGGATCAAGCTCTTTGCTTATACAGCACAAAGCAAGCAGTCAATTCAATTGGACAACCAATAAGCCTAGTATAAAAATGAGGCAAGCAGAATGGAGATATTTCAGTGTTGTTATTACAAACGAGTTGACTTAAAATACTATAAACTCTTTGAGTGCAGGGATTTTTTTTTTGTCTTTGTATCCCTAGTGCCCTACAAATAGTAGGCACTTAATAAATATTTGTTGGATTGAATTTAGTCAAAATATTTCCAAAGCTATGCATATAGTCTCTGTGGACTGTGACCTAAAAACAAGGTTAAAAACTTTTTTAAAAATGTACATATAAAATGTTCTCCCCAGTGAGATTTGTGTGATCATTTTCCAAATGTTTTAAAATAGGTTTAGGAAATAATTTCGTTTTTAAAAAATGCATTGTTCCAGGAAAGCAATTGATTTAGACTAGAAGTGTACTAAGGTACCGATGGTTTGAGAAAAGTTCCAAGGTAGAGATAATCCTTGCAGCTTAGCCCCCTTGTACACTGATTCATCCCTCAACTGTAGTCTAATGTTTTTGAAATGGAAACAGCTGAACCTAATGCAACTTTGGCCTTCAGTCGGCTGCTTTTTATCAACTTCTCCTACTTGAAACTTTAATACCCGTTTGGTTTTAGAAAAGAAAAAAAAAAGAAAAAGGGGGAAAGGCTACTTGACAATAAACCTTTGTAGGAAGTCTATGAGTGATTTGTGATTTTTCTCATGCTTTGGAGTAATGGAAAAACAAGGAGTGTGAGCTTCCATTTCATCAGATCCCTGTGGATGATGAAAATCCATATTTTCCTGTTGCCTAAACTTAATGGAAACATAAATAAATAAAAATCCTCAAATGAAAACCAGCAACATATCTTTTATCTCATTTTCGGTGTCACCAAATTTTCCTTTCCTACAAAGGAGCACTTTAAAGAGAAAAACAACCAACAATTTCAAAATTAAGTTTAAAAAAATTCCACCCATCTCCTTAATCATTACAAGAATGGGAATCTTACTGGCTACCAACATAAATTCATCTTTTATTTTTATCTTAATGGTCTGTATCATGCTCATTCTTTCAACCTGGAGCTGTCTGGTACAGTTGTGATAAAAGTTAGTTCAAAATTGTCTCAGGTTTGTCAGAAATCTGGTCAGAGATCTGAGGAGGGACTTAGCACTAGAAGCTGAGGAAATCCACCCACATAGCACTCATATGACAACAGGTACTCAAATAAACACATCGATTGTATCCCAGACCAGTGAAAATGTAGTTCATGGCACTGACATATAGAATATAGTTGGATGATACTGGAGGCCAGGTTCAGCTGTAAGAATCATAGTGATCCAAAAAAAAACATGGCTAAAATATTAAGTGGAAGATACAACTGAATGTTTCATTTTTCACATGAAGGAATTTGGACCTCATTAATTGTTGTGGAAATGGGAAATCCTAAAAGAGTTTGGCAAACTCACACCTGACATGTGAATTCCACGGAGCATGGCCTACTTAATGGCTGGCTAAAAGGGATGGCAAGCTGCCAGCATTAGTATTCCAAAAGAGCATTCCTCCCTGTGTATATCGGAAGGGGAATAAGTTGCTAAAGCAACTGCCATCACTCTGGGTGAGAACTACTTAGTTGATACCTGGCTGCAATGAAAGTGGAGAAGAACGGAGGTTTTTGCTAAGCAAGTATCTGTCCCTGAAGATCAGCAAGAGTAAAAGAAGGTGCTTATGACAAAGGAGGACTATCCAAATGTTTGCAGTGTGGTCTTTTCACCTAATACTAGTCCTATATCTCCAACCGGCTCCTGGATTTTA